>NC_090745.1:13969014-14006514 GCF_036898095.1 Palaemon carinicauda
TATATATATATATATATAAAGTGATTGATATAACCCAGAGATAAAGTCGGATAAAATTGGTTAACATGGTGGAGCCGACAAACCATGCAAAGGCTAAGCACCCTCCAGGATAGCCACTTCAACTGAAAGGAGGACAATAGGGATGGTTTTGAAAGCAAATACTTGGGAGGAAGATAAAGAAACAGACAAGGCAGACGACCTCTTGATAAACCACCAGGCATCCATGGCCCTTCTATCTAGTCCAACACACCATTTAAAAGAAAACCGGTAGGATAGTGCCTAAGTATACCCTAAAGAGGAAAGTAGGCACTGAACTATTAAAGTGCAGTAGTTAACAGCCTTGAATGAAGAACTGTTTGGTAACCCCATTGTTGTCAGGTGTACGAGGACAGAGGAAAATGTGAAAAGAATAGACTCGACTATTCGGTGCATATGTAGGCAAAGGAAAAATGAGATGGAGCCAGAGAGGGATCCAATGTGGTATTGTCTGGCCAGTCAAAGGATCCAATAACTCTAGCGGTGGTGTCTCAATGGGTGACTGGGACCTTGGACAACCCACTACTAATTAGCAAGTAGTCAATACTTCATTTTCTAATGAACTGCAATGAAAGACAACTAGTTTAAAGTTTATGCAACTATGATTCCTAATCACGACAATGCATGACTTCTCGTGCCAAATAATCAAACTCCTCTCTAGTCTTTCCTACAATAGATGTTATTAGATTACATTCAATATATTTTATCACAAGATATCTACTTTCCAGTCTTCAGGCAAAGAAACAGTTCTGGAAGTTGTATAAAATCTAAATGAAAAGAAAAAACATTCATTAGAGTAAAAATTAAAGAACACAATGTGTACATACTAAAAAATTAACACCACTCGACTTCAAAGTAGTGTTCAGAATCTCACGAACATTAGGACTATGTCAGGTATGCAACCTATACAGGAGCTCCATGTGATATTCTAAATTTCTTTCAATTAAAATCACTTAAATATGAAAAGCTTAGATACATACACTCAACTTATACAATACATCAGTCCCTCTATTATATCCCCAGTTAAAAAGACATCTTAATGGGTAAAAGAATATATATAACTACTCTTAAATATAAATATTCATAAGCAGAATTAAGAGTGTCAGTCATCAAATGGGTTTACATTTTCTTTCACACACTTGAGTCGATCCGTTTTCTTTACTATCTTAAGTCTTCCGTTTTCTTTTAAACCACGGATGTTTTGGCTACTCTACAAAATCCTAAAAATGCAAATTTATAAAATAGGTTAAGCATCCTTCGACTACTGTACAGAAGGATTTTAACGTAAATATATTTTTAATGTCCAATCTTCCATGAATATTTTGTTTTTTGCTGTTCGTGACAAATTGTCATTTGTGCTAAGTCAAAATTATATTTGATACGTATGTAAAGCTCGCTTTCATAAAGAAAACAAATACCTATTCATACATATCTTAACAATTACTTAATTAGGACATGATCCAACGTCCATGGAGACAGCGAAGGACAATCAGCGTAGCAACTTTTTTATTCACAGGAATCCTGATTCCGGTTGCATTAGGTCAGTGATTGAAGTTTAAATGAGTCAAGTACGAATCGCTTACTTTGGCCCAGTTGATTGCAAAACCAGTGACGCTGTTAACGGATTAAATTTCATGCATCACATGAGGTCACTACACTTAATGGTCACATCTTAATATTTTAAAATCTCAAATGTGTCTCATCACTTTTTCAAACAAGAATAGTAACATTGCTTAAAAAGTAGAACACATTTTGTCCTGCATCAAAATCGTTGATAAATTTTTTTAAGAGTTTTATGATTTTCGAGGAAGCAAAAAAATTATTTTTCCTGAAATATTGTCCATTACGAAAGCCGACGCTGCCTTTTTAGTGGTATCAACTGTAATTTAAGACTGAACCTGTCCTGTATCCTATTTAAAGTTATATTTAGGATTACGTTCGTCCTTTTCAATGAACTGATCCTCGGACTACACTGATAGATAATACAGTTCTACCTTGCTCAATTTACTCTCGATATTTTAAGTTTTAATACATTTGCCTTTCAATGTAGACTAAGTATTCATTCCTTCGGCGTTCCTTACTATTTTTTTTATTAAAATTTTAACAGCCACTAAAAAGGACTATGAATATCGCAAATTTACTCAAAATATGAAAAGCAAAATATTTTGTTCGAAACAACTGGCAAGCTGTACAGTTTTCAGGGGTGTTTATCATAAACAATCTGTCTTGCGAATAAAATGCATATGGAGATTTAATGATTAAATACTATATTTAATAAACATATAGCCAGTTTGCGGTCCCTCCAGATCTCTAGATTACTTTATGATTTCATTTCGAAAAAAAAAAATCATAAACGTCGTGGTTGATAGAAATAAGTCTGAGGATCTAGACCATTTCGTTGAGGTCCTTCACCTAAATGAAATAAAACTTGCATCTTTGAAGTTCTTATGGAAAAACTCGAATTTAAATGACGAACTCCACTTTAAACAAAAGTTTTAGAAACTTCTAATATTGTAAACTCAAAATTTTATACTGCATAGATCGAGATAAAACATTATAAACAGACCTTTGCGATATATACAGTACAAAAGGAAGGTATTTTAGACTATGTAAAGAAGACATTTATTTACCTTTCACCGAGAGGTTTTCCAGTTAGTTCTCTAATATTTTCCCAATCTTCTTGCAACAATTATCATGTATGGCTCCGTTAACACCTGCAAATAACAACAGGCTGATTAATTCACCTGTAAAGCTTTCATCAATGAGTTCCAGTCAAAATGTACCAAAGCCTTTTTATAGTTTATACATGAAATATCCGTTTTAATGTTTATGTTTTTAAAATATTTTATTTTAATTGTTCATTACTTATATCGTTAATTTATTTCCTTGTTTCCTTTCGTCACAGGACTATTTTTCCCTGTTGGAGCCCTTGGGCTTATACCATCTTGCTTTTCCAACTAGGATTGTAGGTTAGCTAATAATAATAATAATAATAATAATAATAAACAATAATAATATGATTTATCGTTTACGGTGGTTAATTTTCCTTTGCAAAACCATCTCTACTAGTACATTTCAATTGAAATTACTAGCCTTGTTTTTCTCATAAATCGTGATTTTTATATATATATAACAAGATAAATTTTATTAATATAGTTTCTTCAGTTTGATAAAAATAAAAAAATCTTTTTTTAATCCTATCCTGGCTGGGCATAAGTAGAAGTCTGAACCATTGCACTCCAAGTGCCACAACATTATATTGTGCACTATTTTTTAGTGAGTTTACCTCATGGCGGCCTTTTGACTGTATCTTACATATGACATTGGAATCCGTCTCGCTCTCAAATTAGACACCCAATTTTACGGTGCTTATCACAGCCTCCAAGAAATTTAGTACTGAATCCCTATGCCACTCCTAGAACGAGGAATGGATATGAACATCAGAAATCTATACAGAGTTCATGTTATGATTAAATGTATTACGATATACAAAACATGAAAGCTTTAAGCATTTTTTTTCTTTTTTTTTTTGAGGTCCATTAATTGAAATCCAGACTATGTTAGTAATTCTGATGATTCCATACTCGCCATAATGGTTGAATCAAATTTATATGATAGCCCTTTACTAATTCAAAATCTGACCGAGCAAATTATGAGGCAATATACAAGACTTGTGCCTACTTGTATCTACAATACAGTAGTTATCACCAACAACCCTGGTGCTACGGCCAACACCGGTGATCCTTGATTTGGACATTCTGGTAATGCACTACTCTTTAGCAACTTGCCGAACTAGCAGTTCCTCATGCATTTTGTTTTACGTATAATTAAAACCTTCAAACTGACTGGGATGAGATTATTTTGCAATCCATTCTAAACTGATCAAATGAACAAGGCTTTTAAGCCTCTTCTTACAATGTTTAGTCAAAATAATTGATATGCAAATTCTTTTTGTCTAACTGCTTCAAAAGGTATGGTTCAATGACTAATGGCTAGAAATGCCCATTTCGAATAACAGGAGGCTCATGTTTGGAAAAGAAAGATCTGATTTCACATGGAATATTGTTACCTGACAAAAAAACCCGTGGCTCAAGCTTCATGGTGCAGCTGAAAAGGATTACGACAATACTGTAAACAAAACACCTTCTCCGAAAAGTCAGAAAGTAAAGGGGGGGGGGGGGGCTACTTTCATTTATACACACTTTTGTGTAGGAACAACAATGCTTTCTTTGTTTACACAGAGTTAACAGGAAACTCATGAAAATAACACACATTGTTTCACTTTTTGTTTTCCTAAAGCTAAGCTAACAATACAAAATGTTTGAAACTTAAAAAGAAAAAAAAAAGAAGAATCAGCTACTATGATAGCTATTGTACAGGGTATTATTTAGAAGTGGCGCATGTAGCCGTCATCAAAATACTTCCATAGGGAAAAAAAAATTAAACGATACATTGCAAACAAGGTTTTGAGGCAGAACCCATACAAATACTAATAGAATAGATCCATTTGAAAAAAAAATATATATATTGAAAACAAGGCTTTAGACCAGATCATATCCAAGTAGTTTAAAGGTTTAAAAGCCGCTCATGAATGGCAGAGGCAAGGGACAGTGACATTGCCCTATCAAGTAGGACAATGCCCTTGAGACTGACCATACAATTATACACTCACATGATCACCGCTTAAGCCCCCTCTCCACCCAAGCTAGGACCAGGGAAATGGCTGACGATGACCAGGCAAGAATGCTCACAAGAATGGTGAGATTGCAGCGACTAAAGGAAGTAACAAGTTTGAGCGGGACTCTAACCCCAGTCTGGTGATCATCAGTCAGGAACGTTACCGCATCGGCCACCACAACCGTAATGTCAACAATCTTCCAAAAATGGGGCAATGACAAGGCGAATGTTTAGTAGGAAGAAAAGTGTATCCTCCAAATCTGCATCACAGAGAAACTAAGCTTAATTCAGCCAATGTTCGTGGCGATAGTTTCCTGGGATGGTAGCCTAACGATGTACAACCATCGCTCAGGCACTAGAGCTGTCTGGAAATATGGATTATACATTATTTCACATCTATCTTATGAAAACGATTTTTCTACCCATACATGTGTTCAATATTTACCTTGCTTCATGTTACCCTGTAAATTGCATCCATCTTAGTATGATTGAAATTTTTGCTAAAGCATAGCTTGTTTTTGTTATTTGTATCCACCCGAGTCCAGATAAAAATTCAAGAAATGCTTAAGACAATACGTTAAATTACAAACCAGGAGTAATAACAACAGCAAGATGACCCTAAATTATGTTTTATAAATAAATATTAAAATGGCAAGAATACAAACCTAGAATAAATCTTGGAGTCTTAACACAAATTATCAACTTTGCTTCGTACTTAACCAAAATATCTAACTTCCAAGTCATAATAAATGTATTTGCTGCCAAGTTGTCGTCTTGATATTTTTTCTAATTGCATCTTTGATCACCGATTCTGCAGTGTTCAATTACTGCAAAATGTTATTTGTAGGTATTAAAGTTCATTGCAGTTCACCCTTACAGTCTAAATTACTATAAGAATGTAATTGAAATTACAGGTCGAATATTTAGATACTTCTGGTCTGCAGTAGCACTGTTTCTGGGGGAAATAATGAGCGTGGTAAATTAAAAATGTTAGGGCTTCTCTATAAGTAGATTCATATAATTAGGGAACCCAGTACCTTGTTTGTAGTCGATGAAAATGTAGTTTTTCTAATAAATCCCGTGTTTCAAGAGTAGTCCCTCTGCTCTGGATAAGTTCCTTCAGTCAGTAACAACACACTCAGAAAATGGATGTAAATAAGCCTTGATTTGCTAGTACTGTAGTTAAGCTAATCAGAAAGTCATCTCGGTCAAAAACATCTTTACGTTCTTTTTTTTTTTTTTTTTTTTTTTTTTTTTTTTTTACACAGCAGTGGCTCTGGAGATACCTGAAAAATGGGTTTTCTGTTAACCTTACTGGAATCGGTTAAGCTATCAATTTTTTTTTTTTTTTGCATGCAATTTTAAAAATTAGACAAAATTTAGAAGCACAAAGAGTATATCGACCCAATTTACTGTCTTAGTAAAGAAAACTACCGTAAGACCTATCTGGAGTTCAACTTCACAATTAGTGCATTTGGGAAAACTTTTTTACCGTTCACTTTATGAAATGTCATGTAGTGTAAAACCATCACTAGAAACATTTTTGCAAAGGATCATGACTTTGCAAACAATTCATTTATCAAAATCAGTTTTATTTGGGTACCAATAAATACCATTTTACGTAATACTACAACCTAACCTACTGACTCCTCCACAATTATTCAATTATCTATTTTCACACATTTCCTTTCTATTTTCAGGAACAGACATAGTGCGAGATAAGCTTACTTAATTTAGTCCATATGAAAGCTGTTTAGTTACTTTATGATTCAATTCTTGAGCAAGTGTGTCACAGTTCAGCAAAGTCATTAAATCCTCCTCCTCCTACATTATAGGAATCTACTCTACAGACCTTGATATCTATGCATATCCATCGTTACGTAACAACTCTTGTATATATATTATAACTTGAGTACCAAAACCATCGAAGCAATATACTTTTCTATGAATAAGTTATTTCATTGATATAATTTGCAAACAATCAGAAAACTTTCACACACTAATCTACATATGCCCCACCACTCCTAAGATAACAGACCTTTGTTAAAAGCTTAAGTCCCCAGAAGTATGCCCCAAACAACTTGGGCACTTTCCCTTTAATTAGTAAGGAAACCTTTAAGCCACATGATCACGATGTTAAGATAGGGAAAGTCAAGCCCAGGCTTCTTAATTTTTCATATCAAGGACTAAATTTATGCTTGCTTTGGCACGTCATTCAACTAAAACATGACGAATTAAACTATGGACATTAGAAATTTTCTACGTATAAATTTCCTTTATTAAGATTCTTTAAAATTTCATACCCAAATAAGTTATGTAATAACATTGTACTAGTGTGATACACAAACATTTTATGGGTTTGCAAAATTGATTCAGTTTTCTTCTCAAAGGATTTAATGACAAAACTAAGTTAGACGAAGCAGCAATTAAGGACTGGCCACCGATTGTATGCTATATTATACTTACTAACATTACTAATTCACATTTTCATTCCCTTTATTAGATATTTTATCAAACCCTTTTAATTTCCAGTAGGAGAGAGAGAGAGAGAGAGAGAGAGAGAGAGAGAGAGAGAGAGAGAGAGAGAGAGAGAGAGAGAGAGAGAGAGAGCGAGCGAGCGCCGTTATCCTAATAATTGGCAGTCTATTCCAACTGGCAATAGTCCACTCAAAGAATAATAGAAATTCCAGAATCTGCCACGCCTTGAATCCAATTTCACGCTATGGACGCACTTGGCTATACCATACGAATTGAGCAATCATTCAACGCTGGCTTCGACTTCCTTGTAACGAAGGGTTAAGAAACTTTGGAGCGGGATGCTACAATAAATAGTCTGTTCCCGCTACAATAACTAGTCTGTTTTATGATTAGGATTAACTAAGGACTTCAAATGAGAAATAAAACCTCAATTAGGTTATTTCAAATGGAAAACAATCCAAAATAACTGAAAATGCTGACCAATCTCTTGAAAATGTCAGGACTTTACAAATGTCTCATCAGATCACTTAAAAATGTCTATTTGAAATAAGCTGAAAAGCATTAAAGAAAAAACACTATAAAAAATGTAACACTGCGTTAGGAATATAACAACCAAGTAATAAGATATGTTACCTTTTCAACGTTGTGGTGGCCGTTGTGGTAACGTCCTTGACTGGTGAATGTCAGACTGGGGTTAGAGTCTAAATCAAACTCGTTAGTTCCTTAGGTCGCTACAACCTCACCATCCTTGTGAGCTACGGGGGAGCCTATGGGTTATCTTTTGAGTCATCAGCAGCCATTGCCTGGCTCTCGTTGGTCCCACCTTGGGTAGAGTGCGCCCTTTGGCGCTGATCATATGCATATATGGCCAGTATAAATTTAGAGCATTGTCATGCTTGATAGGGCAATGTCACTGTTCCTTGCCTCTGCCATTCACGAGTGGCCTTTAAACCTTTATACTGAGAATGCTTCCTGAAATGATAGTTCGCTGGTTCCCCATTTTGGTGTCCAATTAATAGTATTTTCAAACTGTTGGCTTTTAGAATTTCTTAAAACATGCAAATAAAATCAGCATTGTATTCACTTGCTAACTACCTTAATGTGTCAGCAAGTTCACTCAGTTCGGATTGATGGACACACACAAAGCCCAAGAATACAGAAACGACAAATATTAACGTTAGACTTTTTGACTAAAGACAGTACAAAATCTTTCACATCCCAACGTATTAAATACCTTTAGAGAATACCTTTGTTTTTACCTGTGGGAAACTCAGGTGAAACTCAAAAGCCTTTGATGTTTGAGTAGATGACCTACATAGGAAGCATTCTTTAGAGAGAGAGAGAGAGAGGGGATTTTTGTTAGATGTAAATGGCTATGCAAATGTCATGTAGATTTCCATATTCATGAATATTCAAGATGAAAAATATAAAATTCGTCTAAACATTGGATAACTCAATTGTCAACTAGAAGCAAACCTTACAATTTTAATAGTATATTAGATCTACAATTGTCAACTAGAAGCAAACCTTACAATTTTAATAGTATATTAGATCTACAAGGAAATTTTTGGGGTAAATTTTTATCTTTCAATTATTCAGATCTTATATTCCCCTAACAAAGTACAACAAGACATTCAAGGTACAGAGTAGTCTAGATCATGTAACCATGAAAATGTTTAGCGCTGTTTCAGAAATGCTACAATTAACCCTGACAAAATTGCTTTCATTCTGCTGTCATTATATACCGTATAACCATTCTGCTATGTACTGTCGAGTTATTTTTTCTTATTTGAAAAGTAATTCCCGGAAAGGAATGGTAACCTACACTTGAAAGGAATTCATAATTCACAAGTTA
Source organism: Palaemon carinicauda (assembly GCF_036898095.1). Lineage (NCBI taxonomy): Eukaryota > Metazoa > Arthropoda > Malacostraca > Decapoda > Palaemonidae > Palaemon > Palaemon carinicauda. The sequence goes on from NC_090745.1 coordinate 13,978,061, forward strand.
ATTAATTTCCTCATTTAACATGCAACATGAACTGTTATGCACATTATATCTACGCAACATGTTAAAAATTCTGTGAGGAAGACGGCATGTTAGAAATTAGTTCTTCGTCATTGCCGGAAGGGCGTTCAGTCGGCGTCAATCCGACATTTTTTTATTCCTCCAAAAGTTGCGTCCTTTTTCGTGCCATTGCGTCGCTGGCGGATACGATAATCTTAATCTAATTTACGTGAAACATTATATATATATATATATATATATATATATATATATATATATATATATATATATATATATATATATATATATATTAGAAAATATAAAAAAATATATATGACAAAAAATGCACACACAGCCATTGCCACAAAATTAGTCAAACATCTTACCATGTGTGCTTGACAGCCCTCAACTCAACTCCGTGGATAACAGCTATTATTTTCATTCCTTTTTGTGTCTAGAACAGAATTTCGTACCATTTTAAATATTACGCGATATAGTCTTTACATTGATACAAACTAAGAAATATGTCGTATAGCATCCTGCTTTTTCAACTAGGGTTGTAGTTTAGCTAGAAATAATAATCGAATACATTAGGAGTTACTTCAAACCTTGGATAATTTGGTTTAAAATTTGAATTTCGAAATGTGCCTAAATAAAGGCATACTTGAAAATATTTTCTCAATTATATGAGTTATAAAACAAGTATCTTATAGAAAAAAAAATAAGAATCCCGTTAATGGGTCAAAAATAGTCTATTTCCTCGATAAATATTAAATCATAATTTAGGGGGGAGAGGGATATTCGAGTTACGAGAAAACTTAAGTGGTTTATACGACGTTATTTGAATTTAATATAAGAATACCTGAAATGAAACTTCATGTTAAAATTATCCTTCCAGAAAAAAATCTTTCGACAAGAGTAACTCTTGACATATCAATATTGGTCAAGGTTATTTAGAAACAGCCTAACTGCCAATATTACCCTCTTCAAATGGCGTATTGAAAGAATCATAAACGTAAAGAATCATTTCGTATAGTATTCCGTTGACCAGCAAATTTCTCGGCAGAAAATTCTACCACAGTAAATTCTAGCGCAGGTCAATTCCACCACGGAAAATGCTACCAGAATAATTGCAACTAAAAGCGCTTCCGTAACATTCTTAATTAACAATGGTATATTTTTTTATGGTAAATATCACCAGCGGCTTCATTGTTTGGACACTCAAATAAGCGGCATGAATATCCAATTTATCGGTTTATTACAGAACAGGTTTGCTCAATTGTAAACGCCAAAATGAACACGGAGTGAATAGTCAATTTGGTCGTTTGTTAGAGAATAGGTGTATGCCCTTGCTACATACTTCATAGAATTTAGCTGGCACTTTTACTTTTCTATTCAATTAAACTTTGAAACCCTAAATCAAGCCAAAATTCTTCCTATCATAATAAAACAAACAAAAGCTATTGATGGAGAGAATTATATTTATGGAAACTAAGCAGATAACAACAGCAAAACTAAACAATGGCGTTATGAACATTTTTCTACAGGTTGACGAGCTACACTACATACTATTTTGAACTGCAGTCAACCAGACGATATTCTATCAAATGGATGCCATAACCAATTGGGAAGCAGTACATACGTTAATGCCATTTAACGGCAGTTTTTCAGCAATAAATAATTCAGCAATGTGAACGGGCACAGTACAGGAAGCAGTAGCTACTGCTGTGCAAAATATCATTGACTAAGCACAGTCGGAAATTATTCCCGGACTTTCACTTGAATTACGTAACTGGAGTGAGCGTGCTTTAGCCAGCTTCCAACATGTAAGCTCGGGGTTTGAAATTCCTTCTTCACTTGAAAAAGGGCCATAAAGTAGGCAAAAATCCTGGAATACATGTGGCCAGGTATTTACAGTTTTAAAAACGGATATATTGACGCCAGGGAGTAATGTTACCAAGACGTTAAAGATACTAACAAAGCAGGGTAAAACTGCGGTCGCCTGTATTTCACTGATATACGGCTGAGAATAATATATTTTTACGAGAATTTCCTATTAAAATTTCCTGGCTCCTGAAATGGGCAGCAACAATTACAGCGCCGACGCAAAGCTTTATTGACAAACCAAATTAGAACACCCAAATGTCACCCACATCTGAAGTCACCTGGGGGATAAGACATGCCATCACAAAACTCCATTCCGGGGACAAGCTCCGGACAATCTACCTGAACTGAACTGAACAAAACTGAAGGTTTGAAGAGGAAGGAGAGTTCAAGTTCAGAAAGTTTGCTGCAGACAAACAGCAATTAAAGGCCCACTTGTCATTATTTTTGTTTTTGTAGAAAAAAAAGAAAAAAAAATTAATATAGAATCAATGGGTATACAGTATATCTAACCACACTAGGAATAAATTGTGCTAATTAATCAGTTCCGGAAAATATTTAATCAACAGACATAGCGAACTGAAAATTTAAAAAGTTTGTTAGTATTGGACCTTTGGCTCAATTTCACTATTTCCATATTTAAAAACATCGTATTATTAAAAACTGAAGCTTAAAAATCTTTGCACTTGTCAAAAAGGAACACTAAAAATCTATACAGTATTGATAACCTATCCCGATACATTTTCCTTGTTTTTACATAAATTAGGCCTAATTAACAAATCGCCTCGACGGCAGAGTTTAAAGAAAAATTTGGTTTAGAGTTAACAACCAGTACTAGTTACTTTGAAAAAACTTCATATCCAGTATAAGTTAATTTATAAAACTTCATAACCAGTACATATTTCTTTGAAAGAAAGTATGTTGTATTTGAAGAGTTCGCAACCAGCGCAGCTTTTCAAAACCGTTCAAGATCCAACTACCGATATTGAACCCTTTTGTGTTTTAGCTCCGATTATATTTCCTTGGGGAATTCAGGCAGTTTCTCGCTCTAGTAATAGTTTTATAAAAAAAAAAAAAATTGAAGTATAAAACTAGCAAAACATGGAGTAAGTAAAATAAAGATTTATTGCCCGTCTAATATACAAGATGAAAAATCGAAAATAAGTATTATTGAAGGACTTAAGTTTCACCGGCCTTGTAATGGTCTATTCTGAAAAAAAAATTCTTCACACCCTATTATGTAAAAATTAAAGACTATCTATTTCATATTAGCTGCCATATTTGGTCGGACAAAGTAATCACAATGACAAAGTAATCACAATGACCTAGTATATCATCATCATCATCATCATCATCTAGTATATGCTAGTTTTGATCGTGGTGTATAGAATGTATTGCCAATAATTGGGGAACTCTAAGTTAAAATGCACAAATAGATTTAGATTTGGACGAACAATTTACGGGTTCGTTGTAAATTTACGACAATACGGATTCAAAATTTCACCGAAAGCCTATCAAGTCTAAGAGAATCTATTTGTATTGTTGATCAACCAGAATTGAACAACTCCGGAATTCGGAAAATTTCAGCAACAAATGATCAATTCAAGTGTTCAAAAGAATATCCTTCGATACTGTGAACTAACATCACCTCTGATTAAAAAAAATGTAGCTTTCATAGAACTCGTACTTTCTATGTACCACGCTTTAGTGCCCTAAAATACGCCAAAAAAATAGAAGAATATCCTTTGTAACAATCTATAAACCTCCTAGAACAAACTATAGTATCTTATGTGAAGAATTTGGTGCTCTCATTGAGATGATTATCATGGAAAAAAAAGAATTAGTTATCTGGAGAGACTAATTTTTGGATGGATGACGCATCAAATCCTGACGCTTTGCCATTTAGTGAGTTACTAGAATCATATCGACTATTGAATAATGTCGACTGCACAACTACTTTAACTGGGCATACGCTAGACTTTATTACAAGTGATGACATGAATAAGATTGTATCTGATATAAAAGTCGAAGCGTTTAATCTACCTCTACAGAAACATGCGTTAGTAAAGAAAATAAACTTTAAGAGTTTAGACATAAAACAAATTTTTCTCCTACCGTATTTATTGAAAAAGTTACAAAGAAAATAAACGATGCTATCAACATTCCATGTGATCATGATGACCAACGTCTGTTACGAGCCAAGTGTGCTAACTGTCTTATGACCACTTACAATAAAGTGAGTAAACGTAAATATGATACCATGTGCCCTCAGATGGAAAAGACTATAACCGTAAAAGACCAATCTCCTTTGTTTGATGGAGAGACTTTGGTAAAAAAAAAAAAAAAAAAAAAAAAAAAAAAAGGTTAAAAGACGAAAAGAAAGAAAGTGGAATAGGTTAAAAACTGAAAGTACTTGGGTAGAATACAAAACTGCTGCGTGTCAATATAACTACCTCCTAAGAAGGAAAAAAGTGAATACTATAAGAGAAAGATCCTCGAAGCAGCAACAGACATAAATAAGTTATATCGTCTCCTGAATGGTATAATGGGAAATGTAAAAGAAAAGAAGCTACCTGGTGGATACAATGACCAGGAACTAGCAAATAATTTTCTAGTATTCTTTAAAAACAAAATTGAAAACATACAGTAACCAGATCATTTGTAAATACTCAACATCAGATTAATGATACACCAGGCACACAGACAAAATTAATACGATTTAACAACATAACACAAGATAACATCACCAGAATTATCAAGAGCGCAAAAAAAAAAAAAAAAAAAAAAAAAAAACCGCGATCGATCCTATGCCAATATCTGAAGTAATTGGAGAGTGAGACTTTTCTAGTCTAGCCGAAATAATAACGAGAATAGCAAATGCAAGCATTGATGAATGTAAGTTTCCTAAATCTGAGAAAATTACTATAGTCACACCAGTTCTGAAAAATGCACTGGACTACCAGGAATTAAGCTCACATAGACCTATTTCAAATCTATCCCGTCTCAAAAGTGCTTGAATATGTAATTCTTGAGCAATTAGTCAGCCACTTAGAAGTAATAGAAGCTTTGCCTGACAACCAATCTGCTTACAGAAAACTCTACTCTACGGAGACAGCCATCTGCTCTGTTGTAAATGATATGCTAGAAATGATGGATGAAAATAAATGTGGTATCTTAATACTGCTCGATCTCAGTGCTGCTTCTGATACAGTGGTGCATGAACTACTAAATGATCTATGGTCCATCGGCGTTGAAGATCAACCCCTTTGAATACCTAAAAGACTACTTAGTTGGTAGAAATTACTGTGTACAAATTGGAAACTCTTATTCATCAGATGAGCCCTTAAACAGAGGGGTACCCCAGGGGAGTGTACTTGGCCCAATCTTATTCTGCATCTATACTATTGGTCAGTCGAAAATGCTACAAAGGTATGGTGTGAAGTTTAAACTATTTGCAGATGACACACAATTTTACTTCTCCATAAATTATATACATGACACTACTCAAACTCTAAAACGAATCCTTGATTGTGTTGGAGAATGGATGACATTTAAACAACTAAAATTAAAAGAGCAAAACTTAATTCATGGTGGTGGGCAAGAGAAACAGGGTGAGAAACTTAGGTGATATTCAAATGAACATAAATAATGACTCGGTGCCGATATCTAGTAAAGTTCGAGATCTAGGTGTATTTCTTGACTGTAACCTGTTTCTAAATGCCCAAATAAATAATGCAATAAAAACTGCTGGTTATCATCTAAGAAATACTGCGTTTATAATAAAAAAAAGTACCTGGACGAAAATTCTGTTAAGAAACCTGTGATATTACCAGGATTGACTACTGCAACTCAATTTACCAAAAGTCTTACTTAAGAAATTACAAAACATAATAAACAGAGGAGCAAGACAGATAAAAGGTGTCCCACCTAGAGAAAGGATCGCCCTTTTACTAAGTGATTTACACTGGTTGCTGATTAAAGCGAGAATTGAATTTAAAATATGTACAATAACCCACCAAGTTATCAGAACCGGTCGTCCAAAATCCATAAGAGATTTGCTACATATTGCGCAGCCAACAAATCGTGTCGACACGAGGAATAGTTACAGATGGCTACAAACCGTTGGAACCTAGATTTATGTCTAACTTTAGGCTCCTGAGCCTTTAAACATGCGGCCCCGAGACTATATAATAAGCTCCCACGAAACATTCGAATGGTTGAAGACATTAAGGCTTTCAAGAGGAAACTGATAACTTTCTTATTTCATGAGTCTTTTGACAGTGACGATTTAACAGTAAATGAACAATATGAGACTTGAAAAGATAAATACTGTGAACGAACAAGGTAAAACGACAGTGGAGGTCCTGTAGAGAGTGGGGTTCCCCTGTTGTATGGGACCGGAAAAGCAGCCATCAAAGTAAAGTAACTATCACTAGGAAAAAGCAGAGACAATTTACTTGTGCAGTCAAGAGGTGATTTACGAAAATTAATTTAAAGCTGGAAACTCGACGCAACTAAAGCAAAATCATAAGTTTGGAACTTAAGGGTAATAAAATTGATAACATTTAAATAAGTACCTGAAATACAGAAGTACAAAGATTCGATATTAGCAACTTATGATTGAAGAATGCAAGGTCTAAATATGCTACATTCAAATATTTAACATTTAAACCTTGGACTAAAGTTACCAAATCCCGTTACCATCTTGAGTATGATTTTACTTGTAATGCAATTAGGTGTTAAAAACATGAAATCAAAAGGGATTCTGTGGCAGACCTTCGATTAAGATTCACTAGACATTTTGCAATAACCCATCTTTAAAAGTTGACATTTCGAGGGTCGATAAAAGAAAGCTTTTGTTCATAATTAAATTTGAAAGGACATAAACCTTGAATTTGACACGTAATGGCGTTTTCTTCCCCATGTCTGAACGGGGCAGTTAACTATCTCGTGACTAAGACGACCAGTCACAGGATACGAAGAAAAGTGTTTTATTTTTGGTTCTGGAACCTTGTTTAGTTAGAGAGAGAGAGAGAGAGAGAGAGAGAGAGAGAGAGAGAGAGAGAGAGAGAGGTTTTTGTCTGTCAACCAAACGTTACGCCAATAAATAAGTCGACACCTTGCTCGACGTTAAATGCTTAATAGGACCATTCAACACGGCGGCAAATTAGCCACTGCCTAATCGCCTTGACCTGGGAAGTCTGTCAGGTCGTTAGTTTTTATTTTATTTTTTTGCTGAAGGTTCGGTTTTTTGTTTTGATCACAAATTAAAATATTTATTCGTATGGTTTAAGGTAATATTTGTAATTTTTCTTTATAAAAATCTTATTTTTTCATTCGTCCTCAAGTCGTCAAATTGGAATCAGATATTCTTGGTAAGCGAGCAAATAAGTAAAAAGCTTTACCACAATGGCTTTATATCATTTGGGCAAGTTGCCCAATAGTGATAAAGTATCAAATATTGACGCTTTTCGTCAAAGGTCCAATGCAATGGACGGACCCACGCCAAGAACACGTGTCAGAAGTTGCCTAGTAAAAACCATATTAAAACGCCACGCACAAGAATCACAATAGTATTCGAATGATGAATCCGCAATAAAGCCGATGTAAATTGCCTTCTTAGTTGAAGCTCCTTTACCAACGCTTAGCAGCATGAAAATAATTTGACGAAAAAGGGAAGGGTGTTGGTTTATAGCCACCAAAGCATACCAGTTTCCACAGGACCTACAAGATCAGGTTATAGTATACATTCTTAGGTATTTATCGTATCTCACAGCATATTGCGTGCTTTTGTCTAATCCACATTATTCCAACTCCGTATAGTGTAAACCTGATATAAAATAATAAAATATTCTTTTGAGAGAGAGTGGCCAACGACGCAATCGTACAATTCTATTTGGAAGGGAAACTTGGATTCGCTACTTAGAATTATACGTTCAACTTATCTCCGATTTTATTCTCTGGGGTATATTGCATTCTAACAGAGACTATGGAGTTTATCTAGTCCTATATACTGTATGCTTAACACCATATGAACAATGTTCGATTTATTAAAGTGTTTAAGCATTAGTATCGAATATAGGACCACAGTATCCATGGGTTCTGAGGAAATTACCGTAGAGTCAAGAGATGGGATTTTCTTAATTTGAAACAAAGCGGTTTGCAACACCAATCATATATGGAACAGCCGAAAACACAATAGCTACCACCTATCTAGCCAAAATAAAATATGTGATGCGAACGAAAGAATAAAAAATCTTGAATAGACGGTGAACGACACACTTTTGAAGATCCTAAGAGGAATGACACGTAACTACCATAAGAATTAAAGTTTAAAATTTCTTATTTAATTCATGCTGGTATTTCATAATTAGGATGAAAACTTTCAGATTTCAATGTTAAAACCAATAAAATATCCCCCATGTTGGAATAAACTTTTCATAAAGATTTTTCGAATCTTGTGTAAACCATTAATATGTTTATTAAGCTTTTTATTATCAATTTGCAGCATAAATAAATAGGGAAGACATACTGTACTCCTGTTTACAGCTATATACCTTGGTTTACCATTGACAGTCTCGGCCGGCCAAATGATTCAGGTGACGGCACGCTGGTGGCGAACTGGGTCACACTAACTAAAATGTCACAATGGTCGCGTGAGGATTAAAACAAGAGATTGCTTCGCAACGCATATGAATTGTAAATCTTAAGCTGGGTTTACACCAGGGTTGAAAGAATAGGGTTTACACGGTCGAATGGTTCGTCGAACCCAGTAGTCGAAGCTGCTTGTCAAACGGTTCGAAGAGGTGGAGTCAGTCACAAGTGCATAAAGTTTGACTATCATCATGTAAGCGAATGTTTGCGACCACGGTATTCACGAATAAAAAAAAAAAAAAGGAAAAATACTAAACGGAACTGTCCAGGTATGAGGCGACTCCTAACACTAAATTTTTAACTGCCAAATTTCCACTTATTACCTTAATGTTTTGAATCTCCCAAACTGATATAATTCGACCGAATTTATAAGAAACAACAATTATTCAGAAATAAGTTATTGTTTTAATATTGTAACCTCTGTTGGAGGATAGTTCACTTTAAATACATAAAGGGTCAGTTAGCCTCAGTTTTGTATCTAATTTGCCAAATTAATAAAAAGCCGGGAATTCTGCTATACATAAAAAATCAATTATGTTTATACAAGGAAAAAATATCGCTGATTGATATTTTTCAATAATTTAATATTACTTCAAACATTTGTGACACTAAAGACCAGTAAACACCACTTTAGCTCCGCCCCGCCACGAGGGTCTGAAGAAGACCAGAGAATTCAGGTTCAGAAAGTTTGGCGCAGATAAACAGCAATTAAAGACCCACTTAGCATTTTATTTTTAAACCATACTAAGAACAAATTGTGCGAGTTTAACTGGGCTACACAAGGCACTAGAAGAGTTGGAAGACCCAGGCCTACATGGCTGAAGACTATGAAGCGTGAAGGTGGAGATGATGAATGGAAAAGTATTGAATTAATGTCTCAAGATAGAGACTACTGGCGAAATCTAACCGAGGCCCTTTGCGTCAATAGGGCTTGGTAGGAAGATGATAATGACGATGAATCAATCAGTTTCGGATATTTAATCAACAGACATACCGAACTGAAAAATTAAATACGATATCTTCTGCCCTGATTGAACTTTTAGCTCAATTTTAGTATTCCCATGTTTGAAAACATCTAATTACCTGGAACCTCAGTTTAAAGATCTTTGTACTTGAATACTAAAAATCTATATTGATAGACTCGGATACACGTTCCTTGTTTGTATATACATTGGCCTAAATTAACAAACCATCTCTGCAGGAGTGTTTTAAGAACATTTTGCTATAGGCCCAAATACACTGTCAATCACGATTTCACAATATCCGTGTTTGTGTAAGCATATCCTTTGTGAGTGGTATGATTGGGTGGGATTAAAACACTATCACACCCACTCACGAAGGATATGCTGGCACAAACAGATATTGTACAATCATGATTGACAGTATTTGGTCCTTTAGAGTTAATAACCAATACTAGTTACTTTGAAAAACTTCATATCCAGTACACGTTATTTCAAGAGACTTCATAACCAGGACATGTTGCTTTGAAAGACTGAACAACAGGTGCTAGTTTCTTTGAATGTGTTCGAAGAAAGTATACGTTGTATTTGAAGAGTCCGCAGCCGACGCAGCTTTTCAAAACCGTTTAAGATCGAACTGCCTACATAAAAGGTTAAAGGTGTCTGGTTTCAGCTCAAGTTTCATCATAACAGGTGATCACCAGAACCAAAGACTATATACTGAAGGAAGATAGGAAGGCTCAGGCTTTTAACACACAAATGAGTGTGCTATGAAAAGATGCCAGATACTCCCATGCAAAACGAATGGCTCCATCTGTTGAGCGAGCAGCCAAACATTCAGAGCGGTAATGCTTACGGGTATATAGGATGGAATTCGATTGTAAATTTTGCGACATATTGGTTCATAATTTGCATTACTATGTCAGTATATTTTACTCACATATTCATGATATTCTTAAATTTTAGGTAACTAAATTGCAAATTATGTTTGTCTATTTTTCAGAAATTCAATAGCTATATCTCTTATGATTTAGTTAATTTTCTTGCAAATTTAAGTATTGTACAGTATATTACAACCATTTTTAAATGTTCTATACAATACCACATTCGAATAAATTAAAACATACTGTATATCTGATTTGTTAAACTTAGCCACAAATGCTTATGTGTAGGCATACATTTAATTACAGTTTGTAGGCCACTGTAAGATGGAGAGATATTAGGTGTATAAAAACACAATTGTATTTTATTTTTTATTGAAATGGAAAAGCATGATGCACTCATGTATAGTTTAGTATTATAAACTAATAAATGTATAAATGTACAATCAAAAGGATCAAAATAACACAAAATTGTATCACACAAAAATAATCCAAAGGGGGTAGGAAATAGAAATAAGGTAGCATACAAGCCAACAAAAAATGAAAAACAAAAGAGATTTACTGTGGATGCCTTGCCTTAATCTTACATCCAATATCAGTGGGGGCTTACTCATTAGCAGCACATACTGCATGTAGTATACTGTTTGGACTCACCGTTCTTTGTCCTTAGGGAACCTGTGAAATACCAAATGAGGATCGGTTTCTTTTTGTTTATGGCACACAACACACTTGTGTGACTTCTTTACTGTCGGCGCCATGATTTCGTTTGAGTCAACTGTCAAATTCTGAATATAAACAAACAAGACGACAAACGATGTATACCTACAACGCCATCTGAAATCGGAGCAATCAACTATTGTGTTCACTTTGGAGTTGCCAACTAGCGTATTAACATTCTATTTTGAGCCTTCCTATCTTCCTTCAGTATATAGTCTTTGACCAGAACGACAGCCGGGCAAGCCCAATCCCCGAATGGGGTGCCCAAACACAGCAGTACCGATATTTCCTTGAGGAATACCGGTTATTTCCCGCACAAGTGATGGTTTCATAAAATTTTAAGTGCAAAACTACCAAAACTTTAAGTAATGAAAAAACGATTTATTGCCCGTAGAATATTAAAGCTAAAAAAATAAATTACTAAGTATTAATGAAGGACTAGGTGTCATCGGCCTTGTTATGCTCTATTTTTAACATATTGTCTTCGCATCCATATTTACAAAAATTCCAGAACATAGGTAATTTATATTAGCTGCGATATATAGGCGGGCAAAGTAACCAGCGATGACCAAGTATATACCAGGATTAACCTGGTATATACGACGTATTGAGGACAAGTAAACCAAGGTACTGTATATACAGTATTATTTTATAGACCTTGAAGTAAAGAGCACAAATAGGTTTATTGTAAATTTACGACGATACGGATTCAAAATTCAACAAAGTCTGGCAAGTCTAAGCGAATCAATTTGCATTGTTGATCGACCAAAATTGAACAATTATTGAATTCAGAAAATTTCAGCTACAAATGATTGAATCAGTGTCTGACAATATTTTTCGATACTTTAAACTAATATCACCTCTGATATGCGTTTGCCAAAAAATGTAGCTTTCATATAACTTATTTTATAAATACCCTGTTTTAAAGGCCTAATTATCATTAAAAAAAAAACCGGACGTAACCTGCTTGTGCAGCCAGAGGTGATTTGCGTATATTAATCTAAAGCTGGGAACACGATGCAACTTAGTAATAGCAAATTCTGAAGTTTGGAACTTAAGGTAATAAAATAAGTGAAATACAGAAAGCACAAAGATTCGATATTAGCAACTTATGATTGAAGAATGCAAGGTCTAAATATGTAACATCTAAACCTTGGACAAACGTACCCAAATCCTGGTACGATTTTAAATATGATTTTACTTGCTATGGAATTAGATGTTAAAAACACGAAATGAAAAGATTCTATGGCAGACTTTCCATTAAAATTTAATAGACATTTTGCAATAACCCATCTTTACAGTACAGACAGAATACAAAACCATCTTTTTCTGTAAGTTGAAATTTCGAGGGTGGATAACAAAGCTTTCGTTCATAATGAAATTTAAAAGGACACACTCATGATTTTGGCAACGTAATGGGCTTATCTTCCCCATGCATAAATGGGGGAAAGGGGGGTTGGGGTGCTGGTAGTTAACTATCTCTAGACTAAGAAGACCAGTCACAAGATAAGAAAATAGTTTTATATTTGGTTCTGAAACCTTGTTTGGTTGGCGAAGGGGAATAAGGCAAGATAATACGGAGAGAGAGAGAGAGAGAGAGAGAGAGAGAGAGAGAGAGAGTGAGAGAGAGTGAGTTGATAGGTCGGTGCATTATATGCAGCGCGTTTCAATGTAATTGAATTAATAATAAACAATTTTTCCGGTAATAGTTTACAACACCACGCTCTCCATTTACTCCAAATAATGCAATCCTGCAGTTTTCATCTTCTTGCACAGTAATTAGGTGGTTATTTAAATTCTGGCAAAGCAATAATTAGCAAGATAAGTTGAGGAAGGGGGAAGGGGTTATTAAAAGAAAAATAGCTCGGTTTCCTCACCAAACGACTTGGAACTGACATGTCAACAAAGTCAACGAAACAGGGTTCGTGATGCCAGCGTACATAAACAGAAGTTCGTGATGCCAGCGTACATTTGATATACTGTATATTCAAAATATACTTAAAAAAAATTGAGTGATTACTCAAAAGTGTCACTATTTGTAAATTGCATATTTTATGGACACTTTTGAGTAATTAATCCATTTTTAACTAAGCATATTTTGAATATACAGTATATCAAATGTACGCTGGCATCACGGACTTCTGTTTATGTACGCTGGCATCACGAATTCTATTTGGTTGACTGTTGACATGTCAGTTCCGAGTCGTTTAGTGAGGAAACAGATTATTTTCTTTTTATAACCCCTTCTCCCTTCCTCAACATATCTTGCTAATTATTGCTTTCCCAGAATTTAAATAACCACCTAATTACTGTGCAAGAAGATGAAAACTGCAGGAATGCATTATTTTGGAGTAAATGGGGAGCGTGGTGTTGTAAACTATTACCCCATTCCCTTATAACGAATAAACTAAGCTCTGGCCAAAACCTATTGAATGAAAAATAAAAATTTATCACTACACCAATCCCAGTATGCGTGTTTATAAATTCGCAGGGTTTAAATTTAATATATGAATATTATGATTAAAATTATTAATGTAACTGGTATTATTCTTAACATAATTGAGCTAGAGGGCGTAAAAATATGCAGTACAGTTAACGCTTTATTAAAATTTTCCCGAATATTTAACTCATTTTGCCTTGCCGGTAATTAAATGCATCACAATCTATTCAATATATCATGCATTATCTTGAATTGTTTGGTGAATTGAACACATTTCAGTAATAAAACTTCAGCTTTCACTAATCAAATTATCTGAATAACAAATGTGTAGTTTAAGTCATGAAGGCTACTACTATGCATTTCAAGTTCACAATTTCTACTTGTACTATGCACACTATGCACAATTATTTGAGAATTATTTGAAACCACTCCTAGCTCATAGGGTATGATAAAATGAAATTTATGGGTAAATTTGCAGAGGTGCGCCGTCTAAAACAATTACCTACATTTCTAACAATCACTAACCTCTATATATGCCCCGCTAATAAGATTATTTTTTCAAAATATATCTTTATTACCGTTCAAAACACCAGAGCCTTTGTACGGTTTGGTATGACTGCCCCTCCACTTGCTTTGGTTGCCCGTTGGAGCCTTTGTTGAACAACAGTCGGTACTTGCGACCATGTAGAAAACAGTTTTTTCTCTCCCATTTTCTCTGAAGTCGCTCGTAGCCCGTGCATTACAAAACCCTCACCCCCGTAAGTTTAAGGTTTTGTTTTACCGAATTAACAGTTTAATGACTTAGGTCTTTACTCCACCGTGGTTACCTTCGCTTGCAATAAAAAAAAAAAAAAAAAAAAAAAAAAAAAAAAAAAAACGCTTCCAACACATAAAACACCGATATCTAAAAAGAAATTCAGGATTTCTGTCTAAAATATGAAACGGCCCACAGAAGCACTAAAAACTACATTGTGAGATTAGGAAGATTACTGATGCGACTATAACTGCAGTTAAGGACCCAATCGGTTATGAAAGCAAGCTTGGAGAGACGTACAATGGCAAGTAGCGTTTATTCAAGTTAACTACTTTAATCCCCCTTGCTAGTAACCCTAGAGCTTCTTTGCACTACGTCAAAACAACTTTGTCGAAAAAAAAAAGAATATACGACGTTGGAGATATCCATGAATTAGCCAGTTCATGGATTACTTCCAAGAATAAGTGGACATTAGAATCGTTGTTCATTCGCAACTTTAAATGCGCTAAGCTTACTCCAGGGTTTATATTGTTCATTTCAAAAGTTCGATCAGACAATATTTCTTTCTCTTTTAGAGTAATCTTCATACATATAACAATTCTTCCACTATTAAACAGCTGAACAGTTAGAAAGTCACGCTAAAGCCTATTGTAGTAGCATTATCCCTAATATAACTAAATACAAAATAAAAAAAAAAATACGTATTCAGGCAAATAACAGGAACACCAACGAAATATAACAATTGTTCGGAAAGAAAATATTTATCCCTTGAAACCGACTTTTCCTAGATATGAACACGAGACAGGGCACGATTGCGTTTAAGTAATGAACTCTCAAACTTGACCTTGAAACCTACAGTTGTTGCATTTATTAAGGCGATAGAAAGTGCAAAATTATAAACATACGTAACTGAACTAAAAAGTAAATTGATAAAAAAGGATTATGGGTTAATTACCTTACCTATTAAGAATTAAATCAAGGGTGTCGTAATCTGATGGGTGCAATGAGCCATCTTAAGCACAGTCAAGTAAAATTATATATACTGGGTAAGTGAGTTGCATGACGGCACGAACAGTAACAGCGGTATCATATTTAAAACAATGTTACAAACCTAAAATAATTGAGCTAAGAACGCGTAAATTTCAATATCAAATACCACTAGGTAGATTACATATCTAACATATAGGGAGTTTTTTTTTCCCTCGCCTACGAGTGATATCTCACCTTTCACTGAATCGCGGCACAAATTATGAATATGATTAAAGTCGCTCAACTAACATACAAAATTGAAAAATATATGATTAAACTATCTCAATAGATTTACGTACACCTACATGGAAAGATTCCGAAACCCTACAAATATAACATAACATACCTGTTATTCAGACGGAAGAGCAAAGGGTCCGGGCAGGGCGCCAAAATGTGAGGTGGGCGTTCCTCAAACGATCAAGGACAGAAAAGCAAAGAGGAGAGAAGTGTCCATTGTCTCGGCGTTGTTAATCCTTGGGGTGAAATCTCGTAGCGCCATCTACGTTAGATTTTCATGGTCAATGTCCGAAATTTGAATATTACCTAAAATTTGCTATTTATAACTTACAATTTTGAAAAAAAAAAAAAAAAAAAAACGCTACTACAATTTTACTACTATTGATGGTTATAAAAATTGCCTTTTTTTTTTTTTTCTAAATTTCAGAATAAAATCATATCTCAAAAGGTGGTGACAGGTTTTACTTAAAGACCATTTATTTGGCCAACATTTGAATTATTGATAAAAATATTAAAAATTTGAGTGAAATGATTTTTAATAATAGAAATTATAATATATATATATATATATATATATATATATATATATATATATATATATATATATATATATATATATATATACATATATATATATATATATATATATATATATATATATATATATATATATATATATATATATATATATATATATATAATTTTTTCAACATACATGGTTACTTATTTTTTGAGGTGGTGCATTGCAGTTCTCAACAAGAGATTTAACAAGGGTTAACATTGTTATCAGTATAATTTTCAGCCAAGCTACATCCCTAATTGGAAATGCAGGATGCTACAAGCCAAAGGGCTCCAACAGGGTAAGCAGCTCAATGAGGAAAGGATATAATGAAATAAGAAATTAACTATATTTAGGAATTAATGAATAAACAAAATATTCTAAGATCCGTAACAATGTTAAAAGACGTTTGTCATAAACCGTGAAAGATGACTTATGTCAACCTGCTAAAAAGAAGAAGAAATAAAACAACACATTTGCAACAAGTTGAATTTATGAAGTTCCACAGATTCAACTGCCCGATAAGGAAGATCATTCCGCAATTTGTTCACAGCTGGAATAAAACTTATGAGAAGGCCAGACTGTTAAAATTAACCGCATGCAAAGTACTACATACAGGATGGTACAGTCTGGTAAGATCTGAACGCGAGGGATGGTCATTATGATAAAAGAATAATCGTATATAACATACACAAAAATCTAAAATCCAGATCAGGAATAAAGATATTGATAGACCACAAGTATTCGTCCAATAAGTTGAATCGGCATCTGAAGACCAGACAGGAGAAAACTACTGGAAAGAAGGTAGAATGTAAGAATAAAAATCATGTCCTCAGGATATATTAATCTCTGTAAATATTAAAAAGAACATTATCATCCAGTTATCAGTTGAAAGAAAATTATTCAATAACATTAATAACGAGTACCGGACGTGGATATCAATAAAACAATTTTGTACCCTATTCGAGTAACAAAGCTGAACCACAATATTTATATATAATTTACCTTTTACAGAACCTCACGGTTAAATTACTCACCCTCTTCTCAAGAAAAAAAGATTCAATGTTATTTTTCAGCCGCACGGACAATTAATGTGATTCAGTTGTTTTTTATCATTTAATCAAATGGTGAACAAAGGAGAGAGAGAGAGAGAGAGAGAGAGAGAGAGAGAGAGAGAGAGAGAGAGAGAGAGAGAGAGAGAGAGAGAGAGAGAGAGAGAGTTAATTTAGATTTGAACTTTCCATGGAAATATGTTTTTCAACACAGAACATAAAGGGATTTTGTAATAAAAACTGTGAATTCGAAGTTAAATATTTGTATGATGTATTTCAAAGAAAATAACAACGAAGGGTTATGTTAGTGTCGACGTTTTTCCATTTTCTTTACGATTCTTCATTTGACTGACGAAAGATGTTTGAAATTAATATGACCCCATCTCGGTCTTATTCACAAAATTAAATCGAACTAACAAGGGGTATTCGGATTACTATTAACATATTTTTTCCTAAAACTATATCCGAAATATCGTAACGCTGTTGAATTACTATTAACTCATAAGAATTTTTTTTCTTCACTGGGTTATTTTTCTCTGTTGGAGCCCTTGGGATTATAACATCTTATAGGGTTGTACCTTAGCAAATAATAATAATAATAATAATAATAATAATAATAATAATAATAATAATAATAATAATAATAATAATAATAATAATAATAACAACAACGATAATAATAATAATAATAATAATAATAATAATAATAATAATAATAATAATAATAATAATAATGCTACTATGAGTACTTCCGGAGCTGATGTCGAAATTCGGACACACAAAACGGCTCCATCTTCGCGGAGACTAAATTCACTGAACAAGAAACTTCCAGCAAGTGAGAACTCCTTTCAATGCTTCACATCATCAGAAGTCACGCGTGTTGCAATATAAAAGCCATCTATTGTGTTCATGCCCACGACATTCTTCTAACTGCCAGAAACAGGCGGAACTTTCATGTTTACGAGATACGTGAAGCGACAAATTAACCAAACCATGAAAATGGGAAAAAGCCATTTCTTAGCGTATTGAAATCGTCCCTGCTTGACAGTCTGTTGGATGGGAGTTCTAGATCCGCTCAAGCTCGATAGTTTCAAATAGTGTTTGTAACCTCGTCATCCTCTTGAGTTAGGCACGGGGATTTTAAGAAGCCTATAAGCCTACATGCCGAGTCATCAGTAGCCATTGTCTGGCCCTCTCTGGTCCTAGCTTGATGGAGAGGGGTCTTGGGGCTGAGCATATGATGCTAAGGTCAGTCTCTAGGAATCTGTCCTGTCCCTTGTGTCTGGTGTTCATGAGGTATCTGTTAACTCTTAAGAAGAATACGGAGGATTCGTACATTCTATTTTATGATAAATTTATTACCATTACATTTGTAAACAAAACTATAAACGGTGTATAAACACGAATGTAAATATTAAACTTTACTTAATGTTTTTTATATAAAAATAGAACGTAAATAAACCAACTTTTTTGTAAACATCCATTCTACTGCTATATTTTTCCGTCTAAAATATTAACAACACTATACTTATCGTCCCAACTTATGATATAAATAATAATATCCTCACTGTTAAATCTTAACTACTTTCATCAATACAATGAGCATTAGATTATCAGGTTATTAATTTGATTCTAACCATTGACGACTTACGGTTTTCAAATTTGAAATTAATTCTAATCCGTAATGCTTTACTCAAACCAGACAAAGCAATATTCACCTGTTTTCATTCTATGACACAAACAACAATTTTAAATAAATCACTGCTAAATAAATTATACTTTCAGTAGATGACATTGTTGCCAATATTGGCATTGCACTCCGCTATATTAAATAGAATATTTTCACATGAATGTTTCAGGTGGTTAGAGTTTTTGTTCATTTTACGACAGATTACAAACTATCAATCAATATGTTTTACTTTTCTCCTTCAATTCCAATATTGCGTTACAATATACCATATAATAGTGTACTGTTTCCTACCTTTTGAGTATCTTTCTTATATAATAAAGAGCAATGTGTCAAGCTACATATATATATATATATATATATATATATATATATATATATATATATATATATACTGTATATATATATATACATATATATATATATATATATATATATATATATATATATATATGTGTGTGTGTGTGTGTGTGTGTATATATATATATTTCCTGTTACGCTCAGCGACATTGCAAGGCATATATCTACTCAGTCTCTCCCGGTCCCTCTGGTATGGGAATGAGGGTGTAGTCATACCTTGGTGAGAGGTGGGTACCCCGAGAGGTACACTTGGAAACCACAATCTCCCACAAATTGCCGAAACTGCCGGGTTGTAGTCAGGAATGGGGGAGAGGGTGGGAAGAGTTGAATCTGTGGGTGCACGTGTGTGTGCAAATCTATCTAAATATTTAGCCGTCATTTTTGATGGCTCGCGTAAACTAGTGTAAAATAAACACTCAATAAATATTTAAATGAAATATACAGAAATGAGAATAAACAAATTTGAATACACAAGAACAAAAAGCTTTTGCAAAAATATAGTTTCCGAGACTCAGTTGGCTTGGATGGTCGTCATTTCCTGCAAGAGAAGAAAAATCTTTTCTCAACTTCAGTCGTTTCAGGTTTTATTTCAACCCTTATTCCACTTCAGGTTCAAGACCCCTGCTTTTACATGGAGATCTTAGACGTCATGATTTCTCTCTCTCTCTCTCTCTCTCTCTCTCTCTCTCTCTCTCTCTCTCTCTCTCTCTCTCTCTCTCTCTCTCTCTCTCTAACCCATATATATATATATATATATATATATATATATATATATATATATATATATATATATATATATATATATATACAACAACATCAAATGCAGTCGTCTTTAGGCCTCGTATGTCTTCAGTCATGTCAGAGGACTGGCCAATTTTATCACCACGCTGGCCAATGCAAATTGATGATTGTAGGAAACATGGTATGGGTGTCCCTGACTAGTACAGCCTTGCTGATCCTGCCTCATCTATATCTAACTTCGGAGTTTGATAAACTAAGCGATGATCCTGTCTGCTTATGGAAGAGTCTCAAAAAGTGATGCAATTCAAGACTCAAAAGTTCTCTTAAATCATAAAGAAATCTTGGATTTCATACCAATCAAATATATATGGTTTTAGAACTATCATCAAACATTGGCATCAACTTGCATCAGAAATAGTTCACAACACTTCTACCTACACGCATACCAATACACACATATTCATATATATATATATATATATATATATATATATATATATATATATATATATATATATATATATATATATATATATATATATATATTCGTATAAATAGACAGACTGCACTTGTATGTAATTCATATATATGTTTATGAACATAGTTACTGCATATATCATAAAATCATATATATATATATATATATATATATATATATATATATATATATATATATATATAATATATATATATTATATATATATGTATGTATGTGTGTGTGTGTGTGTGTGTGTGTTATATGCAATATATATAATGTATAATCAATACCTTCGTGGCGTTCAAAAATTGAAGACATCATATCTCCTAACAAACTGTTTCCGGATAACGGGAAAATTACATAAACGTTTCTCCATTTATTTGGTGTCGACAAGTGTTTCGAATCACTTCTTGACTCTTCATTAGGACTACATGGGTTAAGTGAAGGAATTACTTTTTAATATAAAGGCTATGATGGTGAAAATTGTAAGGCAAAGGGTATCTGGAAATCCGAGATCAATTAACAAAATTTGATAAATGGAAACTTTAAATTCTTTTAAATAAAAATAGAATTTTAAGATCCATTTATCAATATATAAGTGATTTTTCCAAAGGCATCAGAGAATTTCATGACCGATCTCACAAGCCTTGGATGGAATTCTTGGAATTCTTGGAATCCTTTCCCTTGTCACGTATCACAATTTTGATATTATTAGATAAATGAGATTGGCTGAGCATCTGTACATACGTCCCTCAACACGGATTTAGTGAAGAGGAGAAGAAGGAATTCAAAGTAAAATTAGAAGTGTCACGACTGAGATGATGTGGCACGTGTTGAGGAGAGAAGGTGGGGAGGGAGTGAGGAGGGCTTCGGAGGCAGAGAATTAGGTGGCGAGGTAAGGTGAAGGATGATATGGAGAGAAGAGGTTTCGTTTAAGGGATGCCTTTGATAGAAGGCTTTGGAAAGGGTGCATCAGGCAATCGACCTCTTAATGTAGGGATAATGGTGGGATAGAATAATAATAACAATACTACTACTACTACTACTACTACTACTACTACTACTACTAATAATAATAATAATAATAATAATAATAATTAAAAATAATAATAAAAGTACCATCACTATTTCCATCTAAAAAGTACATTTCTTGATTCACAACATATCCAGTTCTTTTATTTTACCTTCTAAGGGTTAAAAGCAGGATATTATTATTATTATTATCATTATTATTATTATTAATTCAACCCTACTTGTAATAATAATTCCAAGGGCACCAACAGGGAAAAAATAGCCCAGTGAGGAAAATAAATGGGGAAATGAATAAAACTAAGTGAGGAGTAATGAAAAAAAAATATAGAACAGTAACAATGTTAAAACTGATCTGTCATATATAAACTATGAAGAGAGTTAGTTATATCAACATAAAAAAAAAAATCTCAGCAAGTTTGAACTTCTGAAGTTCCAACGATTTAACAGTGATCATTCCACAATCTGGTCACAGCTGGAATAAAACTTCTAGAATACTGTGTAGTGTTGAGCCTGATGATGGAAAAGCATGATTATTAGAATTAACTGTAAAGTATACCTAATATCACGAGCAGGATCTGTACTGTTTGGGAATATCTGAATACAAAGGATAAAATAAATAATATAATTCTCCCACTCCGCCAACCACGGTACAGATTAATTTACATTCGTAATTCAAACAAGGATTTTCCCTCTGAACACATTCAGCTCCAAAGTAAACAAGAGTTTCGCTTTGCTCGAGTGCAAGGTGCGAGAGTATGAGTCAAACACGTCTGCGTTCGCAACGTCTTCTGAAAAATGGATGTCATAAAACAAAGGTTTAGGAGCATTTTGAATTCTTTTTATATTTGGCATAATTCTAAATATTTTCGAAGTGTTTGTTGAAATGTTTGAAGCTTAAGATTTCAGGGAAGCAATAAAGGCCCAAACTGATTAATGCATAAGTCAGTCGTATAATACTGAACAATTATACTTATTATGTATGTAGTCATTTCATCAAAATTAAAGTTAAAATTAAACTCATTTTATAAGATTAAGTTAAAATGTATTATTCACGAGCTCCTTATTGGTGGTAATTATATAAACATTTCTACGAATCATACGTGATAGTGCTGTATCAAAACCGTTCAAATGGTATAAAAGAAAAAAAAAAACACCAAATAAAGTAGGTTCTTTTCTGAAGCGTACGTTTCCATCAAAGAGGCGTGGGCAGCAATATAATACTTCTAAGGCAAGTTCCCCAGATGTTACACTCGGCTCCCCTTCCTCTTGTTTGCCTACCAGGTAATAGGGTTACCCAATTCTTAGAAATGGCGTGTTACTCAGCCTCTCAAATAGGGCTTGCCTACCGGGTAATAGGGTTACCCAATTCTTAGAAATGGCGTGTTACTCAGCCTCTCAAATAGGGCTTGCCTACCGGCTAATAAGGTTACACAATTCTTAGAAATAGAGTGTTACTCAACTTCTCAAATAGGGCTTGCCTACCGGCTAATAAGGTTACACAATTCTTAGAAATAGAGTGTTACTCAACTTCTCAAATAGGGCTTGCCTACCGGGTAATAGGGTTACCCAATTTTTAGAAATAGAGTGTTACTCAACCTCTCAAATAGGGCTTGCCTAACGGGTAATAGGGTTACCCAATTCTTAGAAATGGAGTGTTACTCAGCCTCTCAAATAGGGCTTGCCTACCGGGTTATACGGTTACCCAATTCTTAGAAATGGAGTGATACTGTCCCTCTCAAATAGGGGTTGCAGCCCTATCTCCAATTTGCTCCTCTTTGTCATCTTACTCTTCACATTCCCTGGCTATAGAAGTCTTCTTCCCTTTGATCTGATGCCTGCAAAGGAAGATACCCATGGGAAGGAAGGAGGCGAGAGAGAGAGAGAGAGAGAGAGAGAGAGAGAGAGAGAGAGAGAGAGATAATTAATATTTTTTAAAAGGTAATAGGTAATTTGAGAGAGAGAGAGAGAGAGAGAGAAGAGAGAGAGAGAGAGAGAGAGAGAGAGATAATATTTTCAAAAGGATAATAGGTAATGACAGAGAGAGAGAGAGATGAGAGAGAGAGAGGAGAGAGAGAGAGAGATAATATTTTCAAAAGGATAATAGGTAATGACAGAGAGAGAGAGAGAGAGAGAGAGAGAGAGAGAGAGAGAGATTTTCACAAGGGATAATAGGTAATGAGAGAGAGAGAGAGAGAGAGAGAGAGAGAGAGATAATATTATCATAAGGATAAAAGGTAATTTGAGAGAGAGAGAGAGAGAGAGATTTTCACAAGGATTAATAGGTAATGAGAGAGAGAGAGAGAGAGAGAGATGAGAGAGAGGAGAGAGAGAGAGATAATATTATCATAAGGATAAAAGGTAATTTGAGAGAGAGAGAGAGAGAGAGAGAGAGAAGAGAGAGAGAGAGAGAGAGGAGGGGTTGCATTCGCGTTCAGATTTTATTCAGAAATAAATTTACATACATCATTGGTAATCAATGACGGCGATTTCAAAGCAATGTCATAATCTCTTGGTTATTTTTTTTCTATTGCTACAAAAGTTATCTTAATTCCTGGTTTAATTTTGTTTTCTGCTGTCTGGCTGCTCAAAGACTTGGTACACTTGGACACAGGAATTCCTAGCACACCTCACTCAGAGGAAGTGCACCCTGTCACACCCTAATTGCACAGTGATTTAACCGAACAGCTAGCGTAAGAAGAGATGGCTTAGGAGTTGCTCGGGAATAAACACAAGAACTAACCACGCAGAAAGGGTTGTGGTGGCCGATGTGGGTAACGTTCCTGACTGGTGAACGTTAGACTGGAAGTCCCGCTCAAACTTGTTAGTTTCCTTTGGTCACTGCAACCTCACTATCCTTGTGAATTAAGGATGAGGGGTTTTGGGGGGAGCCTATAAGGTCTATCTGCTGAGCCCCTCAGCAGCCATTGCCTAGCCCTCCTTAGCCCTATCTTGGGTGTGGAGAGGGGGTTTGGTCACTGATCATATGCATATATGGTCAATCTCTAGGGCATTGCCCTGCTAGATAGGGCAATGTCCCTGTCCTTTTGTCTCTGCCATTCATGAGTGGCCCTTAAAGCCAGGAATACCTGTGTCCAACTGTACTACAAAAAGGGGAAGAAAAGCGGTCGGCATGATTCTGTACACACGGCGTTTTCTCAGGTATTCAAGCTTTCGCGATCTTGATACAGTATTCCAGAACGCAGCTGTTTGTCCACAGGATGCCTTTGTGCACTTGTCACAGGCTGCCAGTTTATGTAGGCCATAAAGGAGATGCAAAAAGATACACCCAATCTTTGCAGGAAGAAATTGTGGCAGGATGAGCCAAGTTTACCGCATTTTAATGCAAATTGAAACCTTAACGAGGGTTTACAACCACCATCGCCTTCCTGAACTTCGTGGAAGGAATAAACATTCTCTGAACGAGTAACACATTGTTAGACGTTCAGGATTTTGATAACTTTATACCTTATTTCTTATTCTTTCAATGATAACGTCCTTTTTTCTAACAACAACTTCAAACTTCACTCATTCTTCATTCGCTTCTAACGTCATTTTTTTTTTCAATAACTTCAAACTTCTTTTCTTCTTCAACAACGTCAAACTCCACTTCTTTCGCAACAACTTAGGTCTTCGCTCGTTTTCTGAACCTCTGGAAATATAGTTACTGGACATGTTACCAAGTTGTGGAATGATCTTCCTAATCGGGTGGTTGAATCAGTAGAACTTCAAAAGTTCAAAGTTGGAGCAAATGCTTTTTTGTTGACCAGGCGGACATGAGTCTTTTTTATAGTTTATTTATGACATTTTTTGTTTTTGATGTTGTTAATAGTTTATATATGACATGTCTGTTTTGACGTTGTTACTTATTTTTAGAATGATTTATTGTTAATTTGTTCTCTTCATTTATTTATTTCCTTATTTCCTTTCCTCACTGGGGCTATTTTTCCCTGTTAAGCCCCTTGGCTTATAGCATCTTGATTTTCCAACTAGGGTTGTAGCTTGGATAGTAATAATAATAATAATAATAATAATAATGTGATTACATTACGCTAAGCAGGAAAACATTTTCATATTTTGAAGCTTTTGACCTAAGTATACGAGTAGATACATTTCAGTCTATCAGATATGCTTTCGTAAATCATGAACGGTATCTACACCAATTTTGTGTGCTAATCAATTATTGTGAAATTGCAAGTATTTTCAAGTAAAATGTCCCTTGCCATACCGAAATTTCAGTGGCCTGTTTTAAAAGATTAGATATTATGACATCCGTAAGAGTATAGTATAATCTGCTCATTTGGAATAAGTAATAATAGCTAGTATAATGTTGATGCCCTGTGGTATATCTGTATGAATACTACCACTGTACGTCCTGCGTGTCGTAGAAAGCAACTAAAAGGACAGTCTAGGCCCACTGCAAATAACTGTGGAAACTGATGCCTTGCAGTTGGCCAATGAATAGGCTCACCTTCAATAACAGCGGTTGATGACTGCAAGGGCATGCGATCGTAAAAGCATTAAAGTATAAAATCATGCCTGATGCAGCAGCATAGGACAGCAGACCCCTTGGTGTAGTATAATGCTGACCTCATTAACAAGTATTTCAAGTTATCATACTTATATGTCTGATAATATTATTATTATTATTTTTTTTTTGTATTTTTACTTATCAAAATTAGAAAAATTCTCATGAAGGTTCTTGATTATGTTCGAATGAGAACAAAAATAAATAAAAATTTATGCAGGAAACCCGAACAGAGAATATTTACTGGGAAATATCGGAATAGCGTTGGCTGTGACTTAATAACTTCAAGTTGTTGAAATTATTCATGTTGCAGGTTTTAAATAGAAGATACTTTTGTCAACCAGAGACGGAATAAAATAAAATCCCGATCTATGACATTTCCGGACCAGCTCTTTTGAGAAAGGATTCTGCGACTTCTCACGGTCTTCTATATTACACTTGATTCTCATACGAACAACTCCTGACGGTTCATCAACATATTTGGTAGACAAATATATCTTAAATAAGAGTTACATATAAATATATATATGCATTACACATAAATATTAACACGCACTCACACAAATATACATTCATGTTTTGAACATATTTCTCTCTCTCCCTCTCTCTCTCTCTCTCTCTCTCTCTCTCTCTCTCTCTCTCTCTCTCTCTCTCTCTCTCATCTCTCTCTCTCTCTCTCTCTCTATATATATATATATATATATATATATATATATATATATATATATATATATATATATATATATATATATACACACACACGAGTATATACAGGGTGTCCCAAAATATCGTATACACTTTGGATTGTTACAACTTGTTCAATTTATTGATATTAACGTGGAAAACACATTCACAGGAGAGAAAAAATGCACATCTAAAGATTCCGAGAGTTCACAGTGAAAAAGTAAGGAGACATGGGGCAATTTGAGAATGTAAAAAAAAAAAAAAAAAAAAAAAAAAAGATCAGCTCACATAAAGTGATCAAACTGGTTGCCGTTCTGCTCAATACACTTATTGCATCGTGAAAATATGGAACTGCAAACTATTAGTAGCATTCCTCTCGGGATCTGAGCACATTCTTCTTCAATTGCCTCTCTAAGTTCGTCAATTGTTTTAGGTTTTCTGCTGCACATGCTTCAAAATACGATGGACGCTCGATTTTTTCACGTGACAGTTGACGAACAGATTTTCGTGGGGAATTCTGAACATTGGCAATAACATCTTGTTCTTTAATTGGGCTTGTCGATGTTCTTTTTCGGTCCTGAATGTCTTTTCTCATGCACTGGATGGTCCCAAGATTCTCAAAGTTATCTACGATTCGTGAAATGGTGAAGCGTGTTGGGACATCTCTGTGGAATTCAATCAAATTGTCTTTACACTTCAGCTTTATTTTCTCATTTCCAGAATGTTTTCAAAACCATTTTTTTCTGCTCGAACGTAAGCCCAGTATCCGCCATTCTTACTCCAAAATCAAATCTGAAATGGCAAAAAAGTTTATTAGCTATTCAAAGTCAAAGAATGTATGCAACTTTGGGGACACTGTATATATATATATATATATATATATATATATATATATATATATATATATATATATATATATATATATATATATATATAAGACATCTTCCAATTTTTCATCCTGATACGATATATTTACCTACTTACTTGAAATAATCAATAACGAAATCGAACAGCTCTATTGACAGTCTCTAAATAATGTTAATATATAAAATATGCTTAAATACTTTACAGATTAATGTAAAGCGTCGTGTTAGACAATAAGAAAAACACGCTTTGCTTATTGTAATTGACAAATGGTAAAGGCCCGTATATTTTCCTTGAATGTTTACGAATATGTCTGATAAAAGAGGAAAAAAGTTTGCCAGATATACTGATAAAAGAGGCAATACAGCTATAAAGGGGAAAGAGAGAGAGAGAGAGAGAGAGAGAGAGAGAGAGAGAGAGAGAGAGAGAGAGAGAGAGAGAGAGAGAGAGAGAGGGAAGATTTCCGATCAAAATATACAGTTGAGAGAACCCCTTTGTCAATTCCAGGGTGTTTGTGTTACATGGTCAAGTTACAGGGAAAAGCGTAAACAAGAAAATGTTTTTTTAAGGGTACCTGACACTTGCACGCATTCGTGGCACGCACTGGCACGCATTGATGCGCGAACTTGCGTGAACGAGTCGTGAAAATGTCATGAACAGTGCGGGAATGATGCGTGGCATGCGTGCCATGTGTGCCCAGAACTTTGAAATGTTTAAAGTTTGTGGCACGCATTGGCACGCACAAAATAGTCGTGAAATAGTCGTGAACGATGCGCCAACTGGAGTGAACTGGAGTGAACAGTGCGGGAACTGGCGTGAACTGGAGTGTACGATGCGGGAAGTGGCGTGAACTTTATAATGAAGAGAAACAAAAAGGAAACGAAAAAATTAATGAAAAGGAAAGAAAAATAAACCTAATA
>NC_090745.1:14011514-14066514 GCF_036898095.1 Palaemon carinicauda
AGCCCAAGGGCTCCAAAAAGGAAAAATATCTCAGTACCAAAAGGAAATAAGGAAAAAAATAAGATATATGAGAAATAATGAATAATTGAAATAAGATATTCTAAGAACAGTAACAACATTAAAACACATCTTTATATATAAAGTATAAAAAGAGCCTTATGTCATCCTGCTCAACATCAAAACATTTGCTGCAAGTTGAGTTTTTGAAGTTCCACCGATTCAACTACCCGATTAAGATATGGAGTTTATATACCCTCCTGTTCGTAACAGTAGGTATGCCGTTAATTCTAATAGTCTTACCTTCTTCATCATAAGGCTCAGTACTACACAGTACTCTAAAAGTTTTATTCCAGCTGGGACCAAAGTGTGGAATGATCTTCCTAATCGGGTAGTTGAATCGGTGGAACTTCAAAAGTTCAAACTTGAAGCCTTTGTTTGTATGTCCTCCTCCTCCTCCTCCTCCTCCTCCTCCTCCTCCTCCTCCTCCTCCTCCTTCTTCTTCTTCTAAAGGTTATATGCAAGAGCCTGCTTTCTGGAAAAAAACGAACACATTATTTAGGTATGCAAAGGGTCGCATGCAGATTCCATTAAACCTTTATGAGAGGGAAGATTAAAAAAAATGTTGTAGTAAAGCAACCCGGTTTCGGCCATCTCTTCCAGAGTATCACTATTAGTGTATCTCCCATAGCCTTATGAAAAAGGAAACAGGTAATTTTAAGGAGTAAGTCCACTTGAGGCATGATGAGGTTCCATAACAATACGCTGTTAAAAAGGAAAATCGTAATTCTAATCGGAAATTCTCCGAAAAAATATACTGTTCTCAACCGTATTTCACGGCGTCAATGACCTTAGATGTCAGGATGCCAGAAAACTTTCAATCAATCAATCAATCAATCAACCGCATTTCAGTAAAATACAAGAGACAGTAATTTTCACCCTACTTTGTTGGTGACCGTTTTTAAAACGGTAAGACTCCGGGAATAAATATTTCTAGACTTTTGCCGTTTTTAATGCCAATGTTTAATAGTGTATGTAATGTTTCAAATATAGTTAATATGAGATTGAAATTCCTTTTTCTTATTGAAAAAAAACTTTAGGTTCATAATTTTATTAGAATGATGATATTAATTAAGTCGAAAGTCGCTAAAATGTTGTCTTCATTGCATTGTGTATATGAAACATACATTCATCACTATTAGTTTAAAACAAATTTTGACATTTACCAGTAAGAAATAAAATATATCTGATTTCCATTTAATAATAATAATAAAAATAATAATAATAATAATAATAATAATAAAGACAACAACAACAATAATGATAACAACAACAACAACAATGATAATAATAATAATAATAATAAATACTACTACTACTACTACTACTACTACTACTACTACTACTACTACTACTACTAATAATAATAATAATAATAATAAGAAGAAGAAGAAGAAGAAGAAGAAGTGTTCTTAATTTGTATTTCACGATTTTTTTTTTTAGTGCGAAGTGTCCCTACCTGATGTTTCAATGTCTAAGCAATCAGAGATTTTTTTTTTCAAAGGTTTAACGAATGTAGGTGAATTTCAGAAAAATGAAGGTGAACAACAAATTAATCATAAATGAGATCAAAGTAATTTCTAAAACAGCTGTATGATTCAGACAGATGTTTCTAGATATGAGTTAATCGTGGCACATAATATCATACCTTTCCCGCAGAACAATTCACATAATATTTTATTGTCTGTTGTTTCTTATCTCCATCTTTTATTTAAAGGTTAACGATAAATCTTACAAACTCTCCCTCGGAACAGAAATACGGAAACTATATAAAATAAAAAGATGTGTATGTGACCGATGCAAAATCCTATCTCTTGCAAGAAATGTCCTCTCGAAAACTCTTCATCATTCTACGTAACAGATCTTTAATCAATCACTTGAGATCGAATGAATAAATAAAGATAGTATTGACTCACTCTTTAGACACGATCGATACCTGGCTTTGCTTAACTCGATCCTCCCTTTGGCTTTCCCAGATGAAGTTTCTCCGTTATAAGGACGAGTCTCCAGTCTCTATCGATTGCTTTTCTCTTTGATTCTGTGGCCGTAATGTATTGCGTTATTTCTCTAAGGAGTTTTATTTTTCTAAAGAATATTTATATATGCATTAAATCTCTCTCTCTCTCTCTCTCTCTCTCTCTCTCTCTCTCTCTCTCTCTCTCTCTCTCAGAGGTATGATCGACTTTTTTATAACTTTGAACTACAATCTCAGACTCTCTTAAGGTGTTTTGTTCATATTAGAAAGGGTGTTTTATTATCATTATTATTATTATTATTATTTGTTAAGCTACAACCCTAGTTGGAAAAGCAAGATGCTATAAGCCCAGGGGCTCCAACAGGGAAAATAGCCCAGTGAGGAAAGGAAACAAGAAAAATAAAATATTTTAAGTACAGTAACAACATCTAAATAAATATCTCTTATATAAACTATAAAAACTTTAACAAAAAAAGAGGAAGAAAAATAAGATAGAATAGTGTGCCCGTGTACCCTCAAGCAAGTTCCTTTGGTCGCTGCAACCTCACCATCCTTGTGAGCTAAGGATGGGGGTTTGAGGGAGCCTATAGGTCTAACTGCTGAGTCATCAGCAACCATTGCCTGGCCCTTCTTGGTCCTAGCTTGGGTGGAGAGAGGGCTTGGGTGCCGATCATATGTATATATGGTCAGTCTCTAGGGCTTTGTCCTGCTTGATAGAGCAATGTCATTGTCCCTTGCCTCTGATCTTCATGAGCGGCAGTTAAACCTTCAAAAAGGTATATGAACCAGAATCCAAACTCTATATTTCATCAAGAGAGCATTTTATTATAAGTTGAAGAAAGTGAGTCCGCCAACCTTATGTTCTTAACTAACCCAGGTTCGAAGGAAACAAAAAAAGAAAAAAAAAGGAAAAGTTGAATATTAAACTCAAAGAAGGTGATAGAGGGAGGAAATATGAAGGGAGAAATTAGGATGCTGAAAATTAAAACGAATAGAACTGTTTTGCTTAATTTTCTTTCTTAGTTCTGTTTTGGTTTTGATGATGGTCGTGTCTATATGTAACATGCGAATGTCGCAAGGCCTTGTACTTGGCACTATTTAAAATATTTTCTTATTTCAATTTAACTGGGCCCCACAAGGCACTAGACGAGTAAGAAGACCCAGGCCTACATGGCTGAGGACTATGAAGCGTGAAGTAGATGATAAATGGAGAAGTATTGAATTGAAAACTCAAGATAGAGGCGACTGGCTAAATCTAACTGAAGCCCTTTGTCTTAATGGACGTAGGGGGAGATGATGATGACGATGAAATTTCATATTTAATGAATATGGAAAATCTAGACGGCATCGGTTTATTTGAAGTAAAAGTTCCACTAGACGAACGAAGCTGATTTTCCGACGCTTCCTTTAGAGATTTCTTTTTATCAGGATTTTCTGAGTTGGCGGAAATGAAAAGGAATTTCAGCCCCTGTGTAACAGAACGAAAGTAATACAACAAGGATGTTTGTTTGGCGGTAGTAAACAAGATGAGACAACCTTCCTACTCTTATTGTTTGTGTGTGTGTGTGAGAGAGAGAGAGAGAGAGAGAGAGAGAGAGAGAGAGAGAGAGAGAGAGAGAGAGAGAGAGAGAGAGATTTCACAATAGCTTTCTCCGGCATTTGTTTTTTACCAACAAGTAGTATTTAAAAACAAATGTTCAAATAACAATAAAACAAAATACTTTTTTATATATAAATTTCACAACTTTTCTTCAAAATGTAGATCTTATTCCATGTATTACATTGTAACTTAAAGATTATTCGTCTAATATTATTAAATATATTTTGTCGGTGTTATCCCTATCACGAGAGAGAGAGAGAGAGAGAGAGAGAGAGAGAGAGAGAGAGAGAGAGAGAGAGAGAGAGAGAGAGAGAGAGTGTTTGTGTATGTGTGTATGAGCATTATTCCAACAAAAATAGCGCATGTATAGATGTGTATGACCAGATAATAAGAACAGAATACCAATTTTGTAAAAACATTTTATTTTAGAATAAGTCAAATGTTGATAAATGATATTTCCTCATTTTTATCTATGCTTTCTTAAGATCAAAGGATTCTTAATATCACTTTGGTTTACGAAAAAATCAAAAGGAATAAATCCCAGCCAAGAAAAAGAAAGAAGTAGAGGTATGGAGGAGGAATTTGATGCCCTTCTAGTTCGGCCTTGGAATACATAACATCATCATCCTTTGGTTTTACGAAAAGGTAGAAGAAATATCAGCCAAGTAAAACCAAAAAAGGCCAGTTATCAAGTCTACTTTATAATATTTCCATTTTCATCCTTTAAAGCAAATATCTGTTTGTGCTCTGTGCAGAGTTTTCTTATCATTAATTTGATGATTCTTCCTTTCTTTAGTGTTTCTCCAATTTCGATTTGATTGTGTTTACGAATGTCTTGGGTTTTTTACTTTGTTTACTGTTTTGGAAGAAATTTGATACCTTTCAGTTTCTGTCTTGCAATCCATAACAGCCTCCTTAGAGGAGTCGCCATGTTTCCAGAATGAAAAGAAGAAGACCAAAGAAAACCATATATGGATGAGATGGCTCTTTCCACTCCCATAAGAAACTGGGATATAGATTCCTTACATGGCGAAGGAGGTCTGAAGAGTGATCTCGACCAGACTCGATTGCTCTCATGAAGATTTTATCAACCTCGCCAAAACACCTTTTCTTTATGCATATATATATATATATATATATATATATATATATATATATATATATATATATATATATATATATATATATATAAAAAAGCTGAGGTTCCAGTGACTTACCAATTTCATGGGCCGGGGTTCGATTCCCTGGCCGACCAGAAGTTATTATCATAAAAGTTAATTTTCCCTTGGTATGACTTACATGAATATATATGAAAAAAAACGCATAAATGTTCAAAATTATCATACACATACACACACACACATATATATATATATATATATATATATATATATATATATATATATATATATATATATATATATATATAGCTATTAGCAACAGTTATTGGGTCCTACTCTGGTTCCGGCTCCTCTTTCCTTTGTCCTCTTACACCTAAAACACAAAGATGACAGAAAAATTTTTCTTCACTCAATGGGTTAAATGCTGCATTGCGATTGCTCAGTGACTACTTTCCACTTGATAAGGGTATAATGGAATTTTTATACATGGTAAGCAGCTCTTTTAGGAGAAGGTCACTCAAAATTAAACCATGGTTCTCTATTCTAGGGTAGTACCATAGCCCCTGTACCGTGGTTTGCCACTGTCTTGGATTAGGGCTGTCTTGCTTGAGGGTACACTCATGCACACTATTCTATGTTTTCTTATTTCATTTCCTCATTTGACTATTTTCCGTGTTGGAGCCCTTGGCCTAATATTATCCTGCTTTTCCAACAAGGGTTGTAACTTCGCTATTTAAACAATGATTATTATCATCATTTTCATACTAAAAGAAACCCGAGTTTTTTCTTATGTTTTATTCTTCTAACAAGTCGTACAAACCATCTAAGACTAGGTTCTGACTGACCAGCTTCTAAACGGAAAAGGGCCAGAAATATTATTCTTATATGGTACACTTAGAACCAAAAGAACGCTGACACTCGGGTGAAATTTTTCGTTAGGTGTCTCTATTGTTCCTATGACAAAACAGACAAGGTGTTGCTCTTCTTACTACATCTATTAAATGGGCGGAGCCTTCACAAACCTTAGCGAACCAAAGACAGTAAAGGGCTGTCTTTGTTAGCAAAAGCATACTAAAGTTACAAATCGAGTTGCCATATTACAATTCTTTATTATCATTTGACGTTTCAATTATCCAATGCAAATACAAAACATACACACATTATATATATATATATATATATATATATATATATATATATATATATGTGTGTGTGTGTGTGTGCGTGTGTGTGTGTGTGTGTGTGTGTAATACCAATTTTCGTGCCAGTTTCTCGGACCAGGGTTCGATTCCGCGGCCGACCAGAAGCTATTATCTCTTGAGTTGATTCCCCCCTTGGTTCTCTGATCCCAAGGTATAGAGAGAATCCAGATATTAAGGGAGTATAATATATGGCTTATATAAATATGGAAAACACGTCTAAATGTGCAAAATTTATCAATATATATATATATATATATATATATATATATATATATATATATATATATGTGTGTGTGTGTGTGTGTGTGTGTGTGTGGTGTGTGTGTGTGTGTATTATAGTCACAAATGGAGAACTGAGTTTGTGTTTTCATTTTTCCTATCTATAATACACACACACACACACACACACACACGCACACATATATATATATATATATATATATATATATATATATATATATATATATATATATATATATATATATACATATATATTATATATACATATATATATACATATATGCATATATATATATATATATATATATATATATATATAATTTGATAACTTGAAGAAAATAGCAGACAACTTAAGAGCTAAGAAATCAGTGGTCTTTATAAAAAACGAAGGAAAAATAGCATTTGGGTCTACACCACCATAAGCATCAACATCCATGAAGAGTGTCCTAATTCATAAGACTTAAATGCTAAACTAGTTAGTTTAGCCTCAGAAAAATAGGAATGAGGAAGATCTATTTTCTCAATACTCTAGTTACTGTCTGTTATGGTCAGCTATACCAAAACGTAATTATACGAAATCCCCTTTAATGTTTTATTCCCCCATAATTTAATTTATCATAGAAATTAGCAAAATAGTAGCAGGTAAGAAAATAATACCCAGCAAACACACACACGCACACACACACACAGATATATACATATATATATATATATATATATATATATATATATATATATATACACACACATATATATATATATATATATATATATATATATATATATATATATATATATATATATATACATATACACACGTGTGTGCGCGTGTGAAGGTACCCCGTTCCTACTCTTCCCGTAAGCTAACTTTCGTTTTGACGTCGCGTTTGCGTATCAATCTTTTAGGGGACCTGATGAAGGGCAACAAACTCTTTCCTCAGTGTTTTTGTTTGACCAGTTCCTCTCCTGCCGTTGCGCTTCTTGGTCGAATTTCTTTTGATGAACATCTTGAAGGTGTTTCATGACGACGGACCCCAATTGAACCATTGATCCCTTTGCAATTAAAATATCCTTTTTATAATGACCGTAAGAGGTCTCGTGTCTCAAATTGCCTCTCCTGATGATGATGATTTAGATTGACCCGCTTATATACAAGGCGGACCACGGGCCCTTGTGTTGGCAGCCCGTAAGGAGAACGGAGCGTTAGTTGTATCTTTTAAAAGCTGTTACTTGTGTTGGATGACATGAACACTGATGACAGACAGATGATAATGAGTCTGACACAAAATGACGACCGAAGCTGGAGCCCGAAGTTCAAATCCGGGGCGCAGTAAACCAAAAACCTCCGATCCCAAACCCGTTCCTTCGTCGGTCCTAGATAATTGTTTTTCTTATAAGAACGTGCTAACAGGAAGACGTCCAATTAGAGTGTCTCCCCTTAGAAGTTCTTCCTTTTAGAGGAAAAAAAAATTACTTCAGATTGAAGAATTTTAGCTTTCTCTGGTCCATCAATATTCTCTACTTCTGTGCAGTTTCCACCTTATTCTGCACAATCTTTATTTTTGGATCTTCAACATTATAGACTAGTTCTCCTTTTCGGATTCTTTATTTCTTCTCTCCCGTTCTCCTTCCTGTCTCCCTCTTCTTCCTGTATTTTCTGTCCGAATCCTTTCAAATAAATCAGTTATTAGTCTTGAAGATTCTTGTTAAGCTTTTCATAACTGCCTTCCTGATTCAACTTGTCGTTGATTCCTTTTAGACGATGTATTTTGGTTTTCGTCCAAAGTCGCAGACTCAATAATTCTGTTAACTTTCACCAAAGCATTTTCTGCATCACCCAAATTTTGTTTCCTTTTTCATGTCCTCAGAGGCAAGTCGGTGATAAAATCTTGCAAATTTAGGTTGATCAATAAAACGATTAAAACCATCTTTTTACCTTTTCTAACATTCCTGCTCAAGACGAATGACAATTTGAATCCGATTTGGAAATGCACCGGTATTAAATATTTCTCCTATCAGAGAGACTAAGAATCATTTGGAGCTCTGATAGGAAAGCATTCAACTTACCTATTGATGAAGAAAAACAAATCGGAGTCAAAGAACGAGTTGGGAGAATTTTGAAGACTATTTCTGATTTGGTCCTTCAATATTCTATACTTCACTGCAGTTTCCGCT
Organism: Palaemon carinicauda; assembly: GCF_036898095.1. Classification (NCBI taxonomy): domain Eukaryota; kingdom Metazoa; phylum Arthropoda; class Malacostraca; order Decapoda; family Palaemonidae; genus Palaemon; species Palaemon carinicauda. The sequence goes on from NC_090745.1 coordinate 14,019,885, forward strand.
TTATTCTGCACAATCTTTATTTTTGGATCTTCAACATTATGGGCTATACTTACTCATTTCAAATCCGCACAATCGTAAAGTGATCAACTAATAATAACTAGTTCCCCTTTTCGGATACTTTATTTCTTCTCTCCCGTTCTCCTTCCTGTCTCCCTCTTCTTCCTGGATTTTCTGTCCTAATCCTTTCAAATAAATCAGTTATTGGTCTTCAAGATTCTTGTTTTGCTTTTCATGACTGCCTTCCTGATTCCCCTTGTCGTTGATCCCTTTCTTCTTAGAAGAAAGTAGTCTTCAAAACAAGAATCTTGAAGACTTCTTCTTTCTCTCCATGAGGAAGAAGTCTTCAAAACCAGAATCTTGAAGACTTCTTCTTCCTCATGGAGAGAAAGAAGAAGTCTTCAAGATTCTTGTTTTGCTTTTCATGACTGCCTTCCTGATCTCACTTTGTCGTTGATCCTTTTCTTCTGAGAAGAAAGAAGGTTTCAAAACAAGAATCTTGAAGACTTCTTCTTTCTCTCCATGAGGAAGAAGAAGTCTCCAAAACCAGAATCTTGAAGACTTCTTCTTCTTCATGGAAAGAAAGAAGAAGTCTTCAAGATTCTTGTTTTGCTTTTCAAGACTGCCTTCCTGATCCCACTTTGTTGTTGATCCCTTTCTTCTGAGAAGAAAGAAGTCTTCAAAACAAGAATCTTGAAGACTTCTTCTTTCTCTCCATGAGGAAGAAGACGTCTTCAAAACCAGAATCTTGAAGACTTCTTCTTTCTCTCCATGAGGAAGAAGAAGTCTTCAAAACCTGAATCTTGAAGACTTCTTCTTCCTCATGGAGAAAAAGAAGAAGTCTTCAAGATTCTTGTTTTGCTTTTCATGACTGCCTTCCTGATTCCACTTGTCGTTGAAACCTTTCTTCTGAGAAGAAAGAAGTCTTCAAAACAAGAATCTTGAAGACTTTTTCTTTCTCTCCATGAGGAAGAAGAAGACTTCAAAACCAGAATCTTGAAGACTTCTTCTTCCTCATGGAGAGAAAGAAGAAGTCTTCAAGATTCTTGTTTTGCTTTTCATGAATTCCTTCCTGATTCCACCCTTCATGTTTTTTTTTAAAATAAGCTAGATACAGGAACTCTCTACTGTTGGCTGGGCGGGGCTCCCCACTTCCTGCTCGCCCGGAGGGCCTCCCCCTTCCCGCTGGCAGGGCGGGGCTCCCCCCTTCCCGCTGGCAGGGCGGGGCTTCCCCCTTCCCGCTGGCAGGGCGGGGTTCACCCATTCCCGCTGGCAGGGCGGGGCTCCCCCCTTCCCGCTGGCAGGGCGGGGCTCCCCCCTTCCCACTGGCTGGGCGGGGCTCCCCCCTTCCCGCTGGCTGGGCGGGGCTCCTTCCTTCCCGCTGGCAGGGCGGGGCTCCCCCTTCCCGCTGGCCAGGCAGGGCTCCCCCCTTCCTGCTGGCAGAGCGGGCTACAGCCCCCGCTGGCCAGGCAGGGCTCCCCCCTTCCTGCTAGCAGAGCGGGGCTACAGCCCCCGCTGGCCGGATAGGACTTCCCCCTTCCCGCTGGCCAGGCGGGGCTCCTCCCTTCCCGCTGGCAGGGCGGGGCTCCCCCCCTTCCCGCTGGCAGGGCGGGGCTCCCCCGTTCCTGCTGGCAGGATGGGGCTCCCCCTTCCTGCTGGCAGGATGGGGCTCCCCCCTTCCCGCTGGCAGGGCGGGGCTCCCCCCTTCCTGCTGGCAGGGCGGGGCTCCCCCGTTCCCGCTGGCAGGGCGGGGTTCCCCCCTTCCCGCTGGCAGGGCGGGGCTTCCCCGTTCCTGCTGGCAGGGTGGGGCTCCCCCCCTTCCCGCTGGCAGGGCAGGGCTCACCCCTTCCCGCCGGCAAATCGCACTATAAAGATGTAGCGCAACAGATTATCGGTAATTAGATAATATCAGCTTAATTAGAAATGAAGTTTGTAATTTTAACACTGAAATGGATATCGCGGAGTCAAGCTACCAACTAATAAAGAGTTCATCTGCAACATAACTAGTATGGAATGAACATCTTGCCCCCCCCCCCCCCCACAATCTTCTTTCACTCAATATTCTCTCCCTCTCTCACTCCTTCTCGCTCTCACCCCTTTTCACTCTCACCACCCTCGGACTCTTTCATCCCTTCTCACTTCTTCACCAATCTCTCTCTCTCTCTGGTTTCTGGAAGGGTTACAAGGTTTCGGTAGGTTTGGAAGAATGGACAAATTCCAGGAATATAGAAGGTAAGAAGAACTAATTACGAGGGTTACACCCCGTCTGTTTAATAAATCCAAAGAAATATTTAGCAATTCCAAATCATAAAAGGGCTCAGTGCGCGGGCCAATATTCACCTCGTCAGAACTCTCAAAATTTACATTTTGGTTCAATTATTATTACTATTATTATTAATGCCACCAAAGAGGTCATGTTTTCACCTCTGTCTATTTGTTTGTCACCAACCTAACTCAAAAAGTTACGGGTGAATTTTGACTAACGTACTACAAATATATTAAAAACAATGTATTCAGGCCGAATCTCTCTCTCTCTCTCTCTCTCTCTGAATGTTATTTAAGCCCGTATAACTCATTTATGGTGTTTTTTTATCATTATTTTATATCGAACCATATCTGAAAGTACCTTTTCTTTCATCAGTGACTTGAACAAGACTTATGTCGAAATAATCTAATGTAGCTGTTAACGGAAGGAATTGTTTAGCTGCGATACTAAAATAATTTATACATGATTTTGCGGATTCATGATACACACACACACACACACACACACACACACACACACACACATATATATATATATATATATATATATATATATATATATATATATGTGTGTGTGTGTGTGAGTATGTGTGTATTCAGTATTTGCAGAGGATATTCGAAATGACAAGTGATAAAACAGAATGAAATATGGCAACTCGATTTGTAAAATTTTAATGCTTTCACTAGCAAAAACACCTCTTTGCTGTCCTTGATTCGCTAAGGTTGGAGAAGGCTCCGCCCATTTCGTAGAAGTAGTAGGAAGAGCAACACCTTGTCTGTTTTGTCATGGGAACAATAGAGACATCTGACGGAAGATTTCTTCCGAGTGTCGGCGTTCTTTTGATTCTAACTGTACCTAATACAATCAATTCTATTACAGAAAAATGAATAGAAACGAAATAAGGAGGATCAATAGCAAAAAAATAATAGAATTATAATATACAAAATAAAGGAAAATCAATTTTGGAACGATAATCAGATGGAAAAATTATACTACGTAAAGTATTAGAAAGATCATCATCGTCATGATCTCCTCCGAAGCCTATTGACGCAAAAGGCCTCAGTTATATTTCACCAGTCGTCTCTATCTTGAGCTTTTAAATCAATATTTCTCCATTCATCATTTCCTATTTCACGCTTCATAGTCCTCAGCCACGAAGGCCTGGGTCTTCCAACTCTTCTAGTGCTTTGTATAGCCCAGTTGAAAGTTTGGTGAACTAACGTCTCTTGGGTTGTGCGAAAAATAGAAAGATAGAACGACAGAAAATAAAAATCGAATAATTGCACTAGCAAAGAAAAAGTTTACACAGAGACATAAAAAAACTAAAAAGTCTGTATAAACATAACTGCTTAAGCAAAAACTCATCAACCTATTATTTCCTTCATTCAATATTCACGAAATGATCTAAAAGAGGAATAAAAAAGAACAGAGTGTTAGATAAAAGCATTTCTCTTTAATGAATCCAATCTCATTGTCCCTCTCACCGGAATTTCAATTTAGAAATGGAACAATTCCATTAGCTACGTTTAGCTTCTACTCATCTAACAGCGATTTCTCTATGATTTACATTAATGATGACGTATTCAACTAGGCAAGTGTGGCATCGCTGCTAGTAAGAGAATTATCACTACGTCTAGAGTGCATTATTATTATTATTATTATTATTATTATTATTATTATTAACTAAAGTACAACAATAGCTAGAAAAGTAGGATGCCATAAGCTCAAGGGCTCCAACAGGGAAAAATACCCCAGAAAGGAAAGGAAATAAGGAAATGAATAAACTACAAGGGAAGTAATGAACAATCAAAATAAAATATTTCAAGAAGAGTAACAACATTAAAATAGCTGCAGTTCCTAGTGTGGTTATGCAACAGAAAACTGAAGGATCATACTGACGTCTACTGACCTCAGTTGACCTCCTCCTTGGGTCGAAATTAGGTCATAATTGATTGAAGACTGTGAGGATTTGCAGTAATGCAGTAACAGTAAAGCTGATAAACATATTGTTTATTTGCGTTAAGGTTACATATATTTTACGTCTTCTCTACCTTTTTGATGTGTGTGGTGGGGCATCGGTTAATCAGAAATATTACATTTTGTAACACTCCAGAATTTTGTATTCTATATTTCTCAAGTTTGCGTCTTCTAATCACTCAAGTTAGAAATGATGAAGGCTTCTCTTTTTTTCTGTATGAATGCACATACACACACACACACACACACACACACACATATATATATATATATATATATATATATATATATATATATATATATATGCATATATTTGTGTATGTGCGTGTATATATAATCTATATGCAGCAGGCACACACACACACACACACACACACACACATATATATATATATATATAATAATAATAATAATAATAATAATAATAATAAATACTACATAAAGGTTGTCTAATGCCTCCATTATTTTCTAACTTCTTTATGACCTGATTAGAGAAAAGACTGGATTTACAGTAGATTGGAAGTGAAATAAAAAAAAAAATGAGTGGTGAAAGGAATGCCAATCTAGATTAATGTTTACAGATGATAATCTTTTGGATTAGCGGCAGTGAAGAGATACAGCAAAAGCTGGCAGGTAAGTTTGAAAATGTTTACAAGAGAACTGAGAGTAAATCTGATTAAGCCTGAGGAAATGAGATTAAATAGAAATAAGGAAGATAAACTAATGAACAGTAGTAGGGATGGGGGAAAAATAAAAATGGTTGATTTGTTTAAGTAAACATAATTGTCAGTGGCATGATGAGAGAAGTTAGGAGTCACAGAATAAAAGGAAGAAAGTCAGCAGGATATGTGCAACAGATTGGAGGGAGACTTGAGTTTTCTATGGACACCAAGGAGGAAATCTATGGAAAGATCGTTGAACGAACTCTCCTTTATCAGATAAAGTACATTTTTGAGTGAAAGAAAAGAAGCTAATTCTGTTGAGCTGCACTGTTTGCGTAGTTTATGTGGTGCAGCAGAATCGATAGGGTGAAAAACTTTTAAGGTGGTTTGGTCATGAGTAAAGAATGGAGTACACTTGGCTAGTGAAGTGTATAATTCAGACGAGCTAAGAGGTTTTGGAAAGATGGTTTGAAAAACGTAAGGAAAGGGAAAGTCTTTGCTATCCAGAGAGCGTTCGAGTGTATCAGAGTGTTGAATGGTGTAGTAGTGTGTATGGGGATTCATTCGGTTTGCTGATGAGCCTTCTGGTAAAAGTATGGATTGAGTAATGTTGTCGACATCTTACTGAGTAGGAGGTTCAACCATGACTCAGTTTTAAAGGTTTAAAATCGGTCAGGAATGGCAGAGGCAAAGGACAGTGACAATGCCATAGCAGGACAATGTTTCCGAGACTGACCATTTAATTTTATACATATAATCAGCACCCATGCCCCTTTCCACCCAAACTAGGTTGGACCAGGAGGACCAGTCAATGGGGGCTTGAGCGGATCTCGAACCCCAGTCCGGCAAATCGCTAGGCAGAGGAATTTCCAATATGCTACCTCAACAGTTGTTGAAGTGAATTCAAAAGTGACTAATGTGGTTTTTCTCTGGATGTTGAATATAAACAAGCAAGACACAGACAGACAGACAGACAGAGAGACAGACAGACACACACACACACACACACACACACACACACACATATATATATATATATATATATATATATATATATATATATATATATATATATTATTTATTTATATAAATACATGCAAAATTATACGTATGTATATATATGTCTTTTACCTTTGCTAGATGTTTCAACCTTTATTTTTGTGTAATCTTGTTACATAATCATAATTGATGAAAAGCATTAGAGACTTAAAATCCCCCATATAATACAGGTCAAAGGGACCAACTCTTGAAGAGTCACTGGAACAAAGTCTTTTACTCGGGCCGACTTCAAAAGAAGTTGGAAAACAAAAGAAGTCTTACGAAGGCCTTGCAAGATACGTTTTATTACATGATGTGTTCTCACTTTAATTACAGATTAGAAGACACAAAGGTAAAGTTATAAGAACAATATCTGGAGAAAGAGATCATAAAAATAAGCAAGAATTTCAACAAAGTGGATGAATACAGACAATTGAGATTTCAATGTTCAGCTATACATCAATTTTGTGAATATCATCATAATCATCTCCTACGCCTATTGGCGCAAAAGGCCTTGGTTATATTTCGCCAGTCGTCTCTATCTTGTAAATATATTCTTTTAAAATTTCAAATGCGTAAGCCTTTTAGACAAATATTACGATAAAAACTTTCGGATTTCATAGTTTATGACTCTGTTAGTATTAATTTTCCTTGCAGGTAATATTTTCAGGACTCAGGAATACATAATCTGGATGCTGTTTCTGGTCATACGAACCAGCCAATCTTTGAAGACTATAAACTTGCATCATAGTATTTTGCAAATTTTCGTAGTTCATCAATCCATTATCTTCTCTTCCTTCTCCTGCTTCCTTTTTCAATCTCTAGGGACCCATTTTGACTCTGTCTTACCTGACTAGTAACGGTTAAAACAAATCCTGCATTTCATGTTATCTTTTCATGGAATCGTGGCTGACGGAGAAACTTTTATTAGATTCTGTTAGCTATTGACGTCTAATGGCTTTTAATCCAACTATCTCCTTGCCGATACCTGTTCCATTTTATATAAAGGATTCACTTCTGGTTTTATTAACGGTGGAATATCCGCTCCATTAACAGTGCAAGAGCAGCCAGCTCAGAAATCAGAGAAATAACAGCTTGGCAAACGCTCTAGAGATAGAACTTTTAACTTATACGTCTGGAGAGAGTACTCCATATAGATGCCGTTAGCGGTAGAAAGTTACAATCGTTGATTTCAGCCAAAATCACCCACAAACGCCCCCCACCCCCCAGTGGGTCTCCCTTCTTCAGAAAAAAACAAACTCTGAAAACCGCATGTAGACTTCTATTCTATAAGCCTTATGCTTTCAGAATGAGAAGCAAACGTGTTATATAATTTGTCTGATCAGTGGCATATGATTAATATGATTGTATAAAGTCAACTTCACGACTAATTTTTTTTTATATCTTTGACAACAGCTTTTGTTTCACGGACAGCAGAGTAAGTTATCGAAGTTATTTGCCTTCCCATTCTGAAAGCAAATCGTTTGTTTAAAGAAATAATAATAATAATAATAATAATAATAATAATAATAATAATAATAATAATAATAATGATAATAATAATAATAATAATAATGATAACTATTTAAATAATTTAAAAAAATAATGAAAAATTTATTATTTTGCGAGTTTGTATACAGCGGCCGACCAAGGACTGTTACTGCTTTTTTTTTTTCTGGTCCTCTGCAACTTGTGGCTCATCACATGGGCACCATTATTATTATTATTATTATTATTATTATTATTATTATTATTATTATTATAAGCTAAGCTATAGCCCTAGTTGGAAAAGGAAGATGCCATAAGCCTAAGGGCTCCAGCATGGAAAAATAGCCCAGTGAGGAAAGGAAACAAGGATATAAACTACATGAGAAGTAAAAAGGCAATCAAAATAAAACATTTTAAGAAAAGTAACAACATTAAATTGGATCTTTCATATATAAACTATAAAAAACTTCAAAAAGGTAATAAGAAGAGAAATAAAATAGAACAGCCTGTCCGAGTGTACCCTCAAACAAGAGAACTCTAATCCAAGACAGTGGAAGGCCATGGTACAGACGCTATTGCTCTGCCCAAAACTAGAGAACAATGGTTTGAATTTGTAGAGTCCTCCTAGAAGAGCTGCTTACCGTGGCTAAAGAGTTTCTTCTACGCTTGGGAGTTTGTGGGTCGTTTCTTAGCATTATTATTGATTTTTTAAGTAATAGATCTCAAAGAGTTGTTGTTGATGGGCACCATAGTGAGTATAGGAATGTGATATCTGGTGTTCCATAGGGTCAGTGTTCTTGGCCCGTTACTTCTCATACTATATACACATGACATGTGGTTTGGCCTAGAAAACAAGCATGTTGCATATGCAGATGATGCTACTCTCTTTGCATCAATTCAATCCCCTGAATGTAGATCTAGGGTTGGTGAATCCCTTAATAGAGAGCTAGCTGAAATTAGTGCATTGTGCAAATTATGGGGTATGAAGTTGAATCCTAACAAAACTCAAAGTATGATTGTAAGTAGGTCAAGGACGGTGGCTCCTCAACATCCGGATCTCAGTATTGATAATGTTTCTTTAAATTTATATGACTCTTTTAAAATTTTAGGTGCGATTCTCGACAGCAAATTTACTTTTGAGAAACACATTAGGTCTGTGTCTTCTTCCATTGCACAAAAAAATTGCTTATGGAGAAAGTATTACAAGATTTTGGGTGATCAATCTATTCTGAAGAAGTGTTTTAATTCTTTCATTCTACCTTGTTTTGAGTATTGCTCTCTTGTCTGGTCTTCAGCTGCTGGCTCTAATCATAATTTGTTGGACAGAAACTTACGGTCTATTAAATTTCTTATTCCTGATCTAGATATTAATCTTTGGCACCGTCGTTCAATTAGTTCATTATACATGTTGCATAAGATTTTTTATAACTCTGACCATCTTTCACATTCAGATCTCCCTGGACAATTCTATCCTGTTCGTAATGCTAGGCAGGCAGTTAATTCTAATAGCCAGGCCTCCTCCACCATGAGGCTCAATACTACACAGTATTCTAGAAGTTTCATTCCAGCTATGACAAAGCTGTGGAATGACCTTCCTAATCGGGTAGTTGAATCAGTAGAACTTCAAAAGTTCAAAGTTGCAGCAAATGTTTCTATGTTGAACAGGCTGACATAAGTCTTTTGTAGTTTATATATGATATATATGTTTCGACGTTGTTACTGTTTTTAGAATGATTAATTGTTAATTTGTTTTCATCATTTATTTATTTCCTTATTTCCTTTCCTCACGGCTATTTTTCCCTATTGGAGCTCTTGGGCTTATAGCATCTTGCTTTTCCAACTAGGGTTGTAGCTTGGCTAGTAATAATAATAATAATAATAATAATAATAAGAGGAAAGTAGCCACAGAACAATTATAGTGCAGTAGTTAACCTCTTGAGTGAAGAAAAATTGTTTGGTAATCTTAGTGATGTCAAGTGTATGAGAACAGAGGAGAATGTGGAAAGAATAGGCTAGACTATTCGGTGTATGTGTGGGCAAAGACAAAATGATCCGTAACCAGAGAGAGGGATCGAATGTAGTACTGTCTGGACAGTCAAAGGACCTAAAAACTCTTTGGCGGTAGTATCTCTACGAATGGCTGGTGCCCTGGCCAACCAACTCCCATTCTTGAAGTTTTGTTCCTTCCCCTTTTCTTTATTTCTTAGACACTTATGAATTTCCGTCTATCCCTTCTACTAGTCATGAAGTTTTAGTTAACTCAAATTGGTCTTCTTAAGAAACCAGCGCATCGTCTGCCCTTCCATCTTAAGGTAAATTTGCTTTCTTTCTTCTAAATTACATTCATTAGTGACCATTGTCTTGAACTCTTGGTTAGAAAATTTTCTCCTTTCATGTAATTGAATTTAAAATGCAGTTAATGTATAAAAAAATCCTGTCTTTTTTTTAGCTTCTAATATCTATATTTTGTTTTACAGATATCTTATATTTGCAAAATTCAACCATTAACCTTAAATTAAAAAGGTAATATACTGGGAAATTCGCTGGTCCATACGGAATATATATATATATATATATATATATATATATATATATATATATATATATATATATATATATACACACACATATATACAGTAATATATATATACATATATATATATATATATATATATATATATATATATATATATATAAATATATATATATATATATATATATATATATATATATATATATATATATATATATATATATATATATATATATATATATATATATATATAGCCTATATATAAATGTGTGGTCTGAAAATATAGGAAACTAAAACTCAAGTTGGGTTTCTTCCCTTTAATAAGTGGTGTCCTTGTACCCCAACCGCCGCCCCGGGAGTTTCCAAATAGTTTTTTATTCTCGGTTTTCCTCGTCTCAACCATTATGTTTTACTGACGGAAAATCTCATAAAAGTGGTTTGAAACACGTTACGGGACCAGATATTAAATGGAACAACATGGTTTTAGTTTTCGTCTTTTCATTAAACCCAATTGGAACCTTTTTTAGACAGAAAAAAGTTGTCTTTGACTTTTACACCCCACAATTCTTTATATATATATATATATATATATATATATATATATATATATATATATATATATATATATATATATATATATATATATATATATATATATATATATATATATATATATATATATATTTATATATATATATGTATATATATATATATATATATATGTGTGTGTGTGTGTGTGTGTGTGTGTCATTACAAAAGTTAAATGGGTTTCAGAAGACTTACTTCAGAAATAAATCTAAAAAAAAAACGCTAGTATAGTACGAAACTTCATGTCTAAGAATCTTGGCAAGAATGAACTTTCCATCCTCCCCTCGAGCCTCAAACAGGCATCCATTTCTTTCGGTACTATAAGTGGGGCATTCCGTTAACAAATACCTCACTGTCAAGGGTACCAAACAGTCGTCGCAATATACCTGGTATTGGCCAGTTACCAAAAATTCATCTGTTAACTGAGTGTGATCAATGTAGAGACAACAAAGAGTAGTCTCCCACTTTCGGGGCATCATGTTATACTTCCAAAGGGATGTAACATTAGTTATTTCTCTCATTTTATTTTCAATTAAACTATCTCAATGCTGTTGCCAATTATTAAAAAATCAAATTCTTAGTGCTGAGTAAACAATTATCACAGAGAATGGGATAACTTCTTGGTAGCAACTCAGCTGCAGCATTCTTTGCCAGTAAATCTGCCTTCTGATTTCCTGGAACACATACATGTGCTGGAACGCAATAATATAGAACTTTTATACTTCTTAGTACAATAATAAAAAGTCATTCTAAAATCTTTAAAACTAACGGGTTACTGAACTTGAAAATTTCTAATGCTTGAAGGATGCTCCTCGCATCACTGAAATGGTACTACCCTCCTCTTCCAACGCTATTTTGTCAATAGCGGTTAGTATACCATACAGTTCCACGGTAATTATGGAAACTATTAGAGGAAGTGCACCTCTACAATTAAAAGCGTTACTACATACTCCAAATCCAACGCCAGCATCAGATTTGGAGCCATCAGTATATAAAAAAGTCTATTCCTTATGTTCTGCTACATGTTCCATAAAACGAGACCTGGCTTCTAAGTCAGTCATATTCTTTTCAACATCAATAAAATATTTACAAAACGTTATCTTTGGTAATTTCCATGGAAGGGTTGATGATATCTTGAATGGAATCACCTTACTTCTAACTATATTAAGATTGTGTACCAATTGTTTCACCCGAAACCATAAGATTGAAGAGATTTTGGGTGTAACTCAAAGTATGTCGAGTGCCTTACAAGGTTCGCAGTCTGATAGGCTAAAGATTTAGGAAGTCTACAACCTAAACCAACACCAAACAATAGAAAACTTTTGGTATAGCTCCAAAGATAACTCTCCAGCATCAATAAGAAGGCTTGGGATAGACGAAGTTGTAAAGGCTCCTGTGGCCAATCTGATACCAGTATGGCGCATAGAATCTAAAATCTTTAGTCGTCTTGGGGTGGCTGAGGAGTATATTTCACACTCATAACTATTATCTTTTCTTTTTTTTTTAAATTGAGACATTGTATAACTTTAATATACTGTAGTTTCATGGTCTGCCTCCCCACCTGAATGTATGGGATAAAACTATTAAAAGATTAAGTCTCAAGACACTTTACTTTTAAAGCTTTCAAGTGAGGAACCCATGAAAGCCTACAATCAAATATCAGTTCTAAAAATCTGACTTCACCTACATATGGGATCCGTTGACCTTTGATGTACATATCCAGGTCTGGATGTATTCCCCAGATGTGACAGAAATGAACAAGTTTTGCTTGTCGGAAGCTTAAATTCATTCATATCAGAACATTGAATTATTTTGTCAATTGAGAGTTGTAATTTTCTCTCAACAAATGACATTCTAGCTCCAGCAAATGATATGGAGATGGAATGACCGAGGATAGCCCTTTGATGGCTAATGCAAATAGTGTTACACTCAGCGCAATACCCTGGGGAACTCCCTCTTCCTGACATTTCCTCTCTGACAGAGTTTCACCTACTCTAACTTGAAAAAATCTATGTGAAACAAATGCTTGAATGATCAATGGTAGCTCTCTCCTCTCAATCCCAAATTATGAATGGATTTAAGCATACCATATCTCCATGCAGTATCATATGCCTTTTCGAGGTAAAAAAAGACTGTTATATGGTGCTGTTTTGAAGCAAAGGCTTCACAAATAGAGAAATCAAGTCGTGTTAACACATCAGTCGTTGAGTGCATTTTTTAAAATCCATACTGAATAGGTGATAAAATACCCTTCTTCTCCAGGTACTACACCAGTCTTGCATTGACCATCTTCTCCATGAGCTCACATAAACAATATGTCAATGCAATTGAGATAGTTTGCTGCTAAAAACTTATCCTTAACGGGTTTCAAAAAGGATAAACCAATGGCTAGTTCCTAAACACTTGTATAATATGATCATGCCATATTATGTTGGTAATGTTTAAAACAAATAACTTAGTATTAACCGGTACACGTTTAATCATTGCATACGGAATTACATCGGGTCCAGGGGTTGTATCATTGGAATAGCAATTGCAGAATAAAATTCTCTTTCAGTAAAAGGAGCATTGTAAGATTCCTCCTTTCCTGTTGTCAAATTTAGTATTTTCCGTTATTCAATGCTCCCATACTGGTGACCAAAAGCTGCTTCATACTTGCATGATACATTATAGTTGCTCCAGTCACATACTGACCATTCACCTTCAACACTGGTGGTGGGTTGTGGTAAATTTGTCTGTTATCTTATTTATTGACAAAACATATATCTGAGGGGAAAATTAAGTTAGTAAATAAGTTTCGATCCAATGATGGTATTTGGACAAAATACTTCCAAACAATCAGCTTGTAGGAAACTTTTCCGAGCTAAAAAGGCACCCCTACGAGGGAGTGCAAATTGCCTCATTAAAAAAAAATTGAGTATGGTCAGTCTTATTTTTCTAGTTAGGCTTATTTTATAGTCAGTCATGTGAAAATGTTTTCCAAGGTACAAGCTTTGCAATCCTTCCATCAAATACGATGTGAATCTAACAGTGACAGTGAGGACATGTCTAAATTAAATTTAGAACATAACTTCCACATCCAGACGCGCAAACATTGCAAATTGACTAAACATATATTACAATTGCCTACATGTGTTCATGAATCTAATGCAATATGATGCAAACATTGAAAAAAGAAAAAAAAAAACACTCGGCACATATTCTATACTAGTGTAGATATGCACTGCTCTCTCTCCTTTATGTCCAAGGGTCGGTGAGAGACCGATCAGTTATACGTCTGTCCATGTTGCTGTGCGTGACTAGAAGGATATATAAATATATATATATATATATATATATATATATATATATATATATATATACATATATATATATATATATATATATATATATATATATATATATGTGTGTGTGTGTATATACATATATATACATACATATATATATATATATATATATATATATATATATGTGTGTGTGTGTGTGTATACATATATATACATACATATTTATTCATTTATTTATATACATTTACTCAGACACTTGCTATTTATTATATAACAGATTAACAAGATGTAAACATCTTGCTGTTACACTTGTGATCATCTCTATCAGTTGACCTGTCAATTCTTACTTGATTCAAACAACCTTTTTCTTCCGTAATTATGGAGATTCCTTCGCGAATCCTCCTCGAGTTAATCAAGGCCACGAATCTGGAGGACTGAAAAACACCGCTGGGAGTTTAATGGAAGACCTCTTGCCTGCACTTAGGCAATTTGCTTTAACAAGGCAAGAGTGGTAATCTTGTGGTTGAGTGCTTGAAAGCAGGAACGTTAAAATGCTGGACCCTTCTCCACTTATGTATTACCTGAGGACAATTTTCTCAACAGTTTATATTATAAAAATATAATTGAAGGAAAAGGACGAGATATTTTGAGGGCTTCGAGCAGAATGAACTGCGCTTTGGATGTCCCGGAGAAATGGGAATCATCATCATCTCTCTCTCTCTCTCTCTCTCTCTCTCTCTCTCTCTCTCTCTCTCTCTCTCTCTCTCTCTCTCTCTCCCTACGTGCAAGAAGAAATGAGATCTTCCTCTGATTCATATTAGTGAAGAAACAATAGCATATTAATTATTATCTTTCCTATCAAAAATCTTACTTTTATAAATCGTGTTCTATGAAAGCGATTATTCCTCACAGCACCATTAGTTAATAAAACTATAACATATTAATTATCTTTAAAAAAAAAAATACTTATTCTTATAAAACATCTAGCTTCTGTGATCAAAACTTTTCGATCTTTTATATAAGACAATGTTGTTTGTGATGCTGAAGTCAGCAAGTGAGGGGAAACAATATTTCCCTGAAAACGACATAGAATGTGATGGAGTGTGTCTGTGTGTGTGGAACCATTTCATGATGCACACTCTGTCTTTCAATCTTCCGAGGATAACCCTCATGGAAAAAAGCAAAAAGGTATACGCACCAAAAGGAGAATCAGTCGGCTAAGATAAATTACATAGACAAAAATAAATAATAAGATTATTATATAAAACTTTCTCATGGTAGTATCCTAAATTCAAACTATACTTCCATATTAACGGGACACTATTGTTTTTATTCTGAGTTTATCATCGTTAATATGAAATCGTTCGTCATTAACTTTGCTGCTTGAGGTTATCGCCTCTTTCTTAAAAAGGTACAATACAACGGTTAGCTTAAGGCATTTAAGACCTTAATCTGCTATTGGGCATAAGGTGACTAGGTACAGTTGGCTGCATTAATTCCAGTACGCTGACGTCTCCTTAACTTCCCGTGATGTGTACCGGAATTAATGAAGCCAGCTGTACCTCCCTCAGAGGAGGAGATGTCCCCAGTATTTTGAGTATGACACGATGTATTCTGAAAAGATCCTGGTCCGCGGCCATATAACTTTTGCAAGAGTACAGTAGAGCTTTGCTGATCATGGCGATGTTTCTGTTGTTTTGAAAAGTAACAACAACAGCAATAATAATAATAATAATAATAATAATAATAATAATAATAATAATAATGATAATAATAATAATGTAAGATAAACAATATTGTCAGGTAAACATTATGCTTAAGAATCGATTCCAGGATTCCAACAAAGAATTCATTTGACCCATTCCTGCATTCCTGAAAAAGGAAACTAGCAATTCCCACTCTGCGCCAAACACATCTCCATCCAGGAGCGAGCAATGCATAATTGGCCTAATTGCCCTCTCAAATGATCAACAGGACGATTAATTGCATCTGTGTTGCAAAGAAACTAATTGCAATGATCAGTTCTTTTTTTAGGTTGTTTTTATTGAGATCTGCTTATTGGCGAGACAATAGATCTGTTCATTTTCAGGTTTTGCATCGATATTGTCTTTCTCTAAACGCTCTTGGTGATTAAATGCAAACCATTATAATTCATAGCACTGATGGTGATGGTATCTGTAATTAACTGAACTCGTTTTTGATAAATGAGGTTTACGATATTGTTATGTTCAATTGATTGTCATAATTTCCGGATATTCTTTTGAAACGACTGTCATCAAATATGATTTTATCAATGAGTAAACAATTATTTACAAACTAATTTGATCTTTTCCTAACCGAGCTTCCTCTGTCATTCACATTATTTGCGTTGATTCCTTCGTTTTCTCTCACCATAATGTGATATTTGGTTTGTTTTTATTAATAGCAGGACTAAGATTAAATGAATATTTCTATTCATAACCTTTTCTTGAACACAGAAATCAACCAGTATTGAAAAATACCAAGAAAATTTATGTTTCTAATCTATGGTATTGAATATTTACATTTTCAACAATGAAATATGTCACGTGAATAGGCGTTTCCCGGAATTTAATGTTAGCAGCGGAAATTATATTTCTGATTTCGAGATGCAACAAGAAGTTTACTCCGTAAGCAAATAGGCCTTGCGTCGTCTCGTGGTTCGTCAATCTTGAATGTTAAAATCTCATTAAAACTAGACTTCAACTAATTGCACTCGTAGGCTGCTGTATCAGTTGTGATTTGTCAGTAAGGCCATCATACTCATGTACTTTGGGTGCACGGAAGGTCAAGTACTATCAACATTATTATTATTATTATTATTATTATTATTATTATTATTATTATTATTATTATTACTTCCTAAGCTACACCCCTGTTTGAAAAAAGTAGGCTGCTATCAGCCCAAGGGTTCCAACAGGGAAAAATAGCCCAGTGAGGAAAAAGGAAACAAGGAAATAAATAAACAAGAGAAGTAATGAATAATTAAAATAAAATTGTTCAAGAACACTAACAACATTAAAATAAATATTTCATATAAAAACTATAAAAACAACAAAATAACAAGAGGAATATAAATAAGATAGAATAGTGTGCCCGAGTGTACCCTCAAGCAAGAGAACTCTGCCCCCAAGAAGTGGAACGCCATGGTACAGAGGCTTTGGTACTACCCAACACTAACTATGGAGGAGAAAGTGGGACAAGAGGAATATACCGTACATTGCGTTTTAAGGGGGTTGTAACGATCAAAAGGAAATTTCATACTGCGTTACAGGATATTGTTCTTTTAAAATTTATGTGATTACAGCAAAGACACCATTATTGGTGCATCTTACCTAACGCCAGTAGCGTTTATTTCCTACCCAAATACTTATCTTTACATTTCCAAACCTGTTTTTTATTTTTGCAAACCCCGAACGCAAGATCGGCAAATTGCAATATGAATTTACATTGGTGATAATGAAGATTTGACCTCCCAGTGGTAGATGGTCTCTTGAATCTCCTGGTCATGAATATTGCTTCTCATTTAAAAATGTATATGCATACACTTAAAAATTTGCATTAAAAAACGTAAATGTCTGGCAATATTCATTCCAGGATTTTTATCTTCTTAAAAACGGATATATTGACGTAAAGGAGTGATATTACTGTCACCAACCCGTAAAATTTAAGAGCAATGAATGGTAGAAGTACGGTTTCGCGTATTTAACTGAAATACGGCTGAAAGCAGTATATTTTTACGGAGAATTTCTGATTGAAATTCCGGTTTTTTTTTTTTTTTTTAACAGTGTCGTTTAACATCATTCTAACCATGAACATCTGTATCAAGAATTACTACTGTTATGGAGGTTTGAGGATCTGTCTGATCATAAAATCTAAACATTACATATTGTATAAGCTGTCAAATAATTACATGGGGAGAAATGGAGCAGTTTATGTATGAAAAATCTATTTTAATGTTGTTACTATTCTCAAAATATTCTATTTTAATGTTTTTACTATTCTCAAAAAATTCTATTTATATACCTAGATTAAAGTTCGTGGCAAATTAACACCTAATAAATTATTCTAATAATGTTTAATCAGTGTCCATAAAAGTCTTACACAATTATTTAAATTTGAAGCACCATTGTCCCCAAACATATAAATTCTGGGAATGAAAATTTTCTTGAATATTGTTGTAGCAGATTTCAATTAATTAATGTTTCTGTTTGTCTATTTCCTACTGAAAGAAGGAAAACAACAGACTCTTCCTGTAAAATCCCCAACTTCTAGATAAAGGATTTCCTGACACACTGAAACTCGCATGACAATAAATAAACTTTGTGAAGGCAATTCTGAGAAATTTTGAGAAACAGAAATTCAGGTTATGCTAAAAGAAAGAAAGAAAACAGACTTTGTATCCTTGGAAGTGTTCATGTTTGTCCAACTGTTATTCACTTTAACAAAAGAAAATTTTCGTATTTCGAGTAAAAAGAATAAGAACACGCATCGACGGTCTTCTCTTATGGAACGTAAATATCTGCCGAAGACTAAAAGGTTTTTCAAAGTCAAAATAAACATTTCACCTGAATAAGCAGGAGGTTGTATCCATGTCAATATTCTAAAAATATTACAAATGCTTTTGAAGGTTGTTTTATTACCACTTCAGTCTGCCTGCCTAAGTTACTCTGTCTATCTATCTATCAATTTGGACTGATAAATAGGAGAAACAGAAAATCATATGTTATTCGCAAAGGGTTTAAAGGCCGCTCATGAATGGCAGAGGCAAGGGACAGTAACATTGTCCTACTAAGCAAGACAATGACCTAGAGACTGACCAGCACACAAGCCTCCTCTCCACCCAAGCTGGGACCAAGGAGGGCCAGACAATGGCTACTGATGACTCAGCAGATAGACCTATAGGCTCTCCCAAACCGCCCATCCTTAGCTCACAAGGATGGTGATATTGCAGCAACCAAAGAAACTAACGAGTTTGAGTAGGACTCGAACCCCAGTCTGGCGTTCACCAGTCAAGGACGTTACCACATCAGCCACCAAAAAAAAAAAAAAAAAAAAAAAAAATAATAATAATTAATTTCTGTCCTGACATGACTCCAAATGCTATGCAATAGTTGATGTGCAGGTACAGAACTGTCATTGAGAGAAACAATAAAGAAATATCAGTGCTTGTACAGAGTCAGCATTACAAGTCCAACTTGTACAGAAAGACGTACAGAACACCCAATAGCCTACAGTTTTAGTTCTGGTAGAGTGGCATACACAAACTGCACCATGTAGAAAGAATGTTAGAAGAAAATCTCCACATACATAAATGTTCAGATTTGATGTAGAAACAAGAGATTCTTTACACCAGAGAGGCTGCGAATCAAACACAAAAGAACAACTGTGATGGATGGCTGAGAAGTCGTATCATGATAATACGCTAAGATGGCTAAAGAAAAGAGAGAAAGAAAATTTTAAGGGATTTTATATTCAAAAGGAAGGAGATTGCAATATGGAAAGACATAAAAAATTATGCAAAATCATAGGAGAGAGAGAGAGAGAGAGAGAGAGAGAGAGAGAGAGAGAGAGAGAGAGAGAGAGAGAGAGAGAGAGAGAGGTTGCGTGTAAATGTGAGCATGACATCGTTGGTGCATAAACATAGATATTCAGTTCACTGTAATCACAAATCGACACAATGAAGTCCCACCAAATAACTACAAACATCAAAGTGTCAAGGATAACTGTAATCACGGGAATCGCCCTGTTCACTTCACGTCACCGAACACCTTAAGTCTGTGATTATGGAAATCTAGTGACAATTAGGAGGCGATGGTCTTTAATTGTCAATCCTGGCAGAATTAAAAATACATTTTCCCCAAGCCAGTATTAACGGCATTATCACATCACGGGAGGGAAAGGAAAGGGAAAATAAAGGGAAATAGTCTTTATTTCATTTTGTGTGGGGTAAGCTCAAACTTTATTATTATTATTATTATCATTATTATTATTATTATTATTATTATTATTATTATTATTATTATCACTTGCTAAGCTATAACCCTAGTTGGAAAAGCAAGCTGCTGTAAACCCAAGGGCTCCAACAGGAAAAAAACCCAGAGAAGAAAGGAAATAAGAGGTAATTAACATTTAAAATATAATATTTCATGAACACAAAACAATTAAATAAATCTTTCATATATAAAATATAAAAACTTGAAAAAAAAACGAGAGGAAGAGATGTAAGACAAAATAGTTTTCCCCGGGTGTACCCTCAAGCAAGAGAACTCCATTTCAAGACAGTGAAGGACCATGATACAGAGGTTATGGCACTATCCAAAACCAGAGAACAATGGTTTGATTTTGGATTCTAATTTAAGATAAACTATTTAGAAATCCAGAAATTATTCTTTTGATAATGTATTTTTATTTAAACTGGTTTCGTTGTGCTCGCTTATACTTACAATCATTCTGTATAACTTTACCATACTTTATCAACTTTTTCATCTCCCTCTTATAATATTGAGCAAGCATCTCTCTCTCTCTCTCTCTCTCTCTCTCTCTCTCCTATATATATACATATACATATATATATATATATATATATATATATATACATCATATGTATATATACACATAATATATATATATATATATATATATATATATATATGTGTGTGTGTGTGTGTGTGTGTGTGTACAAAAAGGGCTAGCGTTCGATCCCAAGTATGAGGTAGAAATTTATTTCTATTTGAGCACGATGTTGTGTTGATATTTATCCATATCGACTCATTAGGGGTAATTTGAATGAATTACTATCAATTGTGTCACGTGGTGGGCCGGGAAGTCGGGGAAAACTCGCTGGTAAGAGACTTATGTCTCGTCAGGTAAATCCTGAACTGCAGATTAGCAGTTAGGTTCCGACTTCTTTTATGGCCTCCCGTGACATGGTTGGAAGCAACCTGGCTTTTCATTAGAAGGGGCTAGCGTTCGATCCCAAGTATGAGGTAGAAATTTATTTCTATTTGAGCACAATGTTGTGTTGATATTTATCCATATTGACTCATTATTATTATTATTATTATTATTATTATTATTATTATTATTATTACTTCCTAAGCTACACCCCTGTTTGAAAAAAGTAGGCTGCTATCAGCCCAAGGGTTCCAACAGGGAAAAATAGCCCAGTGAGGAAAAAGGAAACAAGGAAATAAATAAACAAGAGAAGTAATGAATAATTAAAATAAAATTGTTCAAGAACACTAACAACATTAAAATAAATATTTCATATAAAAACTATAAAAACAACAAAATAACAAGAGGAATATAAATAAGATAAAATAGTGTGCCCGAGTGTACCCTCAAGCAAGAGAACTCTGCCCCCAAGAAGTGGAACGCCATGGTACAGAGGCTTTGGTACTACCCAACACTAACTATGGAGGAGAAAGTGGGACAAGAGGAATATACCGTACATTGCGTTTTAAGGGGGTTGTAACGATCAAAAGGAAATTTCATACTGCGTTACAGGATATTGTTCTTTTAAAATTTATGTGATTACAGCAAAGACACCATTATTGGTGCATCTTACCTAACGCCAGTAGCGTTTATTTCCTACCCAAATACTTATCTTTACATTTCCAAACCTGTTTTTTATTTTTGCAAACCCCGAACGCAAGATCGGCAAATTGCAATATGAATTTACATTGGTGATAATGAAGATTTGACCTCCCAGTGGTAGATGGTCTCTTGAATCTCCTGGTCATGAATATTGCTTCTCATTTAAAAATGTATATGCATACACTTAAAAATTTGCATTAAAAAACGTAAATGTCTGGCAATATTCATTCCAGGATTTTTATCTTCTTAAAAACGGATATATTGACGTAAAGGAGTGATATTACTGTCACCAACCCGTAAAATTTAAGAGCAATGAATGGTAGAAGTACGGTTTCGCGTATTTAACTGAAATACGGCTGAAAGCAGTATATTTTTACGGAGAATTTCCGATTGAAATTCCGGTTTTTTTTTTTTTTTTTAACAGTGTCGTTTAACATCATTCTAACCATGAACATCTGTATCAAGAATTACTACTGTTATGGAGGTTTGAGGATCTGTCTGATCATAAAATCTAAACATTACATATTGTATAAGCTGTCAAATAATTACATGGGGAGAAATGGAGCAGTTTATGTATGAAAAATCTATTTTAATGTTGTTACTATTCTCAAAATATTCTATTTTAATGTTTTTACTATTCTCAAAAAATTCTATTTATATACCTAGATTAAAGTTCGTGGCAAATTAACACCTAATAAATTATTCTAATAATGTTTAATCAGTGTCCATAAAAGTCTTACACAATTATTTAAATTTGAAGCACCATTGTCCCCAAACATATAAATTCTGGGAATGAAAATTTTCTTGAATATTGTTGTAGCAGATTTCAATTAATTAATGTTTCTGTTTGTCTATTTCCTACTGAAAGAAGGAAAACAACAGACTCTTCCTGTAAAATCCCCAACTTCTAGATAAAGGATTTCCTGACACACTGAAACTCGCATGACAATAAATAAACTTTGTGAAGGCAATTCTGAGAAATTTTGAGAAACAGAAATTCAGGTTATGCTAAAAGAAAGAAAGAAAACAGACTTTGTATCCTTGGAAGTGTTCATGTTTGTCCAACTGTTATTCACTTTAACAAAAGAAAATTTTCGTATTTCGAGTAAAAAGAATAAGAACACGCATCGACGGTCTTCTCTTATGGAACGTAAATATCTGCCGAAGACTAAAAGGTTTTTCAAAGTCAAAATAAACATTTCACCTGAATAAGCAGGAGGTTGTATCCATGTCAATATTCTAAAAATATTACAAATGCTTTTGAAGGTTGTTTTATTACCACTTCAGTCTGCCTGCCTAAGTTACTCTGTCTATCTATCTATCAATTTGGACTGATAAATAGGAGAAACAGAAAATCATATGTTATTCGCAAAGGGTTTAAAGGCCGCTCATGAATGGCAGAGGCAAGGGACAGTAACATTGTCCTACTAAGCAAGACAATGACCTAGAGACTGACCAGCACACAAGCCTCCTCTCCACCCAAGCTGGGACCAAGGAGGGCCAGACAATGGCTACTGATGACTCAGCAGATAGACCTATAGGCTCTCCCAAACCGCCCATCCTTAGCTCACAAGGATGGTGATATTGCAGCAACCAAAGAAACTAACGAGTTTGAGTAGGACTCGAACCCCAGTCTGGCGTTCACCAGTCAAGGACGTTACCACATCAGCCACCAAAAAAAAAAAAAAAAAAAAAAAAAATAATAATAATTAATTTCTGTCCTGACATGACTCCAAATGCTATGCAATAGTTGATGTGCAGGTACAGAACTGTCATTGAGAGAAACAATAAAGAAATATCAGTGCTTGTACAGAGTCAGCATTACAAGTCCAACTTGTACAGAAAGACGTACAGAACACCCAATAGCCTACAGTTTTAGTTCTGGTAGAGTGGCATACACAAACTGCACCATGTAGAAAGAATGTTAGAAGAAAATCTCCACATACATAAATGTTCAGATTTGATGTAGAAACAAGAGATTCTTTACACCAGAGAGGCTGCGAATCAAACACAAAAGAACAACTGTGATGGATGGCTGAGAAGTCGTATCATGATAATACGCTAAGATGGCTAAAGAAAAGAGAGAAAGAAAATTTTAAGGGATTTTATATTCAAAAGGAAGGAGATTGCAATATGGAAAGACATAAAAAATTATGCAAAATCATAGGAGAGAGAGAGAGAGAGAGAGAGAGAGAGAGAGAGAGAGAGAGAGAGAGAGAGAGAGAGAGAGAGAGAGTTGCGTGTAAATGTGAGCATGACATCGTTGGTGCATAAACATAGATATTCAGTTCACTGTAATCACAAATCGACACAATGAAGTCCCACCAAATAACTACAAACATCAAAGTGTCAAGGATAACTGTAATCACGGGAATCGCCCTGTTCACTCCACGCCACCGAACACCTTAAGTCTGTGATTATGGAAATCTAGTGACAATTAGGAGGCGATGGTCTTTAATTGTCAATCCTGGCAGAATTAAAAATACATTTTCCCCAAGCCAGTATTAACGGCATTATCACATCACGGGAGGGAAAGGAAAGGGAAAATAAAGGGAAATAGTCTTTATTTCATTTTGTGTGGGGTAAGCTCAAACTTTATTATTATTATTATTATCATTATTATTATTATTATTATTATTATTATTATTATTATTATCACTTGCTAAGCTATAACCCTAGTTGGAAAAGCAAGCTGCTGTAAACCCAAGGGCTCCAACAGGAAAAAAACCCAGAGAAGAAAGGAAATAAGAGGTAATTAACATTTAAAATATAATATTTCATGAACACAAAACAATTAAATAAATCTTTCATATATAAAATATAAAAACTTGAAAAAAAAACGAGAGGAAGAGATGTAAGACAAAATAGTTTTCCCCGGGTGTACCCTCAAGCAAGAGAACTCCATTTCAAGACAGTGAAGGACCATGATACAGAGGTTATGGCACTATCCAAAACCAGAGAACAATGGTTTGATTTTGGATTCTAATTTAAGATAAACTATTTAGAAATCCAGAAATTATTCTTTTGATAATGTATTTTTATTTAAACTGGTTTCGTTGTGCTCGCTTATACTTACAATCATTCTGTATAACTTTACCATACTTTATCAACTTTTTCATCTCCCTCTTATAATATTGAGCAAGCATCTCTCTCTCTCTCTCTCTCTCTCCTATATATATACATATATATATATATATATATATATATATATATATATATATATATATATATATATATATATATATACATCATATGTATATATACACATAATATATATATATATATATATATATATATATATATATATATATGTGTGTGTGTGTGTGTGTGTGTGTGTGTGTGTACAAAAAGGGCTAGCGTTCGATCCCAAGTATGAGGTAGAAATTTATTTCTATTTGAGCACGATGTTGTGTTGATATTTATCCATATCGACTCATTAGGGGTAATTTGAATGAATTACTATCAATTGTGTCACGTGGTGGGCCGGGAAGTCGGGGAAAACTCGCTGGTAAGAGACTTATGTCTCGTCAGGTAAATCCTGAACTGCAGATTAGCAGTTAGGTTCCGACTTCTTTTATGGCCTCCCGTGACATGGTTGGAAGCAACCTGGCTTTTCATTAGAAGGGGCTAGCGTTCGATCCAAGTATGAGGTAGAAATTTATTTCTATTTGAGCACAATGTTGTGTTGATATTTATCCATATTGACTCATTAGGGGTAATTTGAATGAATTACTATCAATTGTGTCACGTGGTGGGCCGGGAAGTTAGGGAAAACTCGCTGGTAAGAGACTGATGTCTCGCCAGGTAAATCCTGAACCACAAATTAGCAGTTAGGTTCCGACTTCTTTTATGGCTTTTCGTGGCATGGTTGGAAGCGACCTGGCCTTTCGTTAGAAGGGGCTAGCATTCGATCCCAAGTATGAGGTAGAAATCTATTTCTATTTGAGTACGATGTTGTGTTGATATCTATCCATATATATATATATAAATATATATATATATATATATATATATATATATATATATATATATATATATATATATATATATATATATATGACTACTCAGTCTTTCCCCGTCCTTTGGGCAGGGGAACATGTATTAGTCACACCCTGGTGAAAGGGGGTGCCCCGAGAGGAACTCTCGGAAACCACAATCTCTCACAAATTGCCAAAACTGCGGTGTTGCATTTAGGAATGAGGGAGGGGTTGGGAAGGGTTGAAGCTGTGTGCGTGCATATCTATCATAAGTAAGTTTTTAGCCGTCACTTTTGACGGTTTGAGCACACTAGTACTAACTTAATGCTTATAAGTGACATGTCGTTACTCATAACGATCATTACGTCACACAATTCATAAAAATACCAACAGCCCTGTTTCTTTTTTACTTTTACAGAAATCACAATATTTTAAAGATGCTTTTGATTACACCCATATTTTTTTTCCTGGATTTACTTCATCAAGTCATTCTTTCAATTCATTAAATTTTCCGCAAAAAAGGCAGAAATTCCTTCTTATGATGAGGAAATTGATAGCATCGTATTCATTCTTTTATCGCCAGATCGCTTCTGCAATTATTTTGCGCCATCTTTATTAAGCCACTGTTTAATACATCAAGAATCCAATACGAACTAGCTACAGGTATATGACTTTTTGTCTTACGTTTCATTCCTTTAGTCTCTAAAATGAAAAAATAAAATTTAATGCTGTAAAACTAGTTACGTTAACGGCTTTGGAACAACCAAATAAAAAATACATAAAAAGACCTCCATCCTTTTTTTTTCTTTTGATTAACTGCCTCTTCTCTTCTCCAGAGAATTGCTAATAATCACTTGAAAAGAAAACTTCATCACATAGTTTCATTAATATCTATCTATGGGACAACTGGTTTGTTAACATTTGGAAATTGGAGGAGTCCGTCTATTCACACTACTAGATAAGCACTCCGAGAGTGCAGACCTCCGACACGGCAGTTTACTTCACGAAACCAGCTTGCCTTTCCCAGAATCAATCTAGACCGTAGGCATATTTGAAGTCTGTGTGACAACCATGTGCGAACTTGGGGTTAGGGTTAATTCGGTTGACCTTGACCTTGACTTTTGACTTAGTACTTTCAAAATTGAATCACTTCCACGTCTCAACACATTTAATTACTGAAAGTTTCACTACTCTATAAGTAAAATTGTGGCCAGGAAGTTGTTCACAAACAACCAAACAAATTGACAAACAGGGGTGAAACCATAATCCCCTCCCAGATGAAAAAAAAATCTTTCGTAGCTATAATGTATATTTGTCTTACTCGCCAATACTTTCCTAAAAGATCTCTAGGGAGTCTAGTGTGTGAACAACAATACAGGCATTTCTTTCAATATCCGACATTTCCCCTTAATTAATATGACGGGTTCCAGAGCAAAAATAGAACGTTAATCACTGATACATCCAGACTTTCTGCTTGTCACGATTTTCACAGAAACGCTGGCTGGGATTAAATAGTCTTTACACAGAAATCTGATATAAGCCTCTCTTTGTAAGGCGGAAATATAGATTTTCACTTCTAAAAGTGTACGCGATTATAATCCGGGTGTGTTTCTGCACGCCTGTTAAACGCTTGGATGCATTTCATTCAGGGAAACCAAACCATTTGCATCATCTGAATTGAAAGCTTACAGTATTCATTATTAATTGTTGGTTTCTGTTTTAAAGATAAACAAAAACACCTGCAACGACGTCTTGTGTTTGTTTTAAGTCCGTTTACAAACTTGGTTCATAATTGAGAGTATGAAAATGTTAAGGTCAAAGATGAAGGTCGAGAAAAAACCCAATTCCAGGGAAAAGGTCAAGGGCGAGTAAAAGGTCGAAAATAAGCTGCCGTGGCGGAGGTCTGCGCTTTACTGAGTGCTCCTCTAGTTTTAAGTCCGTTGTTCACACCGTCCACGGGAGGTCATCTTTCGGTGACCAGAATATCGATTTAGACTCTGAGTATCAGTCCTTACTTCTTCAACTACTGATATTCCTACAAAAGAACAGGGATCGTATTCCTTCAACGGAAAAAAAAAAAACAATAGTACTTGCTTGTTATTATATTTGTCTTCTTGAAACGCGGCGGGGCACCCAGTCCTATTGTATAATGAATGATCTCTACAAGTCTGACTCATACTGCAGGTTTGTCAGGGTTTGTCTCTAAGAACTATAAGCGTTTGAATCTAAGACTAAACATCTCTATATTGGCTCCATTATTATTATTATTATTATTATTATTATTATTGCCTCCGTCAACTAAGTTGGGAGGAGGTAATGTTTTCGGCTCCGTTTGTCTGTTTGTGAACAACTTCCTGGCGACAATTTTACTCATAGAGTAGTGAAACTTTCAGAAATAAATTGTTATGTTGAGATACGGAAATAATTCAATTTTGAAAGTCCTAGGTCAAAGGTCAGGGTCAAGGTCGAGTAAAAGGTTGAAAGAATTAACCCTAACCTTAACTCCAAGTTTGCACATAGTTGTCAAACAGACTTCAAATATGCGCACGGTTTAAATTGATTTTAAGAAAGGCAAGTTGGTTTCGAAAAATAAGCTGCCGTGGCTGAGGTCTGCACTCCCAGAGTGCTTTTCTAGTGATGATTATTATTATTATTATTATTATTATTATTAATATTATTATTAGTTGGAAATAGAGGATGTTATAAGCCCAAGGTCTCCAACAGGAAGTTAGCCCAGTGAGGAAAGGAAATAAGGAAACATAGAATAATGTGCACGAGTGTACCTTCAAGCAAGTATCCTCTATTCCAAAACCAGAGGGAAACCATGGTACAAAGGCTACGGCATCACCCAAGCTAAAGTCTCTCTTCTACCCTTACCAAGTGGAAAGCAGCCACTGAACAATTCCAGTGCAGAAGATATCCCCATAAGTGAAGAGGAAAAATGAGCAGTAATTAAAGAGGTATCTAATGAAAGGGAAGTAATAGTCCCAATTTTGAGAGGAGAGTCACAAAGAACAAACCCTAAACAAAAATAATTGAGCAATATTTTAAACTAAAATTAAATCGTAATAAAACAAACTTTGTGCAAGGACAATCAAAGTTATTTCAAGAACCTTTTCCCATAAGAAACTTAAAGCGAACTGATTGACTGACTTTCAGCCCAACTTCCAAAGTCAAAAGTTTATGAAAAATTTAAAGCTTTTAAAATAAGGAAAAGATGGAAATATACGAACGTCTAACTTCCTCTTAAAGTTTGATTTCAATTCCACTCTATCTTTGCCAATCAACATCTCATAAAATCACGATGATAAACATTATAAACAGCGAAGTAAAAGTTCTGGGAGATGAGAAATGCAATTTATGGAATATTAAGTGAAGAAGCTTGAGAAAACTTTTAATCTTAGCGCGATGATTAAAACTGAATTTAAAATGAAGTTGTGTTAAAAGGCTAAGCTTTGGAAATTTCTTTATTGTCCTTTTTTGTTATTTTTTTAATCTTTACACCTAGTAAATATATATATATATATATGTATATATATATATATATATATATATATATATATATATATATATATATATATATATATATATATATATATATAAAGATAGTGAGGAAATTCCGATTGAGAAAGGAGTTAGACAGGGAGATCCCATCTCTCCTAAATTATTCACAGCATGTAAAGAAGTTTTTAACAATTTCGATTGGGAAAATGTATGAGTTAATATTAAAGAGGAATACCTTAACAACTTATGATTTTCAGATGAAATAGTTGTGTTTAGTGAATCATGGGAGGAATTACAAAAGATGATAGAAGATTTGAACGGAGAAAGCAGAAATGTAGGACTGAGAATGAATATGAGTAAAATTAAGATAATGTTCAATGCAGATGTATTGACAACGAATTAGAGTTATGGACGAGCTTCTGGAAATTTTTAATGTATATACGTACTTAAGACACGCAGTAAGTGTTTCCCCAGGAGACGAGACCGAAAATAAAAAAAGAAGGTTCAGCATGTGATGGAGAGCATTAAGTAAACAAAATAAGATTATGAAAAGTAAAATGCCACTTTCTCTAAAAAGAAAAGTATCTAATGAGATGGTCCTACCATTATTAACATAAACACTAGACACTTGAAGGCTTACTGAAGCCTTGGAACATAAGCTAGTTACAACTCAAAGAGCTATGGAAAATAAGATGATGGGAATAACACTAAGAGACATAAAAAGAGCAACATATATACGAGAGTAAACTAAAGTCGAGGACATTCTAACAACTTGTAAGAAAAAGAAATGGACAAGGGCAGGGCATATAATGAGATGGACGGATAATAGATGGACATTAAGAATAACCGAATGGGTCCCTAGAAGCAGAAGAAGGAAGAGAAGACGGTAGATTGACGAACTAAGGAAGTTTGCTGGTTTGGACTGGAAGAGAAACACCCAATTGGAAGGACATGTCTGAGGCCTTTGTTCTACAGTGGATAATAACAGCTGATGATATATATATATATATATATATATATATATATATATATATATATATATATATATATATATATTCACACTGAAAAAATATACGTTGTCGCATAAATTCTGTATCAGTAAATAAAAAACGAAGAGAACAATAAAAAATAAAAAAGACTTCGCTTCCATGAAACTTTTACCATTTCACATGAACCTTTTCTCTTCTCTGAACGCGTTGATATTTCAGTATCATTAAACGAACAGGTATAACAACAAAAAATTAACATAAAAATCCAAAATCCGTCAGAAAAAAATATGGGAGTGAAAGAAGTGAAAAAATTCTGTAAAACAAAAATGATAATATTTCTCTCAGGTTTGATAATCAATTCGTACTTATGAAAAAGAAATTCTATTTGATTTGACGTCGCTAAAAAAGTTAATGTTTTATTCTACCTTATTTTCTGATTTTACCTTTTGACTGAGTTAGAATTATTTAGCCTTTATTCACAGAATTACATTAATAATAACAATATTCTAATCATTATAATAGTAACAATTTAAATTTTATTCACTGAAAAATGGTTTGGTTGTATTCTCGAAATAATAAAAAATGATAAACGGAATATTCACTTGTGTACATGATTACACCTACAGATAAAGACTAATCAAAGGATAGTACCAATATAAATGATATTAAATATTAAAATTCCACAAGAACACACGCATACACGTATGCGTACAAGAGTACACCACTTACATACACACACATATAAATATATATATATATATATATATATATATATATATATATATATATATACATATATATATATATATATATATATATATATATATATATATATATATATATATATGCATAAGTACACATATATGTATGAATGTATGTGTATGTGCAGTATATGTGTCTATTGATGTGTATACGTATACATTGTATATGTGTGCGTTTGTGCACATGGATTTATAGTAATGAAATCCATTCCTTTAAATGTATTGCCAATATCATTTGATTAGTCAATTATTGAATTAAATTTAAATACAGTTCATTACTTGGAGAAGTATTGATTTTAAAAGCTCAAGATAGAGATGACTGGCGAAATCTAACTGAGGCCCTTTGAGTCAAAAGGCGTAGGAGATGATGATGATGATGATGATGTATATATATTATACAAACACAGACACACACACACACACACATATATATATATATATATATATATATATTATATATAATATATCAGTATATAAATGTATATATACAGGTGTGTATATATATATATGTGTGTGTATATATATATATATATATATATATATATATATATATATATATATATATATATATATATATATATATATATATATATATATATATCGAAGGAAATATTTCCGTTTTACCTACTGTATATCAAAACAAAATAATTTTTTTTATCTGCAGGAATAAATGATTAAACCGAGAGATTTTTTTTACAATGTATTTCTTTTAACGAAAACTGCTCTGGACTAACAAATAGTTTTCCTTTAGCACATCTTTTTAATAAACATTCCGTTTGTTGTACAGTATATGTTAGGTGTGATGATATTTTTTTTAATATATACATGTACATATATATATATATATATATATATATATATATATATATATATATATATATATATATATATATATATATTTCATATTCATTGTAATTTTATCAACATCATACATCTAGATATAAAAACAAAGAAAGGTGTATTCTTCTGAAAGTAACCACATACAATTATATTACAATTTTATAGTCCAGCTACAAAGAGTTTAGATCTGAAAGAGATCCGATATATTACCATATATGATTACATCAAACCATCGATTTCCCTAGATAAGGGAGACGATTTGCCAGATCTGTATTTTGTTTTTTAATGAGCAACGATTCCATATTTCACTTTGTATAGAGCTATCCAGGATCAAAGACAGAGGAGTGGGAGGAGAAATTAGGCAGACCACTAAAAGCAAAGTCTCAACTCTTTGTAGCTGGATTATAGTTGGCCGAAGACGCTGTACCAACCGTGTGTCACACGAACGTACATGGTTCATTTTGTGCTCGTAACTTCGCTCTCCCCTCGCACTAAAAAGAACCTGAAAAATCATGTCTGTTTTCTCCTCTGTAACAGTGTCGACTTTCGAACATGAAAATTCTTGTTGCTTTGAGATTTTGTATATAAAAGAGAGTGTTCTACTATAAACTCACTCAGTTGCTTTCACATTGTCTTTGATTCACAACCTTCTCCTACCACCGTCACATTGGTGAAGGGAAGTCGTGGTGACTGGGGCCGTGAATATGCTGCACTATTGACGAACTGGATAATATCAGAGACCAAACCACCCAGTTAGATTAGAGGTCTAGAACTGGAGAGCTGTGCAGTGTATCTATTAAATGGATGGAATTGACATTAGAAGCGGGACATCAAATTCAAAGTGAATTACGAACAGAATATGTATATATGTATATATATATATATACTGTATATACATACATGAATGTATAATATATACATATATATATATATATATATATATATAAATATGAATATATTTATATATATGTACATATATATACATATACATACATACATACATACATACATACACACACACACACATATATATATATATATATATATATATATATATATATATATATATATATATCGAATATGAAAAATTCGTTATGACGTTTGGAACACTCCGAATCGGTCATTATCACCTTATTTTTTCTGATAGTTACTGCTTCTTGAAAAGGGAAATATCTTGAGTTTCAATTACCTGTTTTGCTAGATAAAAATGAAATATATTTTAGCTTATCATTTAGTTCTCAAATCTGTTTCTGTTATTTTTATATCAAATCTGTTTCTGATATTTTTATATCAAACCTGTTTCTGTTATTTTTATATCAAATCTGTTTCTGATATTTTTATATCAAATCTGTTTGTTACTTTTATAAAAAATCTGTTTCTGATATTTTTATATCAAATCTGTTTCTGTTATTTTTATATCAAATCTGTTTCTGTTATTTTCATATCAAATCTGTTTCTGATATTTTTATATCAAATCTGTTTCTGTTATTTTTATATCAAATCTGTTTCTGTTATTTTTATATTAAATCTGTTTCTGTTATTTTTGTATGAAATCTGTTTCTGTTATTTTTATATCAAATCTGTTTCTGTTATTTTCATATCAAATCTGTTTCTGATATTTTTATATCAAATCTGTTTCTGATATTTTTATATTAAATCTGTTTCTGTTATTTTCATATCAAATCTGTTTTTGATATTTTCATATCAAATCTGTTTTTGATATTTTTATATCAAATCTGTTTCTGATATTTTTATATCAAATCTGTTTCGGTTATTTTTATATCAAATCTGTTTCTGTTATTTCTATATCAAATCTGTTTCTGATATTTTTATATCAAATCTGTTTCTGTTATTTTTATATCAAATCTGTTTCTGATATTTTTATATCAAATCTGTTTCTGATATTTTTATATCAAATCTGTTTCTGTTATTTTTATATCAAATCTGTTTCTGATATTTTTATATCAAATCTGTTTCTGTTATTTTTATATCAAATCTGATTCTCATATTTTTATATTAAATCTGTTTCTGTTATTTGTATATCATATCTGTTTTTGATATTTTTATATAAAATCTATTTCTGTTATTTTTATATCAAATCTGTTTCTGATATTTTTATATCAAATATGTTTCTGTTATTTTTATATCAAATCTGTTTCTGATATTTTTATATCAAATCTGTTTCTGATATTTTTATATCAAATCTGTTTCTGATATTTTTACATCAAATCTGTTTGTTATTTTTATATCAAATCTGTTTCTGATATTTTTATATTAAATCTGTTTCTGTTATTTGTATATCATATCTGTTTTTGATATTTTTATATAAAATCTGTTTCTGTTATTTTTATAGCAAATCTGTTTCTGTTATTTTTATATCAAATCTGTTTCTGATATTTTTATATCAAATCTGTTTCTGTTATTTTTATATCGAATCTGGTTCTGATATTTTTATATCAAATCTGTTTCTGTTATTTTTATATCCAATCTGTTTCTGATATTTTTATATCAAATCTGTTTCTGATATTTTTATATGAAATCTGTTTCTGATATTTTTATATCAAATCTGTTTCTGATATTTTTATATCAAATCTGTTTCTGTTATTTTCATATCAAATCTGTTTCTGTTATTTTTATATCAAATCTGTTTCTGATATTTTTATATGAAATCTGTTTCTGTTATTTTTATATTAAATCTGTTTCTGTTATTTTTATATCAAATCTGTTTCTGTTATTTTCATATCAAATCTGTTTCTGATATTTTTATATCAAATCTGTTTCTGATATTTTTATATTAAATCTGTTTCTGTTATTTTCATATCAAATCTGTTTCTGATATTTTTATATCAAATCTGTTTCTGATATTTTTATATCAAATCTGTTTCTGTTATTTTTATATCAAATCTGTTTCTGTTATTTTTATATTAAATCTGTTTCTGATATTTTTATATCAAATCTGTTTCTGATATTTTTATATCAAATCTGTTTCTGTTATTTTTATATCAAATCTGTTTCTGATATTTTTATATCAAATCTGTTTCTGTTATTTTTATATCAAATCTGTTTCTGATATTTTTATATCAAATCTGTTTCTGTTATTTTTATATCAAATCTGTTTCTCTTATTTTTATATTCAATCTGTTTCTGATATTTTTATATCAAATCTGTTTCTGTTATTTTTATATCAAATCTGTTTCTGATGTTTTTATATCAAATCTGTTTCTGTTATTTTTATATCAAATCTGTTTCTGATATTTTTATATCAAATCTGTTTCTATTATTTTTATATCAAATCTGTTTCTGTTATTTTTATATCAAATCTGTTTCTGTTATTTTTATATCAAATCTGTTTCTGTCATTTTTATATCCAATATGTTTCTGATATTTTTATATCAAATCTGTTTCTGATATTTTTATATCAAATCTGTTTCTGATATTTTTATATCAAATCTGTTTCTGTTATTTTTATATCAAATCTGTTTCTGATATTTTTATATCAAATCTGTTTCTGTTATTTTTATATCAAATCTGTTTCTGATATTTTTATATCAAATCTGTTTCTGATATTTTTATATAAAATCTGTTTGTTATTTTTATATCATATCTGTTTCTGATATTTTTATATTAAATCTGTTTCTGTTATTTGTATATCATATCTGTTTTTGATATTTTTATATAAAATCTGTTTCTGTTATTTTTATATCAAATCTGTTTCTGATATTTTTATATCAAATCTGTTTCTGTTATTTTTATATCAAATCTGTTTCTGATATTTTTATATCAAATCTGTTTCTGTTATTTTTATATCAAATCTGTTTCTCTTATTTTTATATCCAATCTGTTTCTGATATTTTTATATCAAATCTGTTTCTGTTATTTTTATATCAAATCTGTTTCTGATGTTTTTATATCAAATCTGTTTCTGTTATTTTTATATCAAATCTGTTTCTGATATTTTTATATCAAATCTGTTTCTATTATTTTTATATCAAATCTGTTTCTGTTATTTTTATATCAAATCTGTTTCTGTTATTTTTATATCAAATCTGTTTCTGTCATTTTTATATCCAATATGTTTCTGATATTTTTATCTCAAATCTGTTTCTGTTATTTTTATATCAAATCTGTTTCTGATATTTTTATATCAAATCTGTTTCGGTTATTTTTATATCAAATCTGTTTCTGATATTTTTATATCAAATCTGTTTCTGATATTTTTATATCAAATCTGTTTCTGTTATTTTTATATTAAATCTGTTTCTGTTATTTTTATATCAAATCTGTTTCTGATATTTTTATATCAAATCTGTTTCTGTTATTTTTATATCAAATCTGTTTCTGATATTTTTATATCAAATCTGTTTCTGTTATTTTTATATCAAATCTGTTTCTGTTATTTTCATATCAAATCTGTTTCTGTTATTTTTATATCAAATCTGTTTCTGATATTTTTTTATGAAATCTGTTTCTGTTATTTTTATATTAAATCTGTTTCTGTTATTTTTGTATCAAATCTGTTTCTGATATTTTTATATCAAATCTGTTTCTGTTATTTTTATTTCAAATCTGTTTCTGATATTTTTATCTCAAATCTGTTTCTGTTATTTTTATCTCAAATCTGTTTCTGTTATTTTTATTTCAAATCTGTTTCTGATATTTTTATCTCAAATCTGTTTCTGTTATTTTCTCTTCAAATCTATTTCTATTATTTTTATCTCAAATCTATTTCTGTTATTTTTATATCAAAACTGTTTCTGTTATTTCTATTTCGAATCTGTTTCTGGTATTTTCTCCTCAAATCTATTTCTGTTATTTTTATCTCAAATCTGTTTCTTTTGTTTTTATATCAAAACTGTTTCTGTTATTTTTATCTCGAATTTGTTTCTGATATTTTCTCCTCAAATCTATTTCTGTTATTTTTATCTCAAATCTGTTTCTGTTATTTTTATCTCAGACCTGTTTCTGTTATTTTTTATTTCGAATCTGTTTCTGGTATTTTCTCCTCCAATCTATTTCTGTTATTTTTATATCAAAACTGTTTCTGTTATTTTTATCTCAAACCTGTTTCTGTTATCTTATCCTCAAATCTGTTTCTGTTATGTTTTTCTCAAAACCGTTTCTGTTATTTTCATCTCAAATCTGTTTCTGTTACTTTTTCCTAAAATCTGTTTCTATTGCTTCCGGTCTCTAATTAAATTCTATAATTGCAATCGCCAACGACAACTTCAATCCTTGAGTTGATTGAAGTGAGAGAAAACTATTTTCTGCTTCTAAGATTCTTTACACGACTCAAGAGTGTTGTCCTTCCAGGGAAACACCGATGAGGCAAATTGGAAAAATGTCTCTATCTTTCTCCCGGACATTTCTGTTCATTCTTATACCTAAATGGAATCACTGCCTAATCGTTATAAAAACTCTTCATGTCGATATATATATATATATATATATATATATATATATATATATATATATATATATATATATATATATATTTCTTCTCAGTCACGCTGAGCGACATCCACTCGGAAAACACAATCTACTACAAACTGCCATGTGGTAGTTAGGAAAGGGTGAGAGGTTGGGAAGGAATGACTCTGTGTGTGTGCGCATGTGGTCGTGTGTGCATAACTATCTAAATAATTAGCTTTCATTTTTGTCAGGTCGCGTACACTAGTACATTGTTATAAATAATGACAATTCACTTCTTCCTTGAAGTTTAATTCACACTATGTCAATGCAGGGAAACTAAGCATAATGTATTTTACAGAGGTTATTTTTTTTTATTCATTTAATTATGACAGATGGCATAAAAATTTCATCCTATACAGCTGTTTACTGATATATATATATATATATATATATATATATATATATATATATATATATATATATATATATATATATATATATATACACTGAGAGAGAGAGAGATTACTCGTGCACCATATCATACTAAAAGCTCTTGATTAAAAGTAAATGAAAACGAGTTTTTCAACTCAAAATTCTTTTTTCTAATCTATGAAAGTCTATTTATCCCACAGTCATTTAGCGAAGAAAAAAAGAGCAAAAAAAAAAAAAATATAATTTTCAGCCTGATTAGTTTTCTTTGGATGTCAAAGAACCACAATTCCCTTGATACTTTTAAAAAATATATATATATTTCAATTATTTTCTTAGACTATGGATACTTTTTGTTTCTAAATATAGCTACTTTTTACATCTAAGTTAGATCACTTTTGACACAAATGAGATTTGTTCATTTAGTTTAGTAAAACTTCCATCTTTAATCATAAATATATATATATATATATATATATATATATATATATATATATATATATATATATATATACAGATATATATATATATATATATATATATATATATATATATATATATATATATATATATATATATATCGGGAAGACAATTTCATATAAAATCATAGAAATTAATGATTCCTTGCGGCGAGTGATATATATGAAAAAAATATTTTCACTCTTTTTTTCTGTTTTATTTTTACTGAAAAATATATGACCATAAAAGAAAAGATGATACTCGAAAAAACCAATATTTGGCAAAGTAAACCTTATAGAATTTCTAAGCTGCATAATTCATCAATTCATATATATATATATATATATATATATATATATATATATATATATATGTATATATAAATGAATATATATATATATATATATATATATATATATATATATATATATATATATATATATATGTGTGTGTGTGTGTGTGTGTGTGTGTGTCCTGGTGCTATTAATTCTGAGTATATAAAAGTTCCGAATATAAAGATAATAAAAGAAACACTTGAAAATAAGTTTTTATGCTTCGGTCAATGAGAGAAAATAAATATATATTGTCTTAAGAAATCTGTCCCTAAATAAAGTCACACATATTTTAATAAAGTAATATACTGTTTTAAAACCAAACTGCTTTGCTTTAAAAAGTCTAAAAAACAATTTTACTATAAACAAATTTCTGAAGCTTCATTGCCCATTAGAAAAATCATAAATAATAAGTATGTTACTTGCCACACTCACTTTTAGTTAAATTAATTTGGGGATTGGAGGTTTAAAGGCCCTCATGAATGGCAGAGGCAACAATAACAATGCCGTAGCTAGCGGGACAATGGCCTTGAGACCGAACTTATATACATATGATCAGCGCTCAAACCCCCTCTCCACCCAAGCTAGGATCATGGAAGGCTAGGCAATGGCTGCTAATGACTCAGCAGATAGACCTATAGGGTCCCGCAAACACCCATCCTTAGCTAACAAGGATGGTGAGGTCGCAGACACAACAAGAAACTGCCAAGCTTGAACGGGACACGAAGCCCAGTCTGACAATCGCCAGGCAGGGACGTTTGCAATAGGCCACCCGAATATAATATGAAAACACAACACAAAATTGAATATACTATTCTAGCATAGCCTTGCTGAGCATCTCATCAAATGTTACTATAAAATTGAAAAGACAAAAACTCAGAAAAATATCTTATCCTTTTATCATAAATAAGCATACGTCATGGAATATTAAAAATGCAATTTGCATAAATCTGCTTACTATGGCAGTAATACCATTGAAAAAGAAATATATAAGAGCTCTCAGATCTTGGACTAAACCAGTTCGTTAGTAATTCCAAGGTAACTCCAGGTCATATAGCCTCAAGCTATTAACAGGAAATGTGTTTATGCTTGCTTTGATGTGACGGGAAAAGCGCATATACTTTAATGTAAGACTCAATTGAGCTTAAGTTCCTGTTAAGATGCTAAGGTAAAATAAAAAAATCTTTTTTAAAAAATAAAATGGCCAATCAATCTTTGGCGGATTTTGAGTTAAGGAACATGGCTGTGTTCAGGAAGTTTTCTCCGAAAACTTGAATTACGAAAATATCTTGTCATATGCACAACGGGATATTATATTTTACACTAAATCAATTGACTTCAGACCTTACTGAAATGTTGGCAAATGCATATCCTGCACAATTTAGAAACTTGTCCATTATACGACAAACGTCGCATAATATGGAACACCGAATAATTTTGTGAAGTTGAATTGAAATGGGGATCAGATATACGATTTTCCTATTCTGAATGTTAGAAAATACATTATATCTTCATTTTATCTAGAAATCTCATATAGTTTTCCTAACCATAAAAAATCTTAAATTTGGAAGC
This sequence comes from Palaemon carinicauda, assembly GCF_036898095.1. NCBI lineage: Eukaryota > Metazoa > Arthropoda > Malacostraca > Decapoda > Palaemonidae > Palaemon > Palaemon carinicauda. The sequence goes on from NC_090745.1 coordinate 14,059,610, forward strand.
AGAATCCCATGACCTCCAACGGTGTTCGCTAATTTCAACCTCTCTAATGGAGAAATTGATGTAATTAGCAAACAGGAGCTTAGGTCATATACAGATATGCATTATCAATATTACTAATCAGAGTAAATGTTCTATGTGTAACTTTCTAGTTTATAGGGACCTCTAGTTATCAATGGCTGTCTCACAAGCGTGATCTACTTCTTTTATGGCACCGTTAACCCTACATTAAGGGATCAGTTGCCTGATGCACCCTCTCCAATGCCGTCTATCAAAGGCATCCTCTTCCACCAAACGTCTTCTCTCCATATCATCCTCCACCTTACCTTCTTGCTCCTCACCGTTATCCCTAAAGTAAAGGTTTGGTTGCCTGATGCGCCCTCCCCAATGCCTTCGATCAAAGACTTCATCTTCCACCAAACCTCTTATTCCATATCATCCCTCACCTTATCTTCTTTCCCACCGTTATTCTCTATCAAAGGCATCCTCTTTCACCAAACCTATTCTCTCATATCATCCTTCACCTTATCTTCTTCCTCTTCACCGTTACGCCTAAATTAAGGGGTCGGTTGCCTGATATGCCCTCTCCAATGCCTTCAATCAAAGGCCTCCTCTTCCACCAAACCTCTTTTCTCCATATCATCCTTCACCTTATCTTCTTCTTTCCCACCCTTATTCTCTATGAATGGCATCCTCTTTCACCAAACCTCTTCTCTTCATATTATCCTTCACCTTATCTTCTTCCTCCTCACCGTTATCCCTAAATTAAGAGGTCGATTGCCTGATGCGCCCTCTCCAATGCTTTTGATCAAATGCCTCCTCTTCAACCAAACCTCTTATCTCCATATCAGCCTTCACCTTATCATCTTCTTTCCCACCATTATTCTCTATCAAAGGCATCCTCTTTCACCAAACCTCTTCTCTCCATATCATCCTTCACCTTATCTTCTTCCTTTCATTAGAAGGGGCCAGCGTTCGATCCCAAGTATGAGGTAGAAATTTATTTCTATTTGAACACGATGTTGTGTTGATATTTATCCATATTGACTCATTAGGGGTAATTTGAATGAATTACTACCAATTGTGTCACGTGGTGGGCCGGGAAGTCGGAGAAACCTCGATGGTAAGAAAATGATGTCTCGCCAGGTAAATCCTGAACTGCTGGGTAGCAGTTAGGTTCCGACTTCTTTTATGGCCTCTCATGACATGGTTGGTTTCGACCTGGCCTTTCATTAGAAGGGGCCAGCATTCGATCCCAAGTATGAGGTAGAAATTTATTTCTATTTGAACACGATGTTGTGTTGATATTTATCCATATTGACTCATTAGGGGTAATTTGAATGAATTACTACCAATTGTGTCACGTGGTGGGCCGGGAAGTCGGGGAAAACTCGCTGGTAAGAGACTGATGTCTCGCCAAGTAAATCCTGAACTGCTGGGTAGCAGTTAGGTTCCGACTTCTTTTATGGCCTCTCGTGGCATGGTTGGTTTCGACCTGGCCTTTCATTAGAAGGGGCCAGCATTCGATCCCAAGTATGAGGTAGAAATTTATTTCTATTTGATCACGATGTTGTGTTGATATTTATCCGTATTGACTCATTAGGGGTAATTTGAATGAATTACTACCAATTGTGTCACGTGGTGGGCCGGGAAGTCGGGGAAAACTCGCTGGTAAGAGACAGATGTCTCGCCAGGTAAATCCTGAACTGCTGGGTAGCAGTTAGGTTCCGACTTCTTTTATGGCCTCTCATGGCATGGTTGGTTTCGACCTGGCCTTTCATTAGAAGGGGCCAGCGTTCGATCCAAAGTATAAGGTAGAAATTTATATATATATATATATATATATATATATATATATATATATATATATATATATATATATATATATATATATATACAGTTGCTCCCCTACTTACGAACATTCGAGTTACGAACAACGGTACATACGAACATGTCTGCGCGTATGTCGAAAAATGTTCGGAAAGAGATGCTGTAAGTTAGATTTTGTATTGCGCGCCTTTTTCCGAGTAGTGCTTCTTTCCGCCGCTAATACCGACGCTTGGCGCTGTAAGAGCTCACCCAGCATCCACCTTCCTCTGCCCATTTCGTTGCAGTGCGTAAGTGCGTGAACGTATCTCCAGTGCGCAAAGAACTTTTTTCATTTTTATCATTAAATATCTCGTGCATCCATTATTCAATATGGTTGGTGAAAAGCGAAAGGCTTCTAGTGAGAGTGGTAGTGCAAAGAAGAGGCAAGCTATTTCATTTGAAACGAAAGTGGCAATAATAAAGAAGCTTGATACGGGTGAGAAAATGGTGAGCGTTGCACGGGCATACAACTTGAATCGTTCGACCGTCGGTACCATTTATAAACAGAAAGATCGTATAATGGAACACGTGAAAGGTGCAGTGCCGATGCAATCGACGATCATTAGCAAAAAAAAGAGGGAAAATCATAGAAGAGATGGAGAAACTTCTCACCATTTGGCTCGAGGATCAGCAGCAGCGGCGTATTCCTCTGAGCCTTATGCTCATTCAAGAGAAGGCCAAATCTATCTTTGAAGATGTCAAGGCTAAGGCTGGGGAAAGCGCTGCTGAAGAAACGTTTTCTGCCAGCCACGGGTGGTTTTCCCGTTTCAAGAAGAGGGCTAATCTCCACCATGTGTCCGTGTCCGGAGAGGCAGCATCTGCGGACAAAGAGGCTGCCGAGCGATTCCCCCAAGTGTTGAAGGAGATCATTGAGGAGGGTGGCTATTCGGCTAAGCAGATCTTCAATGTCGACGAAACGGGTCTTTTTTGGAAGAAAATGCCAGAGAAGACCTACATTAGCCGTGAGGAGAAGACGATGCCCGGATATAAAGCGGCTAAAGACCGCCTAACCTTAATGCTTGGGGCGAATGCTGAAGGGAGCTACAAGCTGAAGCCGCTGCTAGTTTACCGGGCAGCTAACCCTCGAGCCCTGAAGAACGTGACGAAAAGCTCTCTCCCCGTTATATAGATGTCAAACATGAAGGCTTGGGTGACACTCGCTGTATTTGAGGACTGGTTCTTCCACCATTTCATCCCAGAAGTGAAGTTGTATTGCCGGGAAAATGGAATTCCATTCAAGATCCTGCTGGTGCTGGACAATGCCCCTGGCCACCCCCCGCACTTGGATGATTTTCATCCTGATGTCAAAGTTGTGTACCTGCCGCCAAATACAACTTCACTTCTGCAGCCGATGGACCAGGGCGTTATCGCCAATTTCAAGAAATATTACACCCGACGGACGTACAGGATGGCCTTGAAAGCAGTGGATTCTGACCCCGAGATGACCTTACGGAGCTACTGGAAGTCGTATAACATCTTTAACTGCGTAAAAAACATTGATGCATCATGGCGTGAGGTTACCGAGGTCAACCTCAACGCCGTGTGGAGGCCTCTATGCCCTCAGTTCGTCAACGACTTCCATGGCTTTGATCAGGAGGGCATCAATAAAGAAATTCTCAGCACTCTTGTCGGCCTAAGTGACAAACTCGAGCTTGACCTGCAGGAGGAGGACTTCGAGGAATTGCTTGAGTCCCATGGGGAGGAATTGAGTAACCAAGACCTCATGGAGTTGGAGGAGGAGGAGGAGGAAGAAACGCCTGTCCCCATGAAGAAATTCGAGACGAAACTCTTGGCCGAGGGGTTTTCGCTCATAGATAAAGCCATCGCACTCTTCAAGCAGCAAGACCCAAATATTGAACGTTGCACAAAGGTTGCAAATCAATTGAATGATGCCATACAGTGCTACCGCATCATTTATGATGAAAAAAAGAAGAAAACTGTGCAATCGTCGTTAGATCGCTTCTTTCGGCCAGTTTCTAGTAAATCCTCCAAGGAAGATACTCATCAACCCTCATCTTCTTCTCCTCGACCCTCAACTTCTTCCTACATTGAAGTTACGGAGGAGAAAGTAACTTTTGAAGCCCATTCCAGCGACGACGAAGACCCTCTCATGATATAAAATCCTCCTCTTCCTCCTCCTCCTCCTCCATCATCTCCTTAAACATCGAGTACATCTTCCAAAAGTAAGTTAAACTTCATTTTATTTATCTTATTACGTACATGTACATACAGTGTGTGTGTCTCTCTCTCTCTCTCTCTCTCTCTCTCTCTCTCTCTCTCTCTCTCTCTCTCTCTCTCTCTCTCTCTAACATACGTAGTACAGTACTGTACGTATTCTATATATTTTATTAAATGATTTTTTCAGTACAAACCAATACAGGTTACTTATACAAGCCTTAAACATACTTATATAAACCTTCAATATACTTATATAGGCCTTAAACATAAATTATAATACAAAATATAGCACTGAAGCAACTTACGAACGAATTCACCTTACGAACGATCGTTCGGAACGTAACTCCTTCGTAAGTTGGGGAGCGTCTGTATATGTATATACGAGTATATATATATATATATATATATATATATATATATATATATATATATATATATATATATATATATATAGACAATTGTGCTCAATCAAATTGGGGGAGATATGAAAGAAAATTAATTATCTCACATATCAGACATAGAAGATTTACGAAAGATTTATTTTATCTTGATAAAAAAAAAGGAAAACTAGAAAAGCAATCTGAGAATGCAGACCTCTGCCCAGGCAGCTTATTTCTCGAAACTAGATTGCCTTTTTCCCCGAATTAATTTAGAGTGTAGGCGTAATTGAAATCTGTGTGGTAGCCATGAGCAAATTTGGGGTCAAGGTAAGGGTTATTTCGGTCGACCTTTTGCTCAAATTGACCTTGACCTTTGATGTACGACTTTAAAAATTGAATCAATTTCACGTCTCAACATAAAAATTGGTCCCTGAAAGTTTCAATACTCTATGAGTAAAACTATGGCCAGGAAGTTGTTCACAAACAGACATACGGACATAAAGACAAACAGGGGCGAAAACATAACCTCCTCCGAACTTCGTTGACGGAGGTAATCAAGCAATAGAGAAGTTCGTGAGTCCTTCAATGGATGCCATCAAAACTTCTCAAGATGCTGTGTGGAAATTAAGAACTCGAAAAACGAGTTAGTTCTGACAATAGTATAGTTTATCTATAAATTGTGAAATTCTTCCATCTCCTAATTCATACACAGATGCTTCATCAATGCTGGCATCCTTTGATGGTCAGGTGTGATTGAGAAATTACTGTTTACAATCAATCACACGAGATACTACTGTTTGTTTGCTCTATTGTTTATTTTCAACTCCATCACTATTCCGGCACTATTTTCGAACAATAAAGTACACATCTCCCCTATATATTAATATATACAGTATATATATATATATATATATATATATATATATATATATATATATATATATATATATATTTCCAAACACGTTCAGCGACATTACCAGATGTATAACTGTTCGGTCTCTCCCAGTACCATGGGTAAGGGGAGATGAAGTAGTTTTACTCAGGGGAGAGGGGGTATGATATCCCTAAAGGTACACTTGGCGACACCAGTCACCCACAAATTGCTCAAACTGCCGTTTTGTAGTTAGGATAGCCGGAGGGGGTGGGAAGATTTGAATGTGTGTATATGTATGCATATCTATCTAATTATTTAGCCATCATTATTGACGGGTCGCTTACACTAGTTTTTAGATAATCAACAAGATAACACCAAATGATGCATAACTCAAAGGTAGGTAGTATGCAACCAAAATATAAGATAGAGCAGATTAAAAATCCACGGGTTGATGTCACGTGACTAAAATTAAGCTTCGATTTGATCTCTCTGATCACAGGGCATATTATGCTTTCATGTATCGCGTGATGATGGTTCGTAAATTGGAGTTATAAAAAATAAAGTAAAAAGGCAAGTTACGTTTTTGTATCTTATATATAAAATTGTATGAAAATTTGAAAAATATCTCCGTTGATGAACGTTGACCTTTAACTAGAAAAAGAATCTTACTACAAAGTGAATATATAACGTTTTTAGACGTTGGATTACAAAAGAATATACTTGATTCTATCTATCTATCTATCAATATATATATATATATATATATATATATATATATATATTATATATATATATATATATATATATATATATATATATATATATATATATATATGCATATATATATACTATCCTTAAAACATTTTATTTTTCCTTGTTTCCTTCCCTCACTGGGCTGTTTTCCCTCTTGGGGCCCATGGGCTTATAGCATTCTGCTTTTCTAAGTAGGGTTGTAGCTTAGCAATTAACAATAATAATAATAATAATAATAATAATAATAATAATAATAATAATAATATAATAAATATATATAAATGTGTACATATATATATATATATATATATATATATATATATATATCTATATATATATATATATATATATATATACATAATATATATATATATATATATATATATATATATATATATATATATATATATATATATATATGTATATATTGACATATTCTACGTTAACTAAGTATTAAAGCTGAAAACCCAGATGATATTAAATCACGTAAATGTATCGCCACTACAACTTCAAGGTTTAATATTATGAAATCCCACGCAATGATCCATCACATTATGATTAAATCGTTTATAACTTACGTCTAAAGATCTTGAGGAATGCATATATCCACACATAGATGACAACCCAATAGAGAACAATAAGAAAAATTATTGATTAAATATATATTAAATACAGCTCATCACATATATATGTTGTTTGTGGGCCAACCTTCGTGTGCAACATTCTCTCTCTCTCTCTCTCTCTCTCTCTCTCTCTCTCTCTCTCTCTCTCTCTCTCTCTCTCTCTCTCTCTCTCTCTCTAACACACACACAAACAGGATACAGTGCCTTAAAAAGATAAGATTTAGTACAGTT
>NC_090745.1:14074014-14079014 GCF_036898095.1 Palaemon carinicauda
TAGAGACCAGGGACGGCGACAATGCCCCCTTTCCACCCAAGCTAGGACCAGGGAGGACCAGGCAATAGCAGCTGACGACTCAGCAGGTAGACCTATATGCTCCCCCAAACCTACCTTTCCTAGCTCATAAGGATAATGAGATTGAAAACCCTACAAGCAGGACTTGACCCCAGTCCGGCATATCACCAGGCTGGGACGTCTCCAATAAGCCACCACAACGCTGATGATCAATAAGAATGGATAAGACTCACTGAAGGAAACGAAAGAAAAAATAACAGATATATAAAAAACAAAAAACAAAAAAATCACAGAAAAGGAATGAAGCACAGGATGAAGAAATAACCCAAGTTAAACAGACTGTTAAGTTTCTGTAAATGTACGGAATAAATGAAGACCGTGAAGAGGAAGGAGTGGCATTTCAAAACAAGTGAGGAAGGAATTATTAATAGGACCTCTGAAAGAAGACCAGAGGAGCTCTGAAAGGACTGGAAAGTAAAGGACGCCTATTCTGAGTACTGCTCTTTAGGCAAAGTCACGGCCGACGTCTCCTTGTGAAGCAGACAAACACATTTGGGACTAGATGTGTGTAAACAAGTGTTATTATCTCGGGGAATGTGTGTTCCTTGAGGGGGTGTATTGAATTGGATGTTTAACTGTGGATGCTTATAGGAGGACTTAATCTTATTTTGTCATAGTCTTTCTAAACGAACTGACATTATATATATATATATATATATATATATATATATATATATATATATATACACATATATATATATATATACATATATATATATATATATATAGACGTATATATATTCATACTTATATTTATACACACACACACACACACACATATATATATATATATATATATATATATAGACGTATATATATTCATACTTATATTTATACACACACACACACACACACACATATATATATATATATATATATATATATATATATAAATGAAATGTGTATATATACATGTATGTATGCATACATACATATGTACTATATGTATATATATATATATATATATATATATATATATATATATATATATATATATAAATGAAATGTGTATATATACATATAGCATATACATTTACGAAACACAAACATATATATATATATATATATATATATATATAAATATATATATATATATAAATATATATATATATATATATATATTAAATAATTCTGACATATATATATATATATATATATATATATATATATATATATATATATATATATATATATATATTAAATAATTCTGACATGTGTATCATACTCAACGCTTCACACTCTAAACCAGTGTTTCTCAACCTTTTTTTACCAATGGCACACTTTGGATCTTATAATAATATCACGGCACACTGGGAAAATTTAAGAGAAAAAATTAAGAGAATATATACTTGTAAATATGAGATGGAACTACAGACTTAAGAAATAAAACACTTTTAAATATGAACTTACTTTATTTCAGTGTTTTTCTTAGAGTAAATTGTGAAGATGATTAGTGTGAAACTTGTGCCTGGTGTTTTTTGGCGACTTCCTCAATATTTGGTCGAATGTGTGATAAGCAGACCCTCATTTCTTCTTCAGTTGAGCGTAGTCTCTCTCGCTTCTTAGTTTTGATGTTATTTAGGGTTGAGAAGCCAAGTTCACATAAATAAGATGTAGAAAATTGCAACAAAAGTGATAAAGCTTTTTTAGATAATGTGGGATATTCCTCTTGAACAGATATCCAAAATGAGTCAATAGGTACAGTAGAATGTTTCATTATTTGATCTCTGTCACTAGAAATGGTGGCCAGTTCCTCTTCTTCACACAACTGTAATCCAATATTAGAGGGAATATTCATGAAAGGATTTCGAATCCAATCATACTTCTCTGTGCTCAGTGATGGAAAATAGTGGTCGATGTTTTCATCAAGCGCTGTCAGATGAGAAACAACAATAGGGATAATTTCTTTAATGCAAGTGGTACGCATTGAAGGAAACATATCAAAATTACCAGAGCTTGCTCTATTTTTCTAAATAATAATTTTCTTTTTTAGAGCAACTAACTTATCTGTTGAGGTCAGAATATTTTCATTTCTCCCTTGCATGCTACTGTTTGTGTTGTTTAATTGACTGAATATTTCTGTTAGGTATTCCAGTTTAGACATCCAAAGTTCACAACGAAGATGCTCACAGAATTTTCCCTGCTTTTCTTGGTCGAAAAATACGATTAATTCCTTGTGTAATTCATGAACACGAGTTAATACCTTACCTTTCGATAGCCATCGAACTTCGGTATGCATTAGTAATCTAACATGCTGGGAGTTCATTCCTTTGCATAGTTGTTCAAATAATCTTGACTTCATAGGCCTACTTTCAATATAATTTACTATTTCAACTAGCTGGAGTAACACCAGTTTTAAATCTTCTTGTGATAGTTTTGAAATAAGAACTTCTCTGTGTAAAAAGCAATGAGTACGAATAAGATCTGGGTTTTCTTTTTCTGCAAGAGATACAAATCCTTTAATACAGCCTGTCATACATGGGGCTCCATCAGTGCAAATGCCTACGCAAGATTTCCATGTTAAATTCATTTCTCTAAGGTAGTCAGTTATCACATCAAAAATATCTTGACCTCTAGTAGTAGTTGACATTCCTTTGCAACACAAAAACTGATTGATTATTTCACTGCCATCAATAACACGTAAAAATGCAAGCAAGTGACTAGTGTTGCTTATATCCGTGGACTCATCAACAGTTAATGCAAAAGTAGAATCCTGAAGTTTTTTCTGAACCTTTTTTTCAATATTTTCAGATAAATCTAAAATTCATCTGTGTATTGTATCATTTGATAAGGGGATTTTGCTAATTTCTTTTTCAGCTTTCTCACCAAACATGGATTTAACAATCTTTTTGCAAGTGGGCAGTATAACTGACTCAGCAAGTGTGTGAGATTTAGATTTTAATGCTATTATTTCTGCGACTTCAATTGAAGCAAGCTGAGCCCTTTCTGATGCGGTCATTGTTTTCTCAAATACATTGCGCTGCTTCGATTGCTGATCTAAAAGCCTTTGAAAATATACAAGATCTTTATCCTGCAGAGATGAATGTTTAGAAGTGAGATGTCTCTTTAAATTACTTGGTACCATGGATTCATTTGACATTTTATCGCCGCAAACTACACATAATGGATTTGGTTGAGCAGCATCTCCAGACCAAAAAAATCCGAACTTCAAGTAGCTCTCATTATACTGTCTATTTAAATAATGGCGAATTTTTGCCTTTTTTACATTGGAGTTTGTTGGGTTCAATGATTGTTCACTATCAGACTCACGGCTGCCACTAGCCTCCTTTCTTATAAGAAATTCATCCATTGTGAAGGAATGCACTAAAATCAATAAACATGGTACTCTTGTCCTGCAAATACACTGGTCAATGGAAATTATTATAAAACCCCAACAGACTGAATGAAACAAAAAGGCTAGTAATGTGATTGGTGAAGTGCACTACCATGACCACTCAAGTACTGTCTCAACCGACACTGACAACAAGACACCGAGAGTATGCAATGAGAGCGAGACTCAGAAACGTATGATACGCGTAGGCAAGGTGACCAGACCTCTGCTTTTGAACGGAACAAATCAGTTAACTGATTGTACATATGCCCTACTTTTTTAATGTTACTAATATGTGTTGCTTTCTTATAAGTGTGCCCCAATATTTACTGAATTGTATGTGTGCGCGTCTGAGAGAGAGAGAGAGAGAGAGAGAGAGAGAGAGAGAGAGAGAGAGAGAGAGAGAGAGAGAGAGAGATGTTATGTAATGGTTGATAGACCATCCATCCTCACATGTACATTCATCCAACGTTGTTTATATGTGTGAAGCTTTTAATAGTACAGGAGTGTCAAATGATGTGCATTTCTTTTACAGAAATATACCTACCAAAGACTGAACAAAAGGCATGCACATGATTTTAAGTAAAATTTAAATAACTATTGGCAAAGATATGTAAATTGTATTCATAATTATATCAAAAGATATGTGTGCATGTGTGTGTGTTTATAATTCCATATATATATATATATATATATATATATATATATATATATATATATATATATATAAATATATATATATATATATATATATATCTACATATTGTGTATGTATGTATGTATTTATGTATGGTATGTGCTTTATGCATACACACACATGTACGGTATATACAAGAGGGAAGTCTCCTTCTTTTAGCTCACAAATCTAGTTACATTACGATGATTACATATATGATACATATATCAATTATCAAACTTGGAAGTGATTAAACTCCTAACATCGATTGCAGATGATAGCAACAACGGGCAGCCTGAAGATCAAAATTCAATAACAACATAGCATTATACTCATTACAAGTAGACACAGTGCTACATTAAAATGCAACTATTTTGGTTGAAACAAAAGGAACTATACTAAAAACGGTTTGAAAGCATGAGACAATACCACGTCATACATCCCAGACAGAACGACGTCCATCACAATACCAAATGCCATCTCCACTTATGATATTAAACTTTTATTAATTGTAGAATTATTATAAATATTATTACGAACTCAAATGGCTGAAAGTTACTTATGTAAACTGCAAAGTAGGCTATATTTTAAATAATTGTCAGTATCAATAAGCGTTACTTTTCATTCATGTGAAACCAAAATCTATACCCATTTTTCGTATTTTCTGGTGTGCCATGACTATATTTCGTGGCACACTTCAAACAATCTCGTGGCACACCAGTGTGCCGCGGCACACTGGTTGAGAATCACTGTCTAAACCAATGAATGACATCCAGCCCCCGCCCCCCTTTTCTCTATCTCTCTCTCCTAATTAGAATTTCTATTTGTTTTTATCTTTGATATCTATTGACTTATGTGCAGGATCTGGAATCAAACTTATAGGAACAATGTGAGCCTCAAAGCACATGCAAGAGC
>NC_090745.1:14088946-14091446 GCF_036898095.1 Palaemon carinicauda
GCTCGAGTGCTTGGCCGAGGATTAAAACTTGTAGACGAAAATGATCATGAATGGGAGGTAAATCAGTTGTTGTTTGTGGATGATACTGTACTGGTAGCAGACACAGAAGAGAAGCTTGACCGACTAGAGACAGAATTTGGAAGGGTGTGTGAGAGAAGGAAGTTGAGAGTTAATGTGGGTAAGAGTAAGGTTATGAGATGTACGAGAAGGGAAGGTGGTGCAAGGTTGAATGCCATGTTGAATTGAGAGTTACTTGAGGAGGTGGATCAGTTTAAGTACTTGGGGTCTGTTGTTGCAGCAAATGGTGGAGTGGAAGCAGATGTACGTCAGAGTGTGAATGAAGGATGCAAAGTGTTGGGGGCAGTTAAGGGAGTAGTAAAAATTAGAGGGTTGGGCATGGATGTAGAGTTCTATATGAGAAACTGATTGTACCAACTGTGATGTATGGATCGGAGTTGTGGGGAATGTAAGTGATGGTGAGACAGAAATTGAATGTTTGAGATGAAGTGTCTAAGGAGTATGGATGGTGTATCTCGAGTAGATAGGGTTAGGAACGAAGTGGTGAGGGTGAGAACGGGTGTAAGAAATGAGTTAGCGGCTAGAGTGGATATGAATGTGTTGAGGTGGTTTGGCCATGTTGAGAGAATGGAAAATGACTGTCTGCTAAAGAAGGTGATGAATGCAAGAGTTGATGGGAGAAGTACAAGAGGAAGGCCAAGGTTTGGGTGGATGGATGGTGTGAAGAAAGCTCTGGGTGATAGGAGGATAGATGTGAGAGAGGCAAGAGAGCGTGCTAGAAATAGAAATGAATGGCGAGCGATTGTGACGCAGTTCCGGTAGGCCCTGCTGCTTCCTCCGGTGCCTTAGATGACCGCGGAGGTAGCAGCAGTAGGGGATTCAGCATTATGAAGCTTCATCTGTGGTGGAATTGTTTGAGGTTGGGCTGTGGCATCCTAGCAGTACCAGCTGAACTCGGCTGAGTCCCTGGTTAGGCTGGAGGAACTTAGAGAGTAGTCTCCTTTTTGTTTTGTTTCTTTGTTGATGTCGGCTACCCCTCAAAATTGGGGGAAGTGCCTTGGTATATGGATGGATATATATGCAGAGAGAGAGAGAGAGAGAGAGAGAGAGAGAGAGAGAGAGAGAGAGAGAGAGAGAGAGAGAGAGAGAGAGAGAGTTGCTATTTCTTTATCAAAAGGAAAAGTTCTCAATTAGAGATATGAACATTAAATGAACTTCATTTACGAAGATATCTACACACACACACACACACACATATATATATATATATATATATATATATATATATATATATATATATATATATATATATATATATAATGGGAGATATGAAGAATAAGGCGGAAGCCTTTCCGTACAAACATAATATAATAGAAACTCTCTCTCTCTGAAGCATAAAAAATTCACTATGCACCTCTTTTGAGAGTTCAAAGCTACAAATGACTATTATTCCTGATGATCGTAAAGCCCAAAATAATGATACCTACCGTATAATTTCTAAATCTGTACACGAATATTTACAAGTCAAATAAAAGAAAAAAAAAAAACAGGACATAAAATAATTTGTGTAGTTACCGTAAATAGCACGACACGACGAGGAAAAGTCGAAGCGAAATTGCACACTCACTCACACACTTTGTAGGTAAACTAAATAATGAATAAGAATGAATAATGCTTCCTTTGTTATAAGCTGTTGAAGTTGGTTTGGCTGTTGGCGTTATTCTTGGTGGGTGCTGGGGATCTGGAGAAGGATGGGAAGGGGGGAGGGGTTCTTCAGGGGGAGGGAGTGCTCCAAACGCCGAAACTTTTAAAGTCCTGAACCGCCAAACAAGCGAATGGGAGGTGGATAGTAATAACCTCGTTAAAAACATGCTTCTTGGAGAAGAGAGATTCCTAATCACAACGTTAAAGAGAAGACGGTAAAACTGGATGAGATGGGTTAATAAAGGGCATTAAAGAAGGTAAGTTTGAAGGACGAAGACCCAAAGGAAGGAAAAGGAAGCCAATGAAGGGAGGGAGAGGGTATCGAAGGCTAAAAGAGTTGGCCATGGAATTATTGAGGGCGAATAATCCATGAAAGAACCTGCCTTGGGACAAAACACTATAGTAGTAGTAGTAGTAGTAATAGTAGTAGTAGTAGTAGTATCATTATCTGCACCTACTAACAGACTGTATTCTGCGTAGCGTGATCATTTAGATCGGTAATTGAATTTTGAGTATATTAAAGAATAATGATGGGAATAACACCAAGAGACAGAAAAAGAGCAACATAGACACGAGAGCAAATTAAAAGATATTCTAACAATATGTTAAAAAAGAATGAACATGGGCAGTACGTATAATGGAATGACAGACAATCGATGGACTTAATGAATAATAGATTGGGATCCTAGAGATAGCAAAACAAGCAGGGAAAGAAAGAAAAACAATGGATTGACTTGGAAAGTTTGGCGATATAAACTGGCATCGAAGGACCATAACC
>NC_090745.1:14108946-14113946 GCF_036898095.1 Palaemon carinicauda
TGTGTATGGAGCATACAGTACATAGATATCTTGAAGCGTCTATGAATATCAAATTGAAATACGATGAAAGGACTCTTTTGTCAAATAAAAAAAAAAAAAATTGACATTGGTCAGTGGGGGGGGGGGGGTTCGGACATAGCATTCATGGGGAAGGAGAGGGGGTGGGGAAGCATTTGAAGAGCCCAGGACGCGATAGAAAGTACAGCGGGGCCGAAAGGACGAAATGTTTTGGTGTTGTGATGAGAAAGAGAACGATAGATTTGTGGAAAGAGGTGTTTGGAAAATGCCAACAATATTCGGGATGTGTGAGACCGCATGCAAGATCGAGGTTAATGGCGCACCGTGCGCAGTATTCATAAATCTTCTGTGTGGTGTTTTGTTCATAGTATCTACATAAGGTATTGTATACGTACTGACATGTATATATATATATATATATATATATATATATATATATATATATATATATATATATATATATACATATAGATAGATAGATAGATAGATAGATAGATAGGTAAATACATAGACAGACAGATAGATAGATAGATTATCAGTTTAACTTCCCATGGGCTTAATGAAGCTTTTCCTTTAACTTTGCTTCGGGAATAAAAAATTGAAATACATCAGGAAGGGAACAGCTCGGAAACACATCGTTCCTTTCAAATTATACTACGCTTGAACTCCGTCAATATTTAATGTGTAACAAATAAACGCAAATTAATTCGAGTAGAAACAGATTGCTTAATTAGAATAAAACTAGCGGCAGTTGAATAAATATAATGTAACTCTCTTAATTTGACAATTTATCAAGTCTTCTTACCTACTATTTCTTTTGTTTTCCATTTCATTTTACTTTTCCTACAAATACACCGAAGTTAAGCTTCACTTATAAAAGGAAACTGAAACTGGATACCACCTATAGCGTTTCCTAGGTGGTGCACTGTAAGTGTTACCTACGGTCCTTTGGCCTACATATGCATTGTTTTCTAATTTGTCTATATTGGTTTAAGGTTTAAAGGTCACTCGTGAATGGCAGAGGCAAAGGACAGTGATAATGCCCTAGCTAGCAGGACAATAATCCGCGTCCAAGCCCTTTCTCCACCCAAGCTAGGACCAGAGAGTGCCAGGCAATGGCTGCTGATGACTCGACAAGTAGACCTGTAGGCTGTTCCAAACCCCGCTTCCTTATGTCACAAGAAAGGTGAAGTTGCAGAAAGAAACTATCTAACTTAAACTTGGCTCGAACCCCAGTCCAGCAGATCGCCAGGCAGGGACGTTTCCACTAGGTCTGTTTTATTTATACTTGTAGGAGAATGCCGTCGTCCAGCCCAAAGGAAAGCTTTTATTAATTCTGGCCAGTATATTTGGGAATGAGGAATGAAGATACATTGGTCAGTGCATTGAGAGAATGATACATTACCTCCCTAACATCAAGTCATATAGGACAAAGTGGGTATATATTAACGTGGTGAAAGGGTTTGTGTATCATCATGATCAGCAAAGCTGTACTACTCAGGGACACCCATACTTGACTGGTTTGCTGTGAGCGATTAGAAAAAAAGTCTCCCACTATAATCAAAATGCAGTGGCCAGCGTGGTGATGGAAATTGGTGGCCTAGAAATGACTGAATATGTTGTTGTATTTGATATATTTGCCGTCACCACCACCACCACCACCACCACTACTACTACTACTACTATTACTACTACTACTACTACTACTACTACTACTACTACTAATAATAATAATAATAATAATAATAATAATAAAATTGACTGAGAAGACGGTTTACTAGCAATTTTATCTGGATAAAAGTGAACTTTGAATAAACCTTGTAAAGAGGTTGGCATGGGAGGAAGTCAACTCACTATATTGAGAAGACTAAAAAGAAACGAGTTTACCTCTTAAACTGAAGATGTTTGCTGAATGCATAAGATTTAATATTTGATGAGAGAGAGAGAGAGAGAGAGAGAGAGAGAGAGAGAGAGAGAGAGAGAGAGAGAGAGAGAGAGAGAGAGAGAGATTGCATTGCTAGACCGTTAAATGATGTTCATTTGATGAAAAGAAAAGAATATTATTCCTACTGTATTGCATACTTACAACAAACAGCTTCCTCTTTAAAAAACAAAAATAGTTCTTTTGTAATAATAGAAGAAAAGTGGGTCGAAACAAAACTGTTGTTTTCACTAGAAACGTTCGTTTTTGTTTAAAGTTAAAGCCATGAGCGTTAATGCTCATCGATGAAAGTTCGCATTATCTGGTTAATAAAAGTATGTCTATTAGTGAAAATAGCAAAGCAAGGTAAAACAAACATTGTAAAAAAGTTTGTAACGTTAAAAGCACTTCGACGAAAGTTCGCGATAAAATAAAAGAATGTTCATTAGTAAAAATAGGAAACTACGGAATTTTCCTTTTTACTATTTTCAACAATGTAGACATAAAGATAAATGTTATTCACGTTAGACATTCACATACGCAACTGGTAACAATCAGATGTAATCACTCTGATTGTCAAAGTAAAATCGAATTACATTCTATGAAAAACCAAATTATAATTTGACAGAGAAGATTTGTCACATGAACTTAGCAAAATCAATTACTTCTCAATTAAGAATGAATTTCTTCTAAACGTTTTGAAGGATTTCTGTTCGCCTACATCATTTGCCAAATAATATTCGAAACGTACAAACCTGACGCAAAAAATGGGTCGCAACTTTTCCCCTAGGCTTTTGTATGTGAAAGACAGAGTAATTCGCATGCGAAGTTATAATGCAAATTCAGGTCTTGTGATAATGTTAGTGCATAATGTTCTGAATTCTCTCCGTCGTCTACAATAAAGATGCAAAGAAAAATGTACGTTTATGAAACCAGTGCAATTTCTTAATGTTTTAGGTGACGGTTTCTGATGTTGTCTCTGATGGTCCTCTTGACTTCGTGAAGAGAACACGCGTATGCGGAGATATGAAGGAATGAGCGCATGTAAAAGTAAATAAAAATGGTATGTATGTATGTGTATATATATATATATATATATATATATATATATATATATATATATATATATACATATATATATGTTTGTATATATATATATATATATATATATATATATATATATATATATATATATATATATATATATATTATACTATGGCTCGTGTCTGGGAACCAAACATATAATATAATATATACTACCACTGGCAAGTTAATCAACCTCTCGAATTCTAAACTCACTTGTTAGCTTTAACATTAAAACTGCTACACTTTAAAATATTAATACACAAAATGTGAAACTATTAAATAACTCCCAGACAGCAATATATAAAAACTGAATATCCAAAGGTCTCTTAAGTACACTCAAAACTAAACTGGGTAATTACTATAACGAATAAACTTATTACGGTTCATTAACAGGATACCAGCGTAACTATTCTAAACAATGGTGATTGGAATAATACTCTTTACAAGAATAAATATATTCTATATGAATTACATTACTCTGAAAGAATTTACATAAAAACAGAATGAATCACTCGAAATATTAAGTCTGAACAAAACTTAGATTAAGAAAAAAATGTTACGATCTGAAAATTATATATTCACTTGACTTTTAATGTTAAATCTGAATAAACCTCAGACTAAAACAAAAGAAATACTTACGAAAACTATACAATCACTTGTTTAACTTGAAATTAAATCTGAATACAATATTTCATTTTGTTACTTAATGAAAATAGATAAGCAGATCACAATACAAATACCTAACCTTCCTACAAGGCCGTTTACAAAACCTCTAAGAGAATTTTTATAAGTACTCACTACACACAAT
The DNA here is from genome assembly GCF_036898095.1 of Palaemon carinicauda. NCBI lineage: Eukaryota > Metazoa > Arthropoda > Malacostraca > Decapoda > Palaemonidae > Palaemon > Palaemon carinicauda. The sequence goes on from NC_090745.1 coordinate 14,112,780, forward strand.
ATATACGGGGGCACAAAATCACTTCGGAGAGGACACACTATAGGTGCTGCACACTTTTAAAACAATACTCTGAGCTGCGTGCGTGAGTGAGAGAGAGGGGAGACGGCGAACTTGAGGCTGGAAATCTTTATCTGTCTACCTAACACTGGTGTCGCCTTTATAAATAACACTTAGCTACTTCCAAAAACTTCCAGGACTGAGGTCTGGAAGCGTGGGAGGCCAGGCAAGGTGTCAGAGTTACCAAGTATTGTTCTTTCAACCGTTTTCATGCAACAGGGAGACGAACTCTCTCAGTCAGCTAGCTCAGCCCACCCTTTGTCTCGGAAATTAAAAAAAAGATAACATCCTATCACTATGTTTTTCGCGAATTTTCCAAAGCACATGTTACACTACATATTCTCTCGCAAACATGACGCAATACCTCATAAAATATAAAAGAATATTAGATAAGCCCTTGATCCTATCGTGTATGATCACATAACACTCTCAAACAGATAACGTCAGACTTCGTAACATAAATACGTGAAATAAAACGTTAATTCTTCAAAATAATGTAAATTTACATATAATAACTTGAATAAAGAATACAAGGAAATTAACGACGAAAGTCTTACCTAATTTGCATAATATACTTACGTCTACACGAAAGGATCTCATTTTACAGGCTGGCTATTCATCTCTCCAATCCATAAATAAAATATAAATAAAATCATGAATAAACTACTGTATTTACTCTACACTAGACCAGCTTCGTAAGTATATATATATATATATATATATATATATACATATATATACACATGATTTATATATATGGACTGGCACACAAAGACCGACCATGTACAGATGAGAGTGAAGGACATGTCTGAGGCCTTTTGTTCAGCAATGAACTAGAAACGGCTGATGATATATGGATATATAATATATATATATATATATATATATATATATATATATATATATATAATATATATACATATATATGTATACTGTATATATATATATATATGTATATATATATATATAAAGAGAGAGAGAGAGAGAGAGAGAGAGAGAGAGAGAGAGAGAGAGAGAGAGAGAGCATATATACAGTATTTATATATGCATGTGTATATATATGTATATATACAAATATATATGCTATGTATATATATATATATATATATA
>NC_090745.1:14118946-14121446 GCF_036898095.1 Palaemon carinicauda
CTCTCTCTCTCTCTCTCTCTCTCTCTCTCTCTCTCTCTCTCTCTCTCTCTCTCTTGATACCCAGAAAGCCTAAGTGTGATTGAAGATGAAAGTGAAGGGCTTCACTTGAGGAGGTCATGGCTTAGGTGACCAATTATTTTTTTTTTCATCTTTGATGCAAGTAAGGTAATTGAGCCTAATTGTAATCTCTCAAAAAGAATAATTGCTCTTCGGGGCACCATGGCCTTTCAATGTTGCCTTTGCAAGGAACATAGCGTTTCTTTATACGTCATGTTAAAGTTAATAGTGTATTTTAAATTACGAATTGTTTCCCAATTCAATGAAAGTAATTTAATTGTTGCGTTAATAATCTTAATTATCTTTGACTCAAATACAAATTGTTTATACGTCAATACGTTATTTTTTTAAATTTCAAGAGTTCTGTTTAGTTTGGCCTATGATTAAAAGATGTCATTTGAAAATTTTAATCAGAAACAAAATATTGACAGCTACTTTCGAATAAGTTGTCTTCTTTCTGCATTGCATCATTTAGATTTAGTTTTACAGTTTTAAAATTTCTGCAACTTCCGAATAATTTATCTTTCTTTCTACATTGTCCCATTAAAATTTTGCTTCAAGGTTTTACAAATTCTGAACTAACGCGGAATTCCCCCTGAATAATTTACAGTATTTTAGAATGCAGTCTGCAATGAAATGAACAGAGATATTCAGCGAGAGTTGGGATCTCTGTGCAAACTCATGTCTCAACTGGAGGAGATAAGCCCCTTGGATATTTGCATAAGAGACACAGATTCGTCCAATTAAATATTCTATAAAGAGACCTTTGGAACGACGTTAATCTGCACAGAAGCAAGTGATTAACACCGAAATAGTTTCTTGTTTAATTTTGGGAAGAATGTAATGGAAAACAGGTCTTATTGCATTTGAATATATTCTGCAAGGTAAATGCGTTATGTTACGATGTGGGGGGAGGGATGGTACTAAATCATATATATGCATTATGTTATTAGACAAAATAAATTGATATATTCGTAACTGCACTGCAATTTCATCAAGACTTCATCATTTCAAGTAGGCTTCTGATAATCTTGAGACATAAATTCCAGTTACTGAAATGGTGAACTTATATACATCTCTCTCTCTCTCTCTCTCTCTCTCTCTCTCTCTCTCTCTCTCTCTCTCTCTCTCTCTCTCTCTCTCTCTCTCTCTTACTTTCCGTGACCAAATATTTACACCTAGTGGGGAGTAGATATTTTAGAGCCTGAATGTAAAAAGTAAACCTGACATCAAATTCCAGGTATTCATAGAAATAATCTCTCGAGATGAGGATTATGAAGCAAATGTCTAAAAAGCTTAAAATAAGTACAGTGATACGAGTATTAATTGTAGTATTTATATTTATTATTATTATCACTATACGTTACTGTTATGTAATTGTTCAGGGTGTTATGTATATAAATAAAGTACGTACATGAAGGCTGATTTTTACCTCAGCCAAGGTTATATTTTCGAGTCGGTGTATTAATATATTCATTCATTTGTATGTCTGTGGACAGGATTATTCATTTATTTATATGTATGTTTGTTTGTGGACAGGTTTACGTCAAAACTATTCAATGGTTTTGATGACATTTTCACCAGAGATAAATCTTAAGTCATTGACGACCCATGATCCAGATCCGGATTTGCATTTTTCACAATTTTAAAGATTACGTCAAAACAATGATTTCTAATTAATCGACAACGACGCAAAAAATCTAATGCGATGTAGTCATTATAGGGTGAGAAAAATAACCGTAACGAGATGTAGAAAATCTCGAGGAGTCCAGAAGGTATAGAATCGAACACGTGTAGTCAGGCCGGAAGTGACCTCATATAAAAAGAGCCACAATCCAGAAATTAAGTCATATTAGTAATAATGGGTTTCTTTATGAAAGTGTTTTTATCAAATGAATAGGAATAATTTTGGTAACACCCTAGGAAATTATGTAAACAAAGTTCTTTAATTACAAAGATCCTCATGAGCAAATTGGGTCCAAGGTTTGGTGATGTACCACGTGACAGTACTTATCTGTTAATGCCTACGGTATCCCAGGTTGGAAGTTTAGCTATAGTCATATATTGGCCTTCACTATGACCGTCCTTCAGAAAGTAGATGAAAGCAAAGTTTCCGTTAGACTCAAATATCTCTGTTCTATTTGACATCTCTGATCTCTACGGTAATACTGGAGGGGCACTCAGTAGAATGCAGACCTCCACCGTGGCAGCTAATTTCTCGACCTTTTGCTCGACCTTGGCTTTAACCTTCACACGTATTAATAGGCGTAGATTTTCGTAAACTCAAATATGAACCAAAGATGTCCAAACTTATGGCTGATTACGTCAAATGGACATTTTGATTGACCGTGACCTTCCAAAATTTAATAATTTCCAGCTTTTCACATACCAATTAATCCCTGTAAGTTTCATTACTCTACGATTAATATTGTAATTAGGAAGC
>NC_090745.1:14126446-14135175 GCF_036898095.1 Palaemon carinicauda
ATAAATCACCTCTCCCCAAGAAAAGTACTTCTGAACCCTTGGTCTCAACGCTTCAACTCATGGGTATAAAGATGTCCCACGCAAGCCAGCCCATGTCCATGATAATGCCTCTCTTGGCTACCGTATCAATCACGATCTGATATTGATGCAGCAGAAAGTGATAGTTTTTTTGGTCTTTGGCAGTCAAAGGATGTAGCAATAGTAACTCGTTTATCGTTCCTGCTTTAATCTGAGTATTCTCGAGAGTGAATAAGCAAGCTGATTTCATTATCATTGCTACGAATTTATAAGGCAATATCTGTGTCCAACATCCACTTATAACTAATTATCTATCATCGGCGAATTGCAAAACTGTCACAATGATTAAAAAGTTTAAGAGGTTCTCTACATTTGGCAGTATTATATTTGCTGTGGCTATCCAAAATTCAAATCTATACCAGCACCAAACGTCCAAGAAAGAGTGAACAACAGCCCTAACAAAATAGCAAAAAACCAGGTCCCAGAGCAGTAAAGAGCCCTAGATATACAAGACATCTGGAGCTTCATAGTAAATAATAAGTTTATTCTTAAAGACAGATTAGTCTAATCCTTTCTTGATAACTTGCTGGAAAACAAAAATCAGTATGGCTTCACAAAAGGAGAAATCTTTCAAATTGTCACTATTCTGCTGTATGAGAACATTGCAATCTACCTAGCAAGAGGGTCCTGGTGCAACGTAGTCTCCTGAGATATAGCAAAGGCATTTGGTGAAGTTTGGCCCAGTAGTCTCAAATTTAAGGTCGAAGCTCAAACACTAAGAACTATCTGCAGCTTCGTGGATGTAAGAAAAATACAGTATACGATGGGAAACATAACATAACTTGAAATTGACTTCGAAAGTGATGTTTCACAGGGCAATGTACTAGGCCCAATTCTCTTTAGCTTTATAAGGGAGACATGGCTGAAACAGGACCAGGATGACACCAAATAACATTGCTGACTACAACACACAAGTATTCATGTACCCCCAGCAAAAAAGAAATATCACATTCGGGCTCTGAAAATTACAAGATGAATTACATAAGTAAATGACTATGTAAGGAAATGGAAGATTGCACACAGTAAAGAAAAATTTCAACTCCTGTCTACCTCAGCGATGAAACTTCAAATAATGTAGTCAGTAACCAGATAATAATGTTTAATACTGAAATCAGAATATAGAGCACTAGACTTTCCAGGCCAGAAATAGTCAGGCATATCAACAACAGCAAGAAAAAAGGGCCGAAATAACCTTCAAGAGGTTAAGGCTCAACAGAATCTGCATAAAACTTTTATGAAACTGGTCCTAAAGTACCCAATAATCCCGCCAGGCAGTAAACCTCCCAGTTGAAGATCCAATCCCTCAGCACAAAAAGCTAGGCTGAACTTTCAAGAAGAAGTCATTATATTATAATACAATAAAAATCTTTAAAACAGGGCCAGACTAGCACCTGTCAACAGAAAAATACAATGGAGCCAAATAAGACTTAAAACGAAAAGGCTCTGATGACCCTTCCATGGTGGAATACAGAGGGGAATTAACAAAAGAAACAAACAAAGACCTCCTAACCTGGCAGAGGACTGGCCCAATATGAAGCGAAACAAAGTAGACCTAGTTATTACCATCCATAAAAGCATACCCATAGCATCTCAGACTTACTCTTCTGCCTACTTCTTGCGCCAAATCAACCCAAGCATGCCTTCTCCAGTCAAATCCTCCACTCCTTCACATTACCATTTTTATCGTTTCCTCGCCCCCTCACCTTATATATCCTTCCTTCCCACTACTTTTAAATACTCCCTATATCTTATTATTCTCATCTCGAGGTCAAGATTTTGAACCCGTGTCTGTACGTGTGATGGTCAATGCTTGTTCTTCTGTCGTCTTCTAAAACAAGAATTAAAGTAAATTCCTTAACTTACAGAAACTGCTTTAATTTATTGATTTGTACATATATTCCTTTTTTGTACATAGATATTTTTGTACTTCGTTTTTGTGACTATTCCCTAAATGGATTAATATTTGTAAGAAATATTACGGAAAAAAATCAATGTATTTCAAACCCAAAAGGAAGATATAGTATATCAACTAAAAGGTTGAAAGCTAAATCTAACTGAGTTAGTTAATTGAAATCTCAAGGCAAGACAAGAAAGTAAATCTGATGAGATATTTCACGGAACTATAATTAGCAATGAATATTATTGACTACGTATTTTCAAATGATGATGTGTGTTAGCGAACAAAATCCCTCGATTGTTATCTGAATGTGCACAAATAACACACACCCAAGTGTGTACACATTCACGTATGCTTGCATACACAAACACAAATGTATGTACGACAAGCAGCAGAAGGAAGCTACTTGAAAAGAAAAAAAAATAGAAAAAACAACTAATCAATTGTGCTAAAAATGCTTACGGGCTGAGGTCGAAACGGTATTTGCAGGCGACATTTTAATTCTGCACATTCTAATTCTTTCCACGAACAAAAAAAAAAAAAAAAAAAATCCCTTTGCAAACATCAAAATATTAATGAAGGAGACGACAACGTAAGTCAAATATTAAAAAACTTATTAAGTACCTATATTTTACATCTATGCAATGTCTTTCTCAGTACTTAACAGAAAACATGTTCATCCACTTTTTCCTCCCACGTAAGTGCGCGAACTTCAAAAACAATTATTTACACAATATGAAAAAAAAAAAAAAAATGAATAAACACTTACGATCTCTGGATGTCAGTTGCAAATCCAAGAGCTCAAATTCTCAGTCCTACTGGTGACAAGAGTGACTGGACCATCTTCAGTGCTGTGGACAGATGATGCAAATATCAATTACTACAATCCAATGACCTTTTCAAGAAATTACTTTCTACTTTAGTGCAAAGGTAATTGGTTGTAATTTTGAGTTTCAGATTCATTAGAAAGCTGCAGATTCTATAATGATCTTTAATATCTTTATAATTCATTCATTCTTTTAGGGAGATTGTTCAAATTAATAGAATAGGTAAACGATGGCTGAGATGTTCTCAGGACACCGAATTAGTCTCGTAAACTTCATCCATCGAAATCTTAGATTATGCGGAAGAAAACATTTTCCCTCAAACATAAATACTTAATTTAAAAGATACTTTCACGTCATAAGGTGTAATAGAATCAGTACACAAAAATTTCTTTAGGGGGAATGAGAAATATTTTTTGTATTAAACACAATACGTAATCCGTATACTAATGAATGTATATTTTACAAACTGAAGCAAAAGGAACCTTATATAAGCATTAGTATCGATTATTCTGTATTATTGGTTTTCTAAAATAAAATTAAGAAAGGTGACACTTATGATATACAAATTAAATCACATAACTTATTTAGTCACAAGGAACACATTAAATGGTGCAGCCAGTATCTCTTATTTGATTGACATATGCTAAAATGAGTTCATTATCTTGCTGCCGTTAAATTTTCTTGTGACTTAATCTAATTGTTTCCTATTTTACGGTTGAAATGGAAATGGAAAGTTTTAAGATCCAATTTATCAAACCAGAGAGAGTGAGAATGAGAAAGAGAGAGTGGTGACAACAGTTTCATAATAAGATAATTGCTTAAAAAGAATGGATAAAAGTAAACTTGTAAATACCAATATTATAGAGATCGATAAAGACTATGTCTATCAAAATACATCCCATAGTTGTTTAATTCCAAGAGGGTCTACACTCTCGTATGTCAGAGATTAAATAAATGTTACACAAAAAATAGTATCTCTAACGTAAATTATGTCAAGGACTTTCAAATGGCACCCTTGCTCTCTACTATTAAGGTCATTAGATATTCTATTTACTTTTTCCAAATCTATCTCTTCGTTTTCGTCTTAATTCACGTTTCTTAGTAGAATATGGTTCGACATTATAAGCATCTCCAAAGCGCTTTTACCAATTATTATCTTTGGAAGTTTTCTTAATTGTGATTCGACTAATTTCGAATTAGTCATCACAAAGGATAACAAACTTGGGTTTGGATTTGGATTTATGAATTTGGGCTATATAGTCTATCGCTGGGGCCTGTGTGGCCATTCAACTAGGGAGAAACCCAAGCAGCTCTACAATGAAGTAAAAGTTAAAAGAGATTGGACAGCAAGATGGAAGAAATGAAGTGAGAAGAGGCCACGTTCTTTTCTTTACGGTCCAATACGGAGAGCTCCAGGGAAATGTGTTGGCACCCATGGTGTTTATTCTCCTTATGGATTCAGTAATGCATAGAACAGTTGGGGATGGTGGAGAAAGATTGGACTGGATTGGTAATAGGAAATTAGCTGACCTAGAGTATGCTGATGACGCTGTCCTTATTAGCAGAACACCATAGGATTGGCAACGGTTGCTTACCAGAATGCATGAAATATCACACGAGGTCGGGCTCAAGATAAATAGAAGAAAGACAGAGATGATGAGAACGAAATATGCAATGAAGGATGAAATATCATTGGAAGGAGAAAGGATTAATAAGGTAGAATAAATATTTAGGAACTATGATCTCTAATACAGGGTCTTTAGAATTGGGGTTATAGCATTATAGTTTAATGAAAGATTAAAAAAAGCAAATCAGACAACGGTTGTTAAGTAAAACTAGGAAATCAAATTGCCTGAAGTTACATATATTAAAATCAGGCTATATATCAGTTTACTGAGATCGGTGTTACTGTAGGGACAAGCGCCCTGATATGACAATGAAACAATATCCAACAGATTTTGTATATTTGAGAACAAAACCCTCATAAGAATATTGGGAGTTAAATGGCAGGACAGGATTAGAAATAAAACTACAAGAGAGATTACCCAAGTGCCATTAGTGGATGAGATCATGGTGAGGGGTAAAAGGAGATGGCTTGAGCATACTCTTCGCACTCTCCAAGAGAGATTAGTACACCAAACTTTCAACAGGCTCCGCAAGGCACTAGAAGAGTTGGAAGACCCAGGCCTACGTGGCTGGGGACTATGCAGTGTGAAGTAGATGATGAACGTAGAAGTATTGAATTAAATACTCAAGATAGAGACGCCTGCCGAAATATGACGCACTTTGCGTCAATAGGCGTAAGAGATGATGACGATGATGATAATACGTTCAGATTATTTAGTCCCTATTTTCAAAGTTCTGATCATTTAATTCTAAAGAGTGATGTAAATGGTCACTCCAGAGCCTTAATTTAATGTTTTTTATCGATATGGGAGTATTATTTTTTTAAAGGTAAGATTTAATGATTCGATTGTTTAAGATTGCCATGTACCTTTGCCATGACACAGGTTCTTACGCAAGGCCAGTCCACAAGAGAGGTAAATCTTAAAAGGGATCAACATAAGTTCAGGACGACGGACAAGGATATTATGATATGAGAACCCCTGCCATCGAGCAGGGACTGGACGGGAAGACGTCCGGAGCTGAAAAACTGCACGGGGGTTGGCAGCCACAGTTCAGTGCTCCTAAACTCGTTCTTCATCGGTCCTCGAGAATTTTTCTTTTACTTCTACCTTTCTCACTGTCTAACCAGCAGTGTATGGGTTAAGGGTGTTTTTGGTATAAAGCGTACGGTTAAAGTTTACGACCAGAACAAGTTCCAAACTTTGAACAGTAAGAAAGTCCCTCTATTCACTATAAAAAAAAAAAAGACCGTAAAAATGAGATAAAAAATATCAATATAATATTTTGTTGAAGAACACAAATTTCTCGTCGAAAATCTTTAGCAAACCGTACATTAGCTTCAGAAGGCTGAACACCAATTTGATAAGTTTAATCAATATTGGTAGCAAAAATCTATTGGATAATAGATATTGTATTCCTTTCTTATTCTAATATTGAGAACACAGTGAAATTAAAAAAGAAAAACATCGTAATTTTTCCTTTGCTGCAAAGTACTTTATTTGCTTATGCAAATCTAGTAACTATTCTAAGAAACAGTCGAGCTTACATTTCCAAATACCGAAGAATATAAAAATCTTAAAATATAAAAAGTATAGTAGAAAACGTGTGTATATACATACATACATACATATATATGTATATATATATATATATATATATATATATATATATATATATATATATATATATATATATATATATATATATATATATATATATATATATATATATATATATATATATATATATATATATATATATAGGTTGGGATACCTTAACGTAGTGAGAGGGTTTGTGTACCGCCATAATCAGCAAAGTTGCACTAGTCAGGGCCACCCATACTACATTGGTTTGCTGTGAGAGATCAGACAAAAGTCTCCCAACTTCAACAATCCACAGTGACCAGCGTAGTTATGAAAATTGGTTTAACGTCATACATGAATAAAGATGCATCAGGCCTTTGTCCTGCAGTGGAATAGAAACGACTGCATTTGTTGTTGTTGTTGTTGTTCTGTGTGTATATTATATTATATATTATATATATATATATATATATATATATATATATATATATATATATATATATATATATATTATATATATATATATATATATATATATATATATATATATATATATATATATATATATATATACATATTGCTCCCAAAGTCATTAACCTTGTTGTTCTCTGTTACATTTTCCGGATAGGGTTGTTATCCTCAAGCCGCCTCACCCCCCCCCCCCCCAACCCCGGCTTCAACCCACTATCGTTCAATAGCTACGGACTGAAGTCCATATATCAAGATACCAGAGGTGAGGATGGAAAGTACATCTTCACCAAGACTCTTGGAGGAGATGTTGTGTATGATACAAGTGGTATTTTCGAGTTCATCTTCATATCAAGATGGTAATAATTACGATATATATTTAGCTCGTTCGAATTGGGTATATTATCGTTGCAATAAAAACCATTCCCTTCATTCATAATACTAACTTTGATTAAAAAATAAATAAAAGGAAAGTAGCTACAGTTACGGATAAAGAATAGTTATCAACTATTGGTTCAGAGAACTGCAAATTTATTTTAACCAGTTGTATAATGATTTCGATAAAAATCATAAAAAGATATTTCGAGTTACTGTAATAAACCATACCCAAGACTTGGTGATTATTGATTACATCGTGTCCTATCATATACACACACGTGCTATTTTAGAGCATAAGTACTTGTACTTTAAAAGGTGTGTGCATATGTACAGTTGGACACAGGAATTCCTAGCATACCTCGCCCTTAGGAAGTACACCCTGTCCCACCCTTACTGCTTAGAGAGGTTTTGTATTTCGCTCCGCCCATCACCTCTGCCATCTCTCCTACAACCTAGGTAGTAGGTAGGCCAGGGCACTAACCACTCGTTGAGATACTTTTGACTGGCCAGACAGTACCCATTCTCTGATTATGGCTCATTTAGTCTTGGTCTACACATACACCGAATAGTCTGACCTGTTCTTCCCACATTCTCCTCTGTCATACAACTGACAACACTAAGATTGCCAAACAATTCTTCTTCGTTCTATTGTCTGTTCTTCGTCTCTTGAAGTTTCTCAGACTGCAACTCGATTCCTACATTCAATTGCAAATGTTCCTCTGTGCTCTTCTTCTAAAAGCTTAGTTTAACAACTGCACTGTAGTTGTTCAGTGGCTACTTTCCTCTTGGTAAAGGTAGAAGAGAATCTGTAGCTATGGTAAGCAGACCTTCTAGGAGGACACTCCAAAATCAAACCATTGTGCTCTAGTCTTGGGTAGTAACATAGCCTCTGTACCATGCCATTCCACTGTCTTGGATTAGAGTTCTCTTGCTTGAAGGTACACTCAGTCACGCTGTTCTATCTTATTTCCCTTTGTTTTCAAGTTTTTATAGTTTATATATGAAAAATCTATTTTAATATTGTTACTGTTCTTAAAATATTCAATTTAGATTGTTTATTACTTCGCATGTAGTTCATTTATTTTCTTGTTTCCTTTCCTGACTGGGCTACTTGTCCTTGTTATAGCCTTTAGGCTTATGGCATCTTGATTTTCCAACTAGGGTTATAGCGTAAAGAATAATAATAATAATAATAATAAAAATAATAATAATAATAATAATAATAATAATAATAATAATAATAATAATAATAATAATAATAATATGCTTGGTTACTCGCCACGCACTAAGGGTTTGACCCGGTGCACTTCCTCAGAGTGAAGTGTGCCAGAAATTCCTGTGTCCAACTGTACGTCTTTATTCGCATACTTCCTCAACTAATGCATGAATATAATTAGAGAAAGGTTGAAAATAACCAGTAAACACTGTGCATGCGAATCCATCGTGAGATTGTGCTGAATTTATAGTGATATTTCTCTTATCTCTTGACAAGAGGTCATAAGGAAGGTTTTCAGGCATCCTGGCATCTAAGGTCATTGAGGGACAAGAGTTCATAACATAATGCACCAACATCACCACAAGACCTGGATTACACCACATCCTGTCATGCATAACTTGACTTTTCTCTCACAAATCCTTGCAAATATCTGCAACGTATCTCTGCTCCCAGCATCTCTAGTTTTCGCATTTTGAATATTAACAGGAAATAGTTGAGCAATTTGTATTTCAACAGTTAACAAATTACAAGTATGGGATAAGATTATTCGCTGGCTTTCATTACGCATTAATTTACACATATTAATGGGAAATAAATAATAGAATAATCTGTACTACAACAGTTATGAACGAAAAAAAGGAACAACAAACATATAA
>NC_090745.1:14135675-14143175 GCF_036898095.1 Palaemon carinicauda
GAGTGGTGAGATGCGTTGCGTACACAGGTATTATATATTAACTAACGAGTACATCACTTATTTAGAGGTGAATACAATGTCAACCTAATTGGGTGCCTTAAAAAGAGCTCATTTTCCACGTGGAATTAAATTAAGCCTTAAAATGAAAAGCTTTTGAAATTCGTTCAGTATTATATTGTTCAATATCTACGGATAATCCTTATCGTTGATATTGAAGATGGGAGCATATCCAAAAAGCTATCTATATATTGTTCAATGGAATGATGTAAAACTTATAAGAATAAACTAAAGGACTTCAAGAGGTTATATATTTTTTTAATATGAGCACCAATTCCAATTTGTTCAAAAGGGTAATATGTAAAACGCAATTTTTGCAATGCCATTAAAAGGTATTATTTGAGTTAATTCACAAGTGTACATTTTGAAAATTTACATTAAATTTGAACACGGTTGACTTGATTATTTGTTGATATTCTAACAAAATGCATTTTCATTTTCTATTGAAATAAATATAGGGAGAATTAACTGATAAAACCTTGTTACAATAACAGTTTAAAAAAAATGTATTCTAGCTATTAACAATATATTAAAAGAATAAGCTCAATAAAAATACGGTAAAGAATTAACAAAACATAACTTATCCAAATTGAAAAAAAAAATATCGCTTCAAAGTTGAAATTGCACTGAATACATAATGACATAATCTAAACCTTTTAGCAACAGCCAAAACAAAGACCGACGTATGATCGAATTTCTATTTCAAAACAAAATAAATTATGTTGGAAAAGATTAAGTAATTAAAACCAAAGTTATGGAGAGTCGATAAAATATATTTAATTCTTATATTGGTTTCATACCGAGTGCTGTTGGATCAAATTATATAATCATATATAAATAAATAAATATATATATATATATATATATATATATGTATATATATACATATATATATCTATCTATCTATATATATAAATATACATATATATATCTATCTATCTATTTATCTATATATATACTATATATATATATATATAATACATATATATATATATGTGTGTGTGTTAAGTTATTTCGGTATATATTAACACACCTATCTTAAATCAACAATAGTACAATTGCACAATAAGAAAAAAATCATTGATCATAATAAGTTAAAAACAAAATGATGAATAAACTATATGATACGCAAAGAATACTCTGAAATTATATTGTCTTTTTCGGGAAAAATAAAACATCGACGTCAAAAAATATTTACCGAAGAATATTCATTCATAATCGATAATCATGATACATTAATCAGTAATACAGAGGATGCCTTTGATAGAAGGCATTGGAGAGGGCGCATCCGGCAACCGACCCCTTAATGTAAGGATAAAGGTGGGGAAGATTGATTCATTGATTTGGAGTTTTATGGCATCCTGACATCGAAGGTCATTGACACCGATATCATTTATGAATAAAGAATCGAAGGAAATTAAATTTAAACAACAATAAAGAGAAGATGTCCTTATAAAAGTTAAATAGTTTCAGCAGAAGAATAAATGACGCTTAAACCTTACATATAAAAACATTCCTCAACTAAAGATAAATATATACTTCATGGAGTAGAATATTAATGTAATACAAAATAAAATTACCATGCAAAAAATCCCGAGTGCGTCAATGAAATGTGCATTGGATAACCTTAAAATCGTACTTACCTTATGCAACAAATCACTAATATATTATTGTTTACTCAGCACACAGTTTAAAATTATCATCCAGTTTAAACTAATCACTTAGCACTCATCCGAACTCTTTTAATCAAAGCAAACCTAAAATGAGCATCAAACAGCAGCAAAACATAAAACCACTAACCTTTTGAAGAGGCAGACCTGGAAAAAAAGAAGATAAAAATCAGTTGGGTTTAGATATAATAGACAGGTGATCTTAACATGTACTACTGTTGTTCAAAAATCGCTAGTCATGAGGACTCTATGGATGACCAACGTAATGAATTACAAGTATCTCATTGTTGTAATTCTAAAAATGCGTCTTTAAAAATAAGTATTACAAACATTTTGAACATAACAAAGCGAACAAATTGGTTTTCATTGGTTAATAAGTATGTGATGAAGTATTATTATTAACATCAAATACAAACGCTGCCTCTCGGTAACATACTAATATTATTATTATTATTATTACTATTATTATCATTATTTCTTTCTAAGCTACATCCCTGGTTGAAAAAGCAGGATGCTATAAGACCAAGGGCTCAAACAGGGAAAATAGCCCAGTGAGGAAAGTACCGGTAAATAAGGAAACAAACAGAATAGTGAGTCTGAGTGTACCCTCAAGCAAGAGAACTACAACCCAAGACATTGGGAGACCATGGTACATAGACTATATCACTACCCAAGACTAGAGAACAATGTTTTTATTTTGAAGTGTCCTTCTGCTAGAAGAGCTGCTTACCATAGCTGCAAAGTCTCTTCTGCCATTACCAAGAAGAAAGTAGCCACAGAACAACTGCAGTGCAGTAGATAACCTTTTAAGTGAAGAAGAATTTTTAGGCTATTTAAGTGTTGCCATGTGTATGAGGAAAGAGATGAATGTGTACAGAATAGGATAGACTATTCGATGTATGTGTAGGCAAAGGAAAATAAGCCGTAACCAGAAAGGGATCTAATGTAGCACCATCTGGCTAGTGAAAGGACCCAATAACTCTCTAGCGGTAGTATCACAACAGGTAGCTGGTGCTTTAGCTAACCTACTACTTATTTTTTTTCCTTATGATTTTTTTTTCTCTCCGAAGGATTAGATTTATGAATTTGAGCCTGGGAGGCTATTCAGTACCAACGTGCAACTGAGGAAAGCCCAGTAGCTTCCAAAGGAAGTAAAATGTCAAGAGTTTTGCAAAAATCTTGAAGCAATGTCTTTGATGGACTGACAGGATTACTGACACCACTTTCCCTCGTTATTGGCATGGAAGGGAGAACAGGAGGAGGATTTCCATTCCCTGTCAGCTACCTCACTACCACGACTCACTGCAATGGAAGGAACCCAGTAGTTCAAAGTAAAGGGTTGCAAGTGATGTCATTATGGATTATGCTGTAAAACGAATTACTCAAACCCTGATAGCACGGAAAATCTGCAATTAATGCAATTACCCACATCACATATTAAAAAAACATAGTAAATGAAAAACAAAGTATTTTCCAGCGGAAAATTAAATTGTTCACTTCACATTAAGGAAGCTATTATTAACAACGGCCTTTGCTTAGCCTAATAAGTGGTGGATTCCAACCGCAATATATTAAGCTGAAGAATCAGTCGAATTGCCTAATCCAAATTCAATGTTAAATCCACTACATAAAACAATTCTACATAGATTCACTATTATTATAACTATTACAAGACAAGCTACAGCATTAGTTGGAGAAACACGATGCTATAAGCCCAAGGGCACCAACAGGGAAATTAGACAAGCGAGGAAAGGAAATAAGGAACAAGATCGAATAGTGTCCTTGAGTGTACCCTAAAGCAATTAAACTAAACCAAGACAGTGGCAACCATGGTACATAGACCATGGGACTACCCAAAAATAGAGAACAATGGATTGATTTTGGAGTGTCCTCCTCGAAGATCTGCTTACCATAGCTAAAGAGACTCCTATACCCTTAATAGAGGAAAGTAGGCATTAAACAATTACGGTGCAGTAGTCAACCCATTGAGTGAAGAATTTTTCGGTTATCATAGTGCTGTCCGGTGTATGAAGAAAGAGGATAATGTGCAAGAATAGGCCACACTACTCGGTTTATAAGCAAAGGAAAATGACCCGTAACCAGAGAGATGGATCAAATGTACTACTGTACTATCTGGTCAGTCAAAGGACACAAAACTCTCAAGCGGTAGTATCACAACAGGTAGGTGGTGCATTGGCCAACCAACTATCTACCGTCATAAACACGCAGTGTGTTCACTAGAGAGTGAACCCGAATACGAACATTACACAATTAACATAATACACACACACACACACACACACACACACACACACAAACACGTGCCACATAGTGAAATATCGACATCAAAATTATACGAGGAAATCCATTTCAGATGGGAATTAAAAAGGGCACTGAAACCCCTTCAGAAGAGCAAATTAGGAACTTTGAAATAACTAAACCTTCTCCTTCCTTTGTAAAAGACAAGCAGAAATCAGTTCAAACTAAACTCAAGTAAACGAAATGAAGTTTTGCATCACAGACGTGTCCCTGGTAGACTTGATTTAATTGCTGAAAAGGTTGATGTAATAATTACATTTGAAATAATGGCTATATAATACTAGTGTACGTGACCTATCACAAATGACCACTAAATATTTAAATAGATATGCACGCACACGCCATCTCCCCTCTCACCAGGCTATGACTACTCTCTCTCTCTCTCCTACCCCGAGGGACGGGGAAAGCTCAGCGTGAATTTATATATATATATATATATATATACATATATATATATATATGTGTGTGTATATATATATATATATATATATAGAGAGAGAGAGAGAGAGAGAGAGAGAGAGAGAGAGAGAGATGCGCACTTTAATAGGAGATTCTCGATTAGAGAGATGAAGATTAGATGAACTTCATTATGAAGAGTCTATCCCAGATTGTCTCCGACTAAGACATGAAAAAAAAAAAATTACACATGAAACCACATCCCACCCCTACCCAATAAACACCCCCCCCCCCTCCCCTCCTTTCTTTCAAAGCAGAATCCGAGGAATAATTGGGAAGTGCTTCGGGCCACCCTATCCGAGATATCTGGCTCATAACCAAAACACGAATCCAGTTAGTAGTTACTCGCAGTCAGTTCGGTGGATTTTACATCACGGGATTTTTTGTATAAGGTGGAATACTATATATTCTATTTTGGTGTTTTCCTGTGGTATAACTCTGATGATTTTGAATAGTTTCATTTTCAGGTGTTCAATAGAATTAGATATTATATCTAATGATTTTATTTTTTTTATTTTTAGGTCTTCAATACAATTAGATACTGTATCTCTAATGATTTTTATTTTTTTTCTTATTCTTAGGTATTCAATATAATTAGATATTGTATCTAATGATTTTTATTTCATTTTCTATTTTTAGGTATTCAATAGAATTAGATACTGTACATCTAATGATTTCGAACAGTTTTAATTCAGGTATTCAATAGAATTAGATGCAAACATGGAAATATCACAATTGATATCGTGTGACGATATCTTAAAACTTCAAAAGTTCAAACTTGCAGCAAATGTTTTTATGTTGAACAGGCTGATGTAAGTTTCTTTTTATAGTTTATATATAAAAAATCTGTTTTCATGTTGTTAGTGTTCTTAACTATCTTATTTTAATTCCTCATTACTTATTTTGTTTATTCATATCCTTGTTTACTATCCTCACCGGGATATTTTACTCTCTTGGAACTCTTGGGCTCACAACATCCTGCTTTTCCAACTAGGGTTTTACCTTGGATGATGATAATAATAATAATAATAATAATAAAAATAGAAATAAATAATAATAATAATAATAATAATAATAATAATAATAATAATAATAATAATAATAATAATAATAATAATAATGATTAGATGATCTCATAATACTACTAGGCCCCGGTAGATACGCTTACTAAAAGATATCGAAATCTGATTGATGTTATTCTAAATAGATTATTTATAGATTAGTGTACGCGACCCGTTAATACTAACGGTTACTATTTGGATAGATATGCACGCACGCACACACAATATAACTCGTGGTACACAAACTCTAACCAGGGTATGAATACTCTCCCCTACCCGATGGAGAGAGAGAGAGAGAGAGAGAGAGAGAGAGAGAGAGGCCTTGGCTTGACCCCCCCTAAACCTTGGTTTTATATTTGTAAGACTTTTAGATGGTAATACCGTTTAGCAGTTAAGCCATGTTTCCGCCTACGCTAGATATACACACACACACACATATATATATATATATATATATATATAAATATTACATTGCTGATGTGAGCCTACTGTATAAATAGCTTGTGTGACAGACAATCCGTTAGTTTTCAAAGTATCGGAAAGGATTAATATTTCAGATCCCGGTAGTGTTTTCTTTATTTGCACTATTAAATTCGAAGTTATGTTTGGTTCGATAGATTGCGTGCAAGATGATATTACGGGTGAACGAGAATTCTGCTGGGTCGCGTATATTATATCTTTATTAGTGAGACAAGTTATTGGTTCTTCAACGTACGTTACGGTTACATTTGTCGTCTCCTTTTTATCCAAAACTGATTTTAAGGTATTAGAAGACTTATAGAATTTCCCTTTGATATACACGCCGTGCTTGGCAGGAGCTACGATAATGTTTTGATTTCCCATAGATGGGTATCCTATAATTACAGCTGGATACATATTAATGTTTTTTACAACAACAAATGTATCGGCAAACGTGCGATTACCGACTCTGAACTGAACATGAGTTATGCCTATGACGTTTAATTCATTATTTCCTATACCTGAAAGTATAATTCCTGATTTTTCAATCGGAAAGTTCGAAAACAACAAATGATGTGTCTTCAAATCCATGATATTACGTGGACTACCAGAGTAAAAAAATAACGTAAAGGATTTGTGTTCTAAATTTACAGCATATAAGGTTGGCCGTAACTCATTTTGGCTTATTATTGTATGAATTCGTTGCAAATCTACGGGAGCATGCACTGTTTTACTTAATTCGGCCGTGTGTTTCATAGGAAAATCTATTGTCTCACAATTATCTGATAAAACATTAAATTGATTATTCAATACTATTGATGTTGACATGAATGACCTTGACCCAACATCACTCTCTTCCCCTCTAGAGTTAACTATGTGGTATTTGCTTTGCTCTGCACATTCTGAAAATTAGTCTGACTTTGCGAGGTCTGGTTTGACGGCCCAGGCTCAGCGATATTTGAAGAAGTGTTTGTTTGTTTTGGACTCTGAACTGCATTGACATTTGGTTGTTTCTTCTTATTGTTAAAATGAGGATTTTTCTTTTTATTTCCATATGGAACTGACTGTGGAATTGACTGTGTATTTCTAGGATATTGTTGTGTCTTACGCGAGTAACATTGACTATATGAATGCGTTGCAGTGTTGTGAATTGAGCAAAATTTCGTTCTGCAGTCTGCGCTTATGTGACCTTGACGTTTGCAGTTATAACACGTCAATCCCGCTACTGGACTGCTAACTACGTTCACTGTTTGTGGTTTTGTTTCATTCTTTGCAAAAACTTGAGTTAACACGGGATCGAGATCTGGACACTTGGACATGTGTTTCTTTATCTGTTTATAGACATCCAATTCCGTACTTGCAGGTGTTAACTTCTTATCAAAACACCGCACTAAAGCTTCAGGCAACATAAGTGTCATGCAAGTTAAATACATTAATCGTAAAAAATCTTTCACGGAGATATTATCGTTAGTAACCCA
>NC_090745.1:14145675-14148175 GCF_036898095.1 Palaemon carinicauda
GTTATAGAATAATTACAAATTATCTCAAAGTTTTAAAATAATGAGAATCCCTTTTTGGGATCCTTCTGGAATTTCTAGTTTTTAAACTTGATGGTACAGAGATTATTTCTGAAAGTTAATACAATTCCGGTCGTCTTTTGCAAGTATGGAAAAGTTAGATGCCACATCAATTTTATGCTCGAGTTCTCAAGCAAAAGTTCAAGGAGTGTCTAGCGTCGATTCTGGACCACGATTTTTATTACATATATAAGATAATTTATATATATATATATATATATATATATACATACATATATATATATATATGTATAATATATATTATACATATACATATATAAAATACATATATATAATTATAAATACATACATATATATAATTATAAATACATACACACACATATATATATATATATATATATACACATATACGTGTATATATATATATATATATACGGGTTAGGTACTATTCAGCGCCGCCAGCTCAGCGCCGCCGATTCAGCGCCGCCAGTTCAGCGCCTGGTCATTTCAGCGCCTGGTCATTTCAGCGCCCCAAAAAAAATTAGCGACAGCCATCTTAGCGCCAGAAGAAATTTTAACTCTCTCTCTCTTCACACAGTAGTTTGTATAATTTCAGTACCAAACCGCTATTTATTTATCTCGGTGATTCCGTTGTTTAATTAAAATCTCTCTCTCTCTCTCTCTCTCTCTCTCTCTCTCTCGCTCTCTCTCTCTCTCTTCACACAGTAGTTTGTATAGTTTCAGTACCAAACCGCTATTTATTGATCTCGGTGATTCCGTTGTTTAATAAATCTCTCACTCTCTCTCTCTCTCTCTCTCTCTCTCTCTCTCTCTCTTCACACAGTAGTTTTTATAATTTCATCGCCAAACTGCTACTTATTGATTTCTGTAATTCCGTTTTTAATTGAAATCTTTAAGGGAAATATTTGTAAACATTTGTAAACCGCGATTTCGTTAAAAAGAAAAAAAATAATCTGGTCGTCCAAACCAAATAGGAATTGGAAGAAGAGCACCGTTATTTCCGACAGATATTTGGAACATGTTTGAACAAACGCTTCAAGGAGAAGATAGGACCAATAACCACGCAGAAGCAGCTACAGACGGCTGCATACAGAATTAGGAATGTTACACCCACAAATTGGAATTTTTTAGATGCGCTGAAACGGGTCCAAAAAGGACGTGATGAATATTTAGAGAAACTTAAAGCAGGTCATGAGCCTCAACAAAAGCTATTGAAATACCGAAAGGCAGACGAAATAAAATATTAAAAATCTTATCGGATTATGGAAACAGAAATGAGGTTGAATATTCACAAGCTATTGCGCATAACTTATTGAACTAGGTTTACTAATATTTGTATTTTGAACTTTTTTTGGACTATTTTAACTATTCATTAGGATAAATACTTTTTATCAATAAATTTTTGTTCAAAACCTTTTCTATTGTTATAAACACAATAGTATAAATACTTTTTATCAATAAATATTTGTTCAAAACCTTTTCTATTGTTTATAAACACAGTAGTATAAATACTTTTTATCAATAAATATTTGTTCAAAACATTTTCTTTTGTTTATAAACACACACAAAAATTCCACACTTCCACGGCGCTGAAATGTCTGGCGCTGAAAAGGCATGGCGCTGAAATGGCTGGTGCTGAGCTGGCGGCGCTGAATCAGCGGCGCTGAGCTGGCGGTGCTGAATCAGCGGCGCTGAGCTGGCGGCGCTGAGCTGGCGGCGCTGAAATGTCCCTGCCCCATATATATACACATATATAAAGTTAGGTAGATAAACAGATAGATAGTATATATATATATATATATATATATATATAACATCACTTGCTAAGCTACAACCCTAGTTGGAAAAGCAGGATGCTGTAAGCCAAAGGGGCTCCAACAGTGAAAATAGCTTAGTGAGGAAAGGAAACAAGGAAAATTAAATATTTCAAGAACAGTAACAATATTAGTATAAATATTTCTTATATAAATTATAAAAACATGAACAAAACAGGAGGAAGAGAAATTAGACAGAATAGTGTGCCCGAGTGTACCCTCAAGCAAGAGATCTCTAACCAAAGACAGTGGAGGACAATGGTACAGAGGCTAGGGCACTACCCGAGACTAGAGAACAATGATTTGATTTTGGGGTGTCTTTCTCCTTGAAGAGCTGCTTACCATAGCTAAAGAGCCACTTCTACCCTTACCAAGAGGAAAGTAGCTACTGGACAATTACAGTGTAGTAGTTAACATCTTCGGTTAAGAAGAATTGTTTGATAATATCAATGTTATCAGGTGTATTGGGTCAAGGGAGAATGTGTGAGAATAGGCCAGACTAATCGGTGTATGCGTAGGCAAAGGGAAAATGTACCGTAACCAGAGAGAAGCGTCCAATGTAGTACTGTCTAGCCAGTCAAAAGGACTCCATAACTCTCTAGCGGTAGAATATGAAATATATATATATATATATATATATATATAAA
>NC_090745.1:14150675-14185675 GCF_036898095.1 Palaemon carinicauda
CAGTGGGACACCGCTCATGCAAATCGGCACCGCTTCCAACCAGTGGGACACCGCTCACGCAAAGCGGCACTGGTTCCAACCAGTGGGACACCGCTCATGCAAAGCGGCACTGGTTCCAACCAGTGGGACACCGCCCATGCAAAGCGGCACCGGTTCCAACCAGTGGGACACCGCTCATGCAAAGCGGCACTGGTTCCAACCAGTGGGACACCACTCATGCAAAGCGGCACTGGTTCCAACCAGTGGGACTCCGCTCATGCAAAGTGGCACGTGTGGCACCGCTTCCAACCAGTGGAACACCGCTCATGCAGAGCGGCACCGCTTCCAACCAGTGGGACACCGCTCGTGCAAAGCGGCACCGATTCCAACCAGTAGGACACCGCTCACGCAAAGTGGCACTGGTTCCAACCAGTGGGACACCACTCATGCAAAGCGGCACCGGTTCCAACCAGTGGGATACTGCTCATGCAAAGCAGTACCGGTTCCAACCAGTGGGACACCACTCATGCAAAGCAGCACCGGTTCCAACCAGTGGGACACCACTCATGCAAAGCAGCACCAGTTCCAACCAGTGGGACACCACTCATGCAAAGCAGCACCGCTTCCAACCAGTGGGACACCGTTCATGGAAAGCAGCATCGCTTCCAACCACAGGAACACTGCTCGTGCAAAGCTGCACCGCTGCCAACCAGTGGAACACCACGCATGCAAAGCGGCACCGCTTCCAACCAGTGGTACTCCGCTCATGCAAAGCGGCACCGGTTCCAACCACTGGGACACCGCTCATGCAAAGCAGCACCAGTTCCAACCAGTGGGACACCACTCATGCAAAGCAGCACCGCTTCCAACCAGTGGGACACCGTTCATGGAAAGCAGCATCGCTTCCAACCTCAGGAACACTGCTCATGCAAAGCGGCACCGCTTCTAACCAGTGGGACACCGCTCATGCAAAGCGGCACCGCTTCCAACCAGTGGGACTCCGCTCATGCAAAGAGAAACCGCTTCCAACCACTGGGACACCGTTCATGGAAAGCAGGATCGCTTCTAACCACAGGAACACTGCTCATGCAAAGCGGCACCGGTTCCAACCAGTGGGACACTGCTCATGCAAAGCAGCACTGGTTCCAACCAGTGGGACACCACTTATGCAAAGCAGCACCGCTTCCAACCACTGGGACACCGTTCATGGAAAGCAGCATCGCTTCCAACCACAGGAACACTGCTCATGCAAAGTTGCACCGCTTCCAACCAGTGGGACACCACGCATGCAAAGCGGCACCTCTTCCAACCAGTGGGACACCGTTCATGCAAAGAGAAACTGCTTCCAACCACTGGGACACCGCTCATGAATAGTGGCACTGCGACCGCAAAAAATCCGCGCCGCTATAATGTGAAAGGCTCCACTTGATGGATTGCTGAATATTTGGAAAAATAACGTCAAAAGTAACGATCCCTTTCAAGTCGTAATATCAAGAGGAATCCTTCTTTGTTTAGTTATGAAAGAGGTCATTATTTGATTATAACTAATTGTTAGTTTTTAACTAAACACATGAATACTGGATATAAAAGAGCAAGAAGACTCAGATATATCTAATACGGTATACACCTTTTATTTTCCAGCAATAGCAACATTCGAAGGAAATGGAAAAAAATTCAAAAGGTGGTCAGATAAGCGAGTGAAAAGTAAGCCTTCTGAAGGCGGTCAGCTCGTTGAGTGTTGTTCTTTTGGCGACCCACAATTGCTTTGGCAGTCTTTCTAACAATAATTCGGGTGATGAATGTCATAAAGAAGGAGAGAATGTCAAGGATAGGGATGAAGAATATGATGGAAGAAAGAAAACCATGAGAAAAGTTGAGAGAGAAACAGGTCTCAAGAGTGTTAGTTTGGCAACAGATGGCGGTGCTAAGCATAATCCCCTGGAGCCATCTAGTGATTGATCCGTCCATCAGTCTGTCATTCAGACGAGGAGAAACCTTGAAGAATCTCTCTCTCTCTCTCTCTCTCTCTCTCTCTAAATGCCACTTCGTATTCTAATGTTAAAGAGTTTTTTTAAAGCACTGTAAACTACCTATATATCATCAATTAGTGATTTATGTTTATACTTTTAGGAATTAAATCCAAGGGTTAAAGGCCAAGGTCTCATTGGTTCAAGATTTCTAGTGTCTTTAAACCAACTTTATACAAATGAGATCTAAGGTCAATAAAAAAAAATCAAGACCTTCAAGAGTTTGCAAGTTGAAAAATACGAAGATAGAAAGAAAATAATATATTCGATGATAGAAAATATAACAAGATATGCACAAAATATCACTCAAACAGGAGTTTGTAAACTGCACTTATTACCTGTATAGTAAAAACAAATTTCTGCTATCAGTCTATTTAAAAAAAAAAAAAAAAAAAAAAAAAAAAGTCTCCACCTCCAGACATACCTTAAAACCTGCATAAAAACCACTCTCCAACAAATTGCCGAACCAGCGGTTGTATAGTTAGGAAAGGGGGAGGGAAGGGTTGAATCCGTGCGTTGTGTTCATACCTATATAAATATTTAGCCGTCACTTTTGACGGGTTGCGTACACAGGTATTACATATTTACAAACGCGTACATCCCATATTTATAGTCAAATAAAATGTTAACCTAATCCGGTGGATTAAAAGTGCTCATATTCCACGTGGAGATAAATTAAACCTGAAAATGAAATGCTTTTGAAATTCGTTCAGTATTAAATTGTTCGATATCTATGGATAATCCTTATCGTTGATATTAATGAAGGGAGCATATCCAAAAAGCTATATATAGTTCAATGGAATGATGTAAAACTTATAAAAATAAATTAAAGGACTTCAAGAGGTTATATATATTTTCTTAATATGAGCACCATTTCCAATTTGTTCTAAGGGGCAATATGTAAAACGTAATTTTTGCAATACAATTCAAAGTATTATTTGAGTTTAATCACAAGTGTACATTTAGAAAATTTACACTATATTAGAACACGGTTAACTTAATTATTTGTTGAGATTCTAACAAAATGCATTTTAATTTTCTATTGAAATCAATATCGGGAAAATTAACTGATAAAACCTTGTTACAATAACAGTCTTTAGACAAAATATTGTAGCTATTTGTAATATATTAAAAGAACAAGCTAAAAAAATACAGTAATGAATTAACAAAACATGATTCATCCAAACTTTAAGAAAAAAAAAAAATTAAGAAACATCGTTTCAAAGTTGAAATTGCAGTGAATACAAAATTACATATTCTAAACTTTTTAGCAACAGCCAAAACAAAGACTGGAGTATGATCGAATTTCAATAACAAAATAAATTAGGTTGGAAAAGATTAAGTAATTAAAACCAAAGTTATGGAGAGTTGATAAACTAAATTTAATTATTTATATTGGTTTCACACAGAGTGCTGTTGGATCAATATATATATATATATATATATATGCATATATATATGCATATATATATATATATATATATGCATATATATATATATGCATATATATATATATATATATATGTATATATACATATATATATATATATATATATGCATATATATATATGTATATATATATATATATATGTGTGTGTGTGTGTGTGTGTGTGTGTTACGTTATTTCGGAATAAATTAAAACACCAGCGCCTATCACAACAACACACCTATCTTAAATCAACAAAAGTATAGTTGCGCAACAAGTAAAAAAAAATCATTGATCATAATAAGTCAAAAACAAAATGATGAATAAACTATATCATACGCAAAGAATACTCGAAAAATTGTCTTTTTCAGGAAAGATAAAACATCGACGTCAAAAATATTTACCGAGGAATATTCATTCCCAATCGATAACCATAATACATTAATCAGTAATAAAGAGAATGCCTTTGATAGAAGGCATTGGAGAGGGCGCATCGGGTAACCGACCCCTTAATGTAGGGAAGATTGATTGATTAATTTGGAGTATTATGGCATCCTGACATCGAAGGTCATTGACGCCGATGTCATTTGTTATAAATAATGAATAAAGGGAAATTCAATTTAAAAGAATAACAGAGATGTCATTATAAAAGTTAAATAGTCTCGGCAGAAGAATAAATTTTGCTTAAACCTTATATATAAAAACATTAATCATTCAAAATAAATATTTCAAGGAGTAAAATACGAATGTAATACAAAATAAAATCACCATGCATAAAAAATCACGATTGCGTCAATGAAATGCGCAATGAATAACCTTGAAATCGTACTTGCCCTATGTAGCAAATCACTAACATATTGTATACTCAACAAACAGTTTGAAATGATCATCCCGTCAATCTAATCACTAAGCACCCTTCTGAACTCTATCAATCAAGGCAAATCTAAAATGGAACACTGAAAAAGAGCGTCAAACAGCACCAAAACATAAAACCACTTACCTTTTGAGGAGGCAGACCTGGAAAAAAGGAGATAAAAATCAGTTGGGTTCAGATATAACAGACAAGTAAGTAATCTTAAGATGTACTATTGTTATTCAAAAATCGCTAGTTATAAGTACTCTATAGATGACCAACGTAATAAAATAAAAGTATCTCATTGTTGTAATTCTAAAAATGCGTCTTTAAAATAAGTATTACAAACATTTTTAAACATCATAACAAAGCAAACAAATTCGTTTTCCCTTAGTTAATAAGTATGTGATAAAGTGTCATTATTATTATTAACATCAAATATAAACACTGCCTCTTGGTAACATTATTATTATTATTATTATTATTATTATTATTATTATTATTATTATTATTATTATTATTATTATTATTATTACTTGCTACGCTACATCCCTAGTTGGAAAAGCAGGATGTTTAAGACCAAGGGCTCCAACAGGGAAGATGACCCAGCGAGGAAAGGAAATAAGGAAACAAACAGAATAGCGAGCCTAAGTGTACCTTCAAGCAAGAGAACTAACCCAAAGACTATATACTGAAGGAAGATAGGAAGGCTCAAAATAGAATGTTAATACGCTAGTTGGCAACTCTAAAGTGAACACAATAGTTGATTGCTCCGATTTCAGATGGCGTTGTAGGTATACATCGTTTGTCGTCTGTTTGTTTATATTCAGAATTTGACAGTTGACTCAAACGAAATCATGGCGCCGACAGTAAAGAAGTCACACAAGTGTGTTGTGTGCCATAAACAAAAAGAAACCGATCCTCATTTGGTATTTCACGGGTTCCCTAAGGACAAAGAACGGTGAGTACAAACAGCACAATACATGCAGTATGTGCTGCTAATGAGTAAGCCCCACTGATATTGGATGTAAGATTAAGGCAAGGCATCCACAGTAAATCTTTTGTTTTTCATTTTTTTGTTGGCTTGTATGCTACCTTATTTCTATTTCCAACCCCCTTTTGATGATTTTTGTGTGTGATACAATTTTGTGTTATTTTGATCCTTTTGATTGAACATTTATACATTTATTAGTTTATAATAATAAACTATACATGAGTGCATCATGCTTTTCCATTTCAATAAAAAATAAAATACAATTGTGTTTTTATACACCTAATATCTCTCTATCTTACAGTGGCCTACAAACTATAATTAAATGTATGCCTACACATATTCATTTGTGGCTAAGTTTAACAAATCAGATATACAGTATGTTTTAATTTCTTCGAATATGGTATTGTATAGAACATTTAAAATGGTTGTAATATACTGTACAATACTTGAATTTGCAAGAAAATCAACTAAATCATAAGAGATATAGCTCTTGAATTTGCAAGAAAATCAACTAAATCATAAGAGATATAGCTATTGAATTTCTGAAAAATAGACTGAGAAACATAATTTGCAATTTAGTTACCTAAAATTTAAGAATATCATGAATATGTGAGTAAGATATACTGACATAGTAATGCAAATTATGAACAAATATGTTGCAAAATTTACAATCGAATTCCATCCTATATACCCGTAAGCATTACCGCTCTGAATGTTTGGCTGCTCGCTCAACAGATGGAGCCATTCGTTTCGCATGGGAGTATCTGGCATCTTTTCATAGCACACTCAATTGTGTGTTAAAAGCCTGAGCCTTCCTATCTTCCTTCAGTATATAGTCTTTGCTCTAACCCAAGACAGTAGGAGACCATGATACAGAGGCTATGTCACTAACCAAGACTAGAGAACAATACTTTTATTTTGAAGTATCTTTCTCCTAGAAGAGCTGCTTACTACAGTATAGTTACAAAGTCTCTTCTGCCATTACCAAGAAGAAAGTAACGTCTGAACAACTGCAGTGCAGTAGCTAACCCTATTAGTGAAGAGACATTTTTCGGCAATTTAAGTGTGCCATGTATACGAGGAAAGAGATGAATGTGTACAGAATAGGCAAGACTATTCAATGTTTGTGTAGGCAAAGGAAAATAACCCGTGACCAGAGAGGGATCCAATGTATCCCTATCTGGCCAGTGGAAGGACCCAATAACTCTCTAATGGTAGTATCTCAGCGGGTAGCTAGTGCCTTGGCTAACCTACTACCTATTTTTTTTCCTTAGGATTTTTCTCTCTGAAGGATTGGATTTATGAATTTGGTCCCGGAAGGCTATTCAGCACTAATGTGCAACTGTCGAAAGCCCCGTAGCTTCCAAATGAAGGAAACTGTCATTTTTGCAAAAATCTTTAAGCAATGTCTTTAATGGACTCTGACAGGATTACACACACCCCCTTCTCTCGTTATTGGGATGGAAGGGAGAACAGCGGCCCTTTCTTAAATTGTATGAAGTATTTAATTTTGTCTTACCAAATTGGGGAGAACTTTCTAATACAAAACATCATTTGAAACTGAGGATTTCCATTCCTTGTCAGCTACCTCAGCCCCAAGACTCACTGCAATAGAAGGAACCCAGCAGTTCAGCGTAGAGGGTTGAAGTGATATCATTATGGATTATGTTATTAAACGAATTATAATCATTATTCAAACCCTGACAACACGGAAAATCTGTAATTAATGCTCTAAATACACACATCATATCTTAAACACCTAGTCAATGAAAAGCAGAAATTATTTTCAAGAGGGAAATTAAATTGTCCACTTCACAATAAGGAAGTTATTTCTGTGACACAATAATGGCAGCATTTGTTCAACAAAATAAGTGGTGGATTCCAACTGCAATACATAAGTGGAAGAATCATTCAAATCTAGTATTGAACCCACTACATAAACCACTTCTACACAGATTTACTATCATTATTAGCAATAAAAGACCGACTACAACCCTACGTGGAAAAACAGGATGCTATTGGCAAATGAGGAAAGGAAATAGGTCAGGCAATCATGGGAAGACATGATGAGACTAAGCATCAACATAGAAGAGATGAAGGTAAATGTACAACAACAGATGTCTGATTTTATGGATATGATAACTGCTCAATACACTGATATGCGTCAAGAAATTGTCGAGCTGAAAGAGAAACTTATGGAATACGAACAAGAGAATGTGACCAAGATCACATATACAAGTAGGTTGAAAAAAAAAAAAAAAAAAAAAAAACCACTTTGGTTATAAAATCTACGGAGGAAAATACGAAGGATTCAGAGATCAAGAAAGCTATCATGAAGAAAACCACGAATGTCGAACAGGTCAAAACCTCTAGACAAGGCCACTTGGTAGTTAATTTTGCGGATAAAACTGGGTTAGAAAAGGCTAAAAATGACTTAGAAGAGGTCAAGAATGACATTAAGGTAGAAGTAGATAAAAAGGATCTACTTAAGTCTTAAACCGAGGATCAAGGTCTGCAATATTGATGAAAATGAAGATGATATAATTGCCAGTATAATGGAGAAGAATGAATGGTTGAATGATATATGTGAAAATGAAGAGGACTTTAAATTGATCAGGAAGTTTAAATCAAGACAAAGCGGTAAATTACATGTCATTATAAAGTGTAGTCCAACTATCAGGAAAGTCTTCCGTAAAAGGGATGATAGAGTATATACCACGCTTGGAGGATGCTGCAAAATTTATGATTCCTACAATGTATTTCAGTGTTATAAATGCCAGGAATTTGGTCATACTGCCGAAAATTGTAGCAAGACACTCAGGTATGTGCCAAGTGTAGCCAGGAACATCGAACCACGGATTGTACTGTAAATACGTTAAAGTGTCATAACTGCACAGTGAGGAATTACAATGATACGAATCATAAGACATATGATGATCACTGTAAAGGATAAAAAATAGAACCGATCATGGAGTCTAGCCCATTGGTTAAGTGTGGTCTGATAAATATTCAATCTGTGGGGAATAAAACCATAAAGATTAGAAATCTTATTACCGAAATGGAATTAGATTTATGATTATTAACGGAAACTTGGTTGCAGGGAAATATTAGTGATAACTCAAAGATTCAGGAGATGACGCCGTGTACTCACGATTTCTACCACGTACCAAGAAAGGACAAAACTGGAGGAGGAGTGGGTGTCTTTGTGTCGAAAACCTTCTCTAGGGTTTCTATCATGAATGAAATAGTATTTGAAACGTTTGAATATATCTGTTTAAAACTGACAAGAAACAATAAGGTATTGAATATAATATCATTATATAGACCACAAGGGAGTAATATGAGGAAATTCATTGAAGAATTTAGTATTCTTGTGGGTGTGGTGGACGATATTAAAAATACATTAATTGGTGGTGACTTTAATTGTTGGGTAGATGATGAAAACGATTATAAGACTAAAGAACTCAAGGAAGTATTTGAGATGTTTAATTTAATAAACAGTGTTTCGGTATCAACGTCAGTAGGTGGTCATACACTCGACTTGGTCATATGTGGAAAAGATTCTGACCTAATAAGAAACCTTGAAGTGTAACCAGACTTTGAGATCTCAAAATCACATGAACTCATCACTTTCGATGTTAATATAAATTGCACCTGAGTATTGAAAAAATGGATCACATATAGGGAACGGGAAAATTTTGATGCTGAGAATTTTATTGAAGCTAGTGTAGCGCAAATGTCTTGTGAGAACATACAATGTGAACATATGGTAGACAGAGAATGTGTTGGGTGTTATACCAAGAAAAATAACGACAATTTTGGAAAAATGTACGATACCATGTGTCCCATAAAGAACAAACTAATAGTTGCACGCGAAAATGTTAGATGGTATAATAGTGAGCTATTAAAGGCAAAAAGACACAGACGTAAGATGGAAGGTAGATGGAAAAGAGCCAAATCCTTACAAGCCAGAAATCTATATAATAAGGCCAGAAATGACTATAACATCCTGTTAGAAAAAACAAAAAGAAAATTCTACAACGGCGAATGTAAAAAACCAATAACATGAAGGACTTTCACAAAAACCTAGATGATTTGATGGGATTAAAGAAAAAATATGTCTTGCCTGACAATGTTTGTGCAGAGGGATTTGCTATATTCTTCAATGAAAAAATTGGATAAAATCTATAGAGGTTTCCCCCAAAATCACTTGGAAGGACAGTCAACTATGCCAGTGAAGGCGGGAAAGAAGTTAATAAAATTTAAGGAAATAAATATGTGCGACTTGTTAAAGGTTACGAGAGAGATGAAGAATACATATTGTGGAAACGACCCTTTCCCAAAGTTCAATAAGTGAAGCTCCAAATAAGCTAGTTGTATATAATATTTACATGAACATAATTAATCTAAGTATATCACAATCTTGTTTTCCTAGCTGTGAAAAAACTGCGTTGATCAAACCAATTTACAAAGGAAAAGGTGATGTAAACGAGCTAAATTCATATAGGCCCATTTCAAATTTATCCTACATGTCAAAGCTTATTGAAAAAGTCATAAGTAAGCAATTATGGGCGCATATTGATGAGTTAGAGGTATTCCCAGAAAATCAATCGGCCTACAGAGCTAATCATTCTACAGAAACTACCTTATGCTCAATAATAAATGATATGATAGGTCTTCTTGATGAGGGAATGTGTGGAATTTTGATTATGTTAGATCTTAGTGCTGCTTTTGACACTTGTGCACGAGTACTTACTTGACGACTTAAAGTCTATTGGAGTGACTGAGGAAGCACTGAAATTTTTGCGAAGTTACTTAGTGAATAGGAAGACTATTGTAGAAGTTTCTGGAAACCGATCCAGTGAGAGAATTCTTACGAAGGGTGTACCACAGGGTAGTGTTCTGGGCCCTATCTTGTTTAACATATATACTATCGAGCTATCACACATCTTGAAAAAACAAAAAGTGGGCTTTAAACTATATGCAGATGATACTCAGTTTTACCTCTCAATTTCAACAACACAAGATACAGAGAAGAAAATTGATGAGATAATGACTGAAATAAAAACATGAACGCAGAGGAAAAAACTCAAATTAAATGATGATAAGACAGAATGTATGTTTTTTGGCACAATGGTGGCTTTGAAGAATTACCAGTTAATTCAAAGTATAAAAATTGGTGATGCTGATGTTGGGATTGTGCCTGTTGTGAAAAATTTGGGTGTACTGATAGATTGTAGTATGTCAATGAGGGACCAAATTGTGAACACAGTGAAGGTGTGTAACTATCACCTGAGAAACATAGCATTTATTAGAAAATATTTAGGCTAACAGAGGGCAGTACAAAAATTTTAGTGATGAGTCACGTAATATCAAGGCTTGATTATTGCAATTCTCTGTACTACAAATTGCCCAATACACTACTAAGAAAGCTTCAAAATGTGCAAAACCGAGCGGCTAGACTGATAAAAGGCATTAAACTACGGGAGAGAATAACTCCTGCATTGATCGATCTACATTGGTTACCTGTTAAGGCTAGAATTGAATTTAAGATTTGCTTGTTGACCCACAAAGCACTTACAAGTGATAAGCCTAAATATCCTCGTGATTGCTTGGTCCGCTACCCTGAAGCTACCAGCGCCGCTGTACGAGTTAGACATGCTGATGACCCACATAAACTATTCGAAATTAGTGTGAATCATGCAACAGGAGGAAGAATGTTCAGTTATGCTGCACCGAGACTCTTCAACGACCTTCCACTCGATGTCAAGAATAGCAAAAATGTGGCAGCTTTCAAGAATAACCTGAAGACTTATCTTTTTAGAAAGTGTTATAATAGTGATCTGAAAACTATTAAGCCTGAATACAAATGCTAGCGAAATAACTGATAAGATACAGAGCAAAATATTAATTGGAAAGAAATTATTTTTTCACACACCAAGGCCCGCCTGAACAGACTTTTAGTGTCTGACGGAGGGCGAGAAATAAACCCGTAAAAGTAAGTAAATAAGGAACCAGGTAGAATAGTGTCCTTGGGCGTATCCTCAAGCAATTAAACTAACCCAAGAAAGTGGAAAACAAGGGTACATAGTATATGGCCCATTGAGTGGAAAAGATTTTTTCGGTTACTATAGTGTTGTCAGTTGTATGAGGAGAGAGGATAATGTGTAAAGGATAGGCCAGACTATTCGGTGTATTGGTAGACAAAGGAAAATGAGCCGCAACCAGAGAGAGGGACCCATGTAGTACTATCTGGATAGTCAAAGGACCCAATAACTCTGGCAGTAGTATCTCAACGAGTAGTTAGTGCATTGGCCTACCAACTACCTACCCTCATAAACATGCAGAGTGCTCACAATAGAGCGAACCCCAATACGATCATTGCACAACTAACATGATGCGCATACACACACACACACACACACACACACACACAAACACGTTCCACACCGTAAAATATCAAAATCCAAATTATACAAGAGGAAATCCATTTCAGATGGGAATAAAGTGGGGCACTGAAACCCCTTCAGAAGAACAAATTAGGAAAAGTGAAATAAATAGAAGCTTCTCATTCCTTTGTAACAGATAAGCAGCAATCAGTTCAAACTAAACTAAACCAAATGAAGCTTTACGTAACAGATGTGTCCCTGGTAGTCTTGGTTTAACTGCTGTGAAGGTTGATGTAATAATTAAATTTGAAATAAAGGCTATATAATACTAGTTTACGCGACCTATCAAAATTGACGCCTAAATATTTAGATAGATATGCACACACACCAAGAGGCAATCTCCCCTCTCACCGAGCTATGACTACTCTCTCTCCCCGTACCCCCAGGGACGGGGAGAACTCGGTGTGACTATCTATCTATATATAGAGATACACACTTGCTATTTCTTTATTAATAGGGGAGATTTTCAATTAGAGAGATGAAGATTAAATGAACTTCGTTATGAAGATTCGGATCTTGTTAAGATTAGCGAACCCAACCATCACTGGGTTCGCTATTCTTTACATGTGGAAAATTGGGTTCCTTATTCTTGACATGTGGTAAATTGGGTTCCCTATTCTTGACATGTGAAAATGGGATTCGTTAATCTTTACACGAGCTTTTCAGTTGCTACTTAATGCTACTATTAACATGTTGAACTTTCTTTTGTTTACTTAAATAGCTAGTTAAATATTTTTGTAC
Organism: Palaemon carinicauda; assembly: GCF_036898095.1. NCBI lineage: Eukaryota > Metazoa > Arthropoda > Malacostraca > Decapoda > Palaemonidae > Palaemon > Palaemon carinicauda. Next base: position 14,163,145 of record NC_090745.1, read on the forward strand.
TTACTTGAATAGTTGGATGAGTAATTAAACAAGTCCAAGCATTTCAATTGCTACTTAAAGCTTCTATTTACTTGTTAAACTTTTTTCTATTCACTTAATCAGCTAGCTCATGTTTTTCCTACTTACTTAAACAGCTGGTTGAGTAATTACCCAAATCCTTCAAAAATCGTTTTCATGTATATAATATAAAAGAAAAACTATTTAGATATTCAGATATCCATTATCCCTCAAAATGGTTTGTCTACGTTCGCGGAGGTTGTGAAACCATTAGTTGGGAAGGAAATGTTACCTATGAGTGACTGGATGAAGAATAAATCAATTATTCGACGGAAATTAAAATGTGAATTATGCGGTATATTTATGAACTGGATAAATTGCTGGGCCTGTGTAGACGGTTGTCTGGAAGTGCCAGGTAAAAGATTGTTCACGGTATAAACGAAACTCATCAATAAGGAAGGACTCATTTTTTGCAGAATCAAAAGTAAAATTGCAGCTGTGGATTCATGTCACAAACCTAAAGACCATCAAGGACGATCCCCTATGCGCCAAGTTTGGGTTTTTGGCTTGGTAGATACTAGTACATCTCCACCAATGGGATATATGGAAATAGTGGAACACAGGGACCATGAGACATTTCTATCAATAATAGAAACAGTAGTGAGACATGGATCAACTATTCACAGCGATGAATGACGAGCCTATAGAAATATAGCTAATAATCAAAACTACCAGTACAGAACCGTGAACCACTCTTTGCACTTCCTTGACCCGGAGGCAGGCATCCACACACAGCATATTGAGTGGTATTGGGCAAAGCATAAAGCAAAAATCAAGAACATGCGAGGATGCAAGCATGAATTTCTACCAAGCTATTTGAACCAGTTTATGTGGATGGAACGAAATACGGGTAACAGATTAATTGAGTTCTATCATCTAATTGCTTCTCAATTTCTTTTTGATTCCTAAGATGTTGGTTTTAACTTACTTTTATTTTTTTGTGACTCATAAGATATTGATTTTAATAGAAATATCTTAACTTATTAATTTTTCTTCCATCAATAAGGTGATCACTTACATTTCCAACATATTTTTTCTTTATTTGCTTTTTCTATTTTTTTCTTCATAGTCCAGAACATTTCATCAAGTTTGGCGAACCCAACCATCACCGGGTTCGTTATTCTTGGCGTGAGGTTGATTGGGTTCGCTATTCTTTACAAGTGGAAAATTGGGTTACTTATTCTTTACATGTAGAAAATGGGGTTCCTTAATCTTGACATGTAAATGTTGGGTTCGCTAATCTTAACAAGATCCGAAGATTCTAATCTCAGATTGTCCCTGACTAAGAGTAAAAAAAAAAAGCCCAATTACATATAAAACCACACCCCACCCCTACCAACAGCAGCAACCCCCCCCCCCCTCACCCCCCTTTCTTTCAAAGCAGAATCCGAGGAATAATTGGGAAGTGCTTCGGGCCACACTATCCGGGATGATATCCGGCTCATCACGAAAACACGAATCCAATTAGTTACCCGCAGTCAGTTCGGTGGATTTTAGATCACGAGATTTTTATATTTATATAAGGTGGAATACTATACTGATGATTTTGAATAGTTTCCTTTTCAGGTATTCAATAGAATTAGATATTGTATCTCTAATGATTTTGAAGTTTTAATTGCAAGTATTCAATAAAATTAGATACAAACATGGAAATATCACAATTGGTATCTTATAACGATATCTTATAACATTAAAAGCTCAAACTTACAGCAAATGTTATGTTAAACAGGCTGATATGTCTCTCTATAATTCAAATATGAAAAATCTCTTATAATGTTGCTGCCGTTCTTAAATATTTTATTTTAATTGTTCATTACTTCTCTTATAGTTTATTTATTTCCTTATTTCCTTTTCTCACTGAGCTATTTTACTCTGTTGGAGCCCTTGGGCTTAAAACATCCTGCTTTTCCCACTACGGTTGTAGCTTACCTAATAACAACAATAATGATAATAATAATAATAATAATAATAATAATAATAATAATAATAATGATAAATAAAAATAACGATTAGTTTATCTTGACATTCTACTAGGTACACTTATTAAAAGATATCGCAATTTGATTGATGTCATTCTAAATAGATTATTTATGGTGTACAAGACTCGTTAAAATGACTGCTACATATTCAAATAGATATGCACATACGCGTACACAATATACAGTACATCCGGTAGTACCCAAACTATAACCAGGGCATGACTACTCTCCCCTACCCGATGGACAGGGAGAGAGATAGAGAGGCCAGTTTTGGCTACCACTCTAAACCTTGGTATTATATTGATGGGACTTTTTTATAGTGAGATATATATATATATATATATATATATATATATATATATATATATATATATATATATATATATATATATATATATATATATATCTCATCATCATCATCATCATCATCATCTCCTACACCTATTGACGCAAAGGGCCTTAGTTAGATTTCGCCAGTCATCTCTATCTTGAGCTTTTAAATCAATACTTCTCCAATCGTCCTCTCCTACACGTTTCATGGTCCTCAGCCATGTAGGTCTGGGTCTTCCAACTCTTCTAGTGCCATGTGGAACCCAGTTGAATGTTTGGTGAACTAATCTCTCTTGGGGAGTGCGAAGGGCATGCTCAAACCATCTCCATTTACCCCTCACCATGATCTCATCCACATATGGCACTTGAGTAATCTCTCTCATAGTTTCATTTCTGATCTTGTCCTGCCATTTAACTCCCAAAATTCTTCTGAGGGCTTTGTTCTCAAATCTACAATATCTGTTGGATATTGTTTAATTGTAATACCACGACTCATGTCCATACAGTAATACCGATCTCACTAAACTGATATATAACCTGATTTTTTGTTGGTAATTTCAGGCGATTTAATTTCCAAATTCTAATTGACTTAGCTATTGTCCGATTTACTTTTTTTCAATCTTTCATTTAATTCCAATTCTAAAGACCCTGTATTAGAGATCATAGTTCCGAAATATTTAAATGATTCTACCTCATTAATCCTTTCACCCGTCAATAATATTTCATCTTCCATTGCATATTCCGTTCTCATCATCTCTGTCTTTCTTCTACTGTATTTATCTTAAGCCAAACTTCCTGAGATATTTCATGCATTTTGATAAGCAAGCATTGCAAATCCTGTCGTGTTCTGGTGTATATATATATATATATATATATATATATATATATATATATATATATATATATATATATATATATATATATATATATATATATATATATAGGATATGAAGAATAAAGCAGGATATGAAGAATAAAGCAGAAGTCTTTATGTACAAATAATATAATTGAACCTACGTTTCACTAAAACCACAAACTGTAGCACATGGATACCTTGAATTTAAATATTCTTCGCGAAATGTTAATTTAGTGCAATTATTCATTATTCACAGGAGGACTTGATTAGGGATATCACTCTGTTATACTTCTTGTTAGGTCTTTTTAACATAACCCAGACGCGACTTGAAGAAAACCCCTTTGAAACGTGGCTCCCAACACCAAGGAAACAACTTATTGTGAACCTTCACAATCCTATTGTAGCAAACTCGATATCCTAATGCGAGAGAACCTTCCATAACCTACAAATGACTTATTTCTGATGATCGTACAACCCAAAATAATGATACCTACTGTATAATATCTAAATTTATACACGAATATTGACTATATATATATATATATATATATATATATATATATATATATATATATATATATATATATATATATATATATGTGTGTGTGTGTGTGTGTAATTCATGTACAGTGTGTGTTTGTGTACGGTTGTGTTCATTCATGTGTGTATGCATATATTTACTATTTCAATATATATATATATATATATATATATATATATATATATATATATATATATATATATATATATATATATATATATATATATATATATAATATATGTATATATATAGTATATATATATATATATATATATATATATATATATATATATATATATATATATATATGCATGCACCTATGTATGCATATATTTACTATTTCAGGATATATATATATATATATATATATATATATATATATATATATATATATATATATATATATATATATATATATATATATATATATATATATATATATACACGTATATACATACACATATATATACATATATACAGGTATATATATATATACATATATACGGGTATATATATATATATATATATATATATATATATATATATATATATATATACATATATATATATATATATATATATATATATGTGTGTGTGTGTGTGTGTGTGTGTGTGTGTGTGTGTGTGTGTGTGTGTACTGTATGCGTGAGTTCCAAAAGATTTGGAGAAATTGTAAATCACAGCCTTTTCAAAATCCATCTTACACCATGCCTCGAATAAGTGCAATGCGGAAAAATCGGTATCGTAACCTATGGATCAAAACATTAATTGAATATATTCAGAATTTAACAACGAACAGAAATTTGTTTCGAAATTTCCATTCATAACAATATTAACGAAATGGAATTCGTTATAAAATTATGCCATCAGATTGTAACTCGGACCCTTTTCACTTACTGTTAACTAATTCGATTTTCAAAATTCAAATTCTGTTAGACTGATTAAATAATGCAGATTTTATCATTATTGATTTATTTGAACACTAAATAACGAAGCCATTTATATCATTGGTCATCGTCATGTTCAAAATTATACTGGTGAATCTAGGATGAACACCCAGCGCAGAAAACTTTCAAAACTTTACCCAATTCATACACCTACATATAAGCATCATCAGCAACGCATACCGGTAAGCTATATACTATAAGGTAGAAATATATATATATATATATATATATATATATATATATATATATATATATATATATATACATTGAACATAAAATTTTTTATAATTAAAACCCCTCTCTACCCCGATAAAAGAGTCTAGCTTATAGAATATTCTGGAAGGTCTCAGTCAAGTTAAGCAGCATAACAGAACAAAATAACAAGTTCGTAAAGGATTGTTCTCATCCTAACTGATGGCTATTAAAACGATTAGCCTAAAAATGACCAACATTCAACATTTACAAGTCAATTAATAATAATAATAAAAAAAAAAACAGGACATAAAATAATTTGAGTAGTTACCTTAAATAGCACGACACGACGAGGAAAAATTGAAGCGAAATTGCACACTCACTCACACACTTTGTAGGTAAACTAAATAATGAATAAGAATGAATAATGTTTCCTTTGCTATTAGCTGTGGAAGTTGGTTTGGTGTAGGCGTTCTTGGTGGGTGCTGGGGGTCTGGAGAAGTAGGGGAAGGGGGGAGGGGGGCTCCAGGGGGAGGGAGTGCTCCAAACACCAAAACTTTTAGTCATGAACCGCCAAACCAGCGAATGGGAGGTGAAGAGTAATCGCCTCGTTAAAAACTTGCTTGTTGGAGAAGAGAGATTCCTAATCACAACGTTAAAGAGAAGACGGTTAAACTGGACGAGATGGGTAAAGGACATTAAAGAAGGTAGGTTTGAAGGACGAAGACCCCGAGGAAGGAAAAGGAAGCCCATGAAGGGAGGAGGAAGGTATCGAGAGCTAAAAGAGGTGGCCATGGATTTATGGAGAGCGACTAATCCATGAAAGGACCTGCCTAAGGACAGAACACTGTAGTAGTAGTAGTAGTAGTAACAGACTATTCTGCGTAGCATGATCATTTCGCTCGGTATGTTAATTTAGAGCACATTAAAGAATAATGATGGGAATAACACTAAGAGACAGAAAAAGATCAACATAGTTACGAGAGCAAACTAAAGGATATTCTAACAATGTTATAGAAAGAACTGAACATATAATGGAGTGACAGACGATCGATGGACACATTAAATAATAGAATGGGATCCTAGAGATAGCAAATCGAACAGGGAAAGAAAGGGAAAACGATGGATTGACTAAGAAAGTTTGGGTGTATAAACTGGCATTGAAAGACCATAACCAGACACAAGTAGAACAAGTCTGAGGCTTTTTGTTTTGCAGTGTTTAGTACCTGATGATGATGAAGATGATGATGTGAAAGTAATATCAAAAAACAAAACGGGGATGGGGGTGTTCATTTATTCGATATATAATTCTCTCTCTCTCTCTCTCTCTCTCTCTCTCTCTCTCTCTCTCTCTCTCTCTCTCTCTCTCTCTCTGTATGTGTGTTTGTGTGAATTAGTTAGCATTGATGTACATCTTAACCACCGACCAAAACTAACGACATCTGATCAAAATTGGGCAAAATTAAAGAGCGTTTTGTAAAATTGAAATTCGTAAATAAAAAATTGCCAATCTTACAGACAAAAGAAATTACGTTTCATTAAGCATGATAATTAACCAAATTAATTAATGGCCAGTTATATTATCAATAATCAACATTAACAGTGATGAGTAGAAATATCTTGTTTATTTTTCATGCTTTAATCTTTTCTGAGCATCATTTCAAACATTTTTCTAGAAATTAATATTGGTAGATAGCAATTAATTAAATTTTATATGTCTCTCTCTCTCTCTCTCTCTCTCTCTCTCTCTCTCTCTCTCTCTCTCTCTCTCTCTCTCTCTCTCTCTCTCTCTCTCTCTCTCTATATATATATATATATATATATATATATATATATATATATATATGTATATGTATATATATATATATACATACATATATATATATATATATATATATATATATATATATATATATATATATATATATATATATATAGATTCATATATACATATGTATACATACATTTATATATATATATATATATATATATATATATATATATATATATATACATATATATACATATATATATATATATATATATATATATATATATATATATATATATATATATATATATATATATATATATATATATGTGTGTGTGTGTGTGTGTGCGTGTGTGTTCAACTTATTTATAGAAAATAGATAGCAATACTGAATAATTTAAGGGAAAGATAGACTTCTTAGATAATTTACTGGAAAACGAATAATAAAGGCGAATAATGATCAGAAAAGGACTTTAATGATGGATCTCTGGTAGGAATGAGATGCCCCAATTGGGGATGCTAAAACGTTCGCCCTCAGACGTCGGTACTACGGCGTCTTTCGGAATGAAAGATGATAGCAATGGCAGAAGTGACCTTGATATTGTCATGGCGCTAATAAAGATGATGATAATGATGATTAAAAGGTACTTGAACCTTAATTCCCTGATTACTATTATTATTTTTATTATTATTATTATTATTATATATATATATATATATGCGTGTGTGTATATATATATATATATATATATATATATATATATATATATATATATATATATATATATATATATATATATATATATATAGATATATATATAGATATATATATATATGCATATATATATGAATACATATATATATATATATATATATATATATATATATATATATATATATATATATATGCATATATGTGCATATATGTGCATATATATATATATATATATATATATATATATATATATATATATATATATATATATATATATACTGTATATGCATATATATATATATATATATATATATATATATATATATATATATATATATATATATATATATATATATATATATATATATACTGTATATGCATATATATATGCATATATATATATATATATATATATATATATATATATATATACACACACATATATATATATATATATATATATATATATATATATATATATATATATATATATATATATATATATATATATATATATATATATATATAGGCTACACACATATATATATATATATATATATATATATATATATATGCATATACAGTATATATATATATATATATATATATATATATATATATATATATATATATATATATATGCATATACAGTATATATATATATATATATATATATATATATATATATATATATATATATATATATATATATATATATGTATATTTACAGTATATATACATATAATTTCTTTCTATTGTGTGTGATCAAGATAACATTGAGTGAAATATTCTGTACCAACCGTGTGTCACACGATCGTACATAGTAACAACATTTCATTTTTTGTATGTATTATGCTTGTATCTTCGCTCTCCCCTCGCACTGATAAGAACCTGAAATAACATGTCTGTTTTTCTCACCATTAACTGTTAACCTCACCGGTTAACAGTTAACGGTGAGAAAAACAGAAATTGCCTGTTATGTTTTGTATGCCTTTTTTGACTGGAGTTTATGTATATATAAACGAGTGTTCTGTAATAAAGTTTACTCAGTTGCTTTCATCCTGGCTTTGAGTCACAACCTTCTCTCGGCTCGTCACATTGGTAACCCCGGAAGTCGACTCGCTCCTCCCGCCTTCCACCCGCCCTCGCCCCTCCGTCATTGTACTATAGCGGACTCCACAGAAGTTGGCGCTGCCCCATTGAAACTTTCGTCGTTCGCCAGCGGAGAGGCGTTTGCTTGGTTTCAGCGCGCAGAAGTCCACTTTCGCATCAACGGCGTGACTCGCTCAACCACCAAAACAGATTATGTTCTCGCGGCGATACCCGAGGACACCTTCCCAGAAATATTCGACTGGCTTTGTGAACAAGGAGACACCCCAATAGCGTATGACTCCCTCAAAATATACCTTCTGCAGCAATACTCGCCGTCGCCAGCCGCCCGTATAACAAAGCTTTTTCAGCTCTCTCAACAACCATTGGGGGACTAAAGGGCTTCGCTCGCCCTCAGGGAAATGACCAGTATCTCTCGCCTGCAACCTGCCGCAGACGGCTCTCCTAGTGAGGTGAACCTACTTCGTGCCCTTTGGATACGCCGTTTACCCGAACCTGTACGCGCTGCCATACCCGATGTCGATAGTTTACCCATAAAGGACTTGATGACCAAAGACGGCGCCCTTATGGACAGCCACTTCACGACCTTCAAGACCTCCATCAACGCCTCCACTCCTGACATAGAGGACGCCTATTCAACGTCAACCGAAGCTGATGTGAATGCCGTAGGACATACACGCCTACCCCGTAACATGCCGAAGCAGCGACAAAGCCACCCACCACTTGCTCACGCCCCAACCAACGACTTCTACAGCTACTTACTGCCTCCCATCTGCCTCAGTTTTGCTACTACCACAACAGATTCAGGGCAGCCGGGAAGAAATGTGCCAAGCCAAAAAACGTGTAAGTAGGCCATCGCTCATGGCGGTGGCCTCCCGTGGTTCTAATCTTTTCTTTTTACATGATGCAGGAACAGGCGTGCGATTTTTGGTAGACACGGGTGTTTGTCGTTCTCTTTTGCCAAGGGAACTCTTCAGGACACGACGTTGTCTGTCTACCTCTGCCGACGTCCGCCTTGTAGCTGCCAACGGATCTGTGATATCGACCTATGGTTACGAGAACCTCACATTAGCGTTTGGAAATGGTAAATTTAATGGGAAGTTTCTCATTGCTGACGTCACATTGCCAATCCTCGGTGCGGATTTCCTTTCACATTTCCACCTTCTGGTCGATGTCGCCCACCGACGATTGGTCAATGCAGACTCGTACTTGTTGACACCTCTTCAACCCGGCCCCTCCTACCTCGCTGTCCACATCAGCGCACCCACGGATGCCTACGCCCACCTCCTCACGTCGTACCCGAAAGTTTTCCGTCCAGAACTTCGCCAAACGCCCACGGCTCCTGCCAAGCACTGTATTTATCACCATATCAAGATGACGGGACCCCCAATCTTCGCAAAATTCAGACGTCTGGCACCGGAACGATCGGCAGCCGCCAAACAGACGTTCGCCGAAATAGAGGAAATGGGCCTTTATCAAAAGGCCTCCAGCCCATGGTCGTCACCCTTACACATCGTTCTGAAGAAAGACGGCTCTCTCCGTCCGTGCTGGGATTACAGGCGCCTGAACATGCAAACAGAACCGGATAACTACCCACTCCCAAACATCGCCGACGTGACCTCCTACCTGCACAAAGCGAAAGTTTTCTCCACGCTCGACCTCCTGAAGGGGTATTATCAGGTGCCTATGAACCCAGAAGACATCCCCAAGACCGCCATCACCACTCCCTTCGGTACATACACCTTCAATTACTCCTGTTTTGGCCTTCGTAATGCTGGGGCCACTTTTCAATGTCTCATGGATGGCATCTTAGGGGACCTCCCTTTCTGTGTATGTTATGTGGACAACATACTTGTGTTCTCTTCCTCAAAAGAGGAACACCTCCATCACCTGCGCATCGTGCTAGACCCCCTGCAACAAAACGGCCTTGTAGTCCAGTACGACAAGTGTACCTTTGGCGCCAACGAAGTGTCGTTCTTAGTGCACCGCATCACTCCTGAAGCAGTCCATCCCTTCCCTGAGAAGGTAGCAGCCATTCAGAGCTTCCCCGCGCCCTCGACCGTCAAAGCTCTGCAGGAATTTCTGGGCATGATCAACTATTATCACCGTTTTCTGCCAGCCATTGCCGCCACTCTTGCTCCCCTGTACGCCTCCCTCAAGGTCAAGCCAAAGGACCTGAAGTGGGGTCCCCTTCAAGAAGCGGCCTTCTGCAATGCAAAGAAGGCAATATCAACCGCTGCAACTCTCACTTTTCCTATCCCACATGCCCCTCTCCTTCTCTCCACCAATGCCAGCGACGTCGCTATTGGTGAAGTACTCGAGCAGGTGGTTAACAGCTCGCCACGCCCACTGGCATTCTTCAGCAGAGAACTGTCGAAGGCAGAATCGGGTTATCCTACCTTCAATCGCGAATTGCTGGCGGTGCACTTGGCTGTCCGTCACTTTCGCCATTTCTTAGAAGGTAGGCCCTTCGTCATTCGCACAGACCACATGCTTCGGGCGCACTCTTTCACTCGACAGTCTGACGCCTGGTCCGCCCGTCAACGCCGACATCTCTCCGCCATGGCTGAATACAATTGCACCCTTCAATACGTCCCTAGGAAAATGAATCCCATTGCCGATGCCCTGTAAAGAAATACGTTGGCTGCCGTTCAACTGGGATTGGATTACAACACCTTGGCTGAAGCCTAACGACAGAATCCAGAGTATCAAGCATGTAGGACATCCTGCACATCCCTCCATTGGGAAAACACCCCCCTCGACGACCCCAACACCACCCTCCTCTGTGAGGTCAGTACTGGTAGACCGCGACCTTGGATTTCTGCTCCCATGCGCCGACAGGTGTTTGATTTCATTCACAGCCTTTCACATCCCTCGTGCCGTTCTACTGCACAGCTGCTGAAGATGAAGTTCATTTGGAACGGCATTTCTAAGGATGCTAAGGATTGGGTCTGCGCCTGTACTTCTTGCCAAACTTCCAAAGTACATCGACACACAGATTCAGGTGTGGGCACCTTTCCTCAACCTCAGCGTTGTTTCGCCCACATTCATGTCGACGTTGTAGGCCCCCTACCTACATCACAAGGACATCGTTACCTGTTTACCGTCATCGACCGCTCCACTCGTTGGCCTGAAGCCATTCCCAAGGAAACTGCAACGTCCACCTCATGTACATCTGCCTTATTTTCAGGATGGATTGCAAGATTTGGTATTCCTGAGCATATTACTTCTGACAGGGGTACCACTTTCACCTCTCAATTGTGGACATCATTAGCGAATCTCCTGGGCATCACCCTACATCAGACAACTGCTTACAACCCCGCTGCCAATGGAATGGTTGAACATTTTCATCGCACCCTCAAAGCAGCTTTGATGTCCCGCTGCAAGGATTCCAACTGGTTTACTCAGCTTCCCTGGGTCCTCCTGGGACTAAGGACCACTCCTAAAGACGTCCTCGACGTCTCGGCAGTTGAAATGGTGTATGGCAACCTGTTGGTCGTCCCTGCTGAATTTTTTCCTTCTGCAACCTCCTCCGTCGACCTCCAGCTCATACGTCACGTCGTGGGAAAATTTACTCCATGCCGCCAGACTTACAAGCCCCCACCGAAGCATCACATACCGACAGACTTGCACTCTGCAACGCAGGTCTTCCTACACAACGACACTAGCAAGCCACCGCTAATGCCCCCTTACACGGGCCCTTTCCTTGTGATCTGACGCAGTCCGAAAGCATTCCTACTAAACATTTGTGGCAAAGAAGACTGGGTCTCCATTGATTATCTAAAACCTGCTTATCTTCTGCCAGATGACCCACCTACAGTTCGCCTCTCTAGATCAGGGCACCCTATTTAACATGTACAGTATGTAATTTTTAGGGGGGGGAACCATGTACCAACCGTGTGTCACACGATCGTACATAGTAACGATATTTCATTTTTTGTATGTATTATGCTTGTATCTTCGCTCTCCCCTCGCACTGATAAGAACCTGAAATAACATGTCTGTTTTTCTCACCGTTAACTGTTAACCGGTGAGATTTTCAGTTGAACATGAAATTGCCAGTTATGTTTTGTATGCCCTTTTTGCCTGGAGTTTATGTATATATAAACGAGTGTTTTGTAATAAAGTTTACTCAGTTGCTTTCATACTGCCTTTGTCACAACCTTCTCTCAGCTCGTCACAATTCCCTTGATCGACCTACTTAAATTCTATTGTCAAGATACTCGCTTGTTGCACGTTAGTTTTACTTTACTGCAAGACGTAAAAAAAAAAAAAAAATAAATAAAAGATCCACCGATTTTCCATATTGCCTGAAATGAATATTTTCTAAAACTTATTTTAAAATTTATTTTGTACAGGGCAAAACTGCAATGAATTATTTTTCCAATTTAATGCAACTTAATATTGAATTAATTATTGGGATACAGATTTTGGTATTATTTCTGGGCTAAATAGATTCAATTTATCGTAGTATGCATAAAAAAGGAAATGTAGACAAGTACCATAAATTATCTTTCGAAATATATTGTATAGTAATTACTTCATGTCATTATACAATAGAGCACCTCAACGTGATTTCTAAGAGCTTGCCTACACTTGTTTAGTATAGTAATGCTAGTGGACGCGACCCGTCAAAAATGACGTTTAAATATTTAGATTGATAAGCACACACACACACACACACACCCAGATTCAACCCTTCCTACCCCCTCCCCGTTGTCGAACTACAACCCCTCTCACCAGGGTATGACTACACCCTCTACCCTCATTTGAAGATGGGAAACACCGAGTAGTTATATGACTGGTAATGCCAATGAGTGTAACCGGAAAGAAATATATAATATATATATATATATATATATGAATAGATAGATAGATAGGTAGATAGATAGACAGATAGATAGAAACTTGCTCTTTATTATCATTATTATATAGGGGAGATTTCAGGTTCAATGGCCTCCTGACCCGGTTTCACACACTCGGTCATGCAATTCTCTCTTGACCCAAGAATATTCTGTATTCAATCAAAGTCCGCAACATGAAATGTCGTCAGCACCCCAGGCAATATCTTTCATGCAATGTATCCTTTATGCAACTGGGGGTCTAAAACACATTCCTGGATTCATCTGGATTTGCCATGTGCAAATTTCTTTTTTTCGGTGCAGTTGAATATGCAAAGAATGAATACAAAATTAAATTCAGCTTTGCTGGAGTTGAAGCTCTCTCTCTCTCTCTCTCTCTCTCTCTCTCTCTCTCTCTCTCTCTCTCTCTCTCTCTCTCTCTCTCTCTCTGTAACAAAGTCAGATAAAACACGTCATGTTCAGGCTTCTTATGGTAAAACTTATCTCGTTTCTTGTCTCAGCATTATTCGTATTTACTTCTTGTCAAATATTTCAAGCATCTTTGTTCAATTGGGAATTCATGTTAGCTTATATTTAAGATAAATATGTCCTGGGGACGACTCAAAAGAAAGAAAACTTTTTTGTTCTTGGGAAAGACTTGCTGACACCTGACTGATTCTCAAGGTTGGATCGATCAATACGAATTTCACAGTTCAACGGCGAAAGAAATATGATGAGAGAGAGAGAGAGAGAGAGAGAGAGAGAGAGAGAGAGAGAGAGAGAGAGAGAGAGATGGACATATTTATACAACACTCACTACCAAACTAAGTTATTAATCATCTCGCTGAGAAATTTACAATCCCGATGTCTGAAGCCATTTTTGATATTCAAAAAGGGACATTGAGCTCAAAGTTCTGTTTTCTCTTCCTTGGTATTTCATTTTAATACTGAAAAGTGGATTGTTTGGGATTACTATAACTCGATTTGATTTATTTCCTTTTCTCAACATTGCGTTGATAGTAACTGAAGTATTCGAACCTTATTTTGCTTAATCGCTTAGTTTGTTGTAAATTAGATAGTTAGATGATATATATATATTTTTTTTTTGCGCATTCATAAAAAGAAGCTGAAAGGAAAGGGTGAAATGATGTTTGGTGAAATGTCTGGTAGAGTGTCTGGGATTGAAAGGGGAAGAGCGAGAGAGGGTGTGGCTTTATTGCTGAGTGAATGGATGATAGGTAAAGTAGTGGAATGGAAGGAGATACCGTCTAAGTTAATGTGGGTAAGGGTTAGGTTGGGTAGGGAATGTTGGGCGTTTGTCAGTGCGTATGGGCCAGGTAGTGACAAAAGTGAAGAAGAGCGGAATGAGTTCTGGAATGAATTAACTAGGTGTGTAGAAGGACTGGGTAGAAGGAATTATGTAGTTGTCATGGGTGACTTAAATACTAGAGTGGGCGCTGGAGAGGTAGAAGGTGTCATTGGGAAGTATGGTGTACCAGGTGAAAATGAGTGGTGAGAGACTGGTAGATATGTGTGTTGAACAAGAGATGGTAATAAGTGCTAGCTTTTAAAAAAAGAAAGATAAAAACAAGTATACATGGGTAAGAGTGGCAAATGGAATAGTAGAAAGGGCATTAATGGATTATGTGTTGATAACTAAAAGAATGTTTGGAAGATTGAAAGACGTGCACGTGTTTAGGGGTATGGCTAAAGGTATGTCTGATCATTTTTTTGGAGGAAGGAAAATTAGTTGTAGCAAAAGAGTGGGGGAATAGAGTAGGTGGATGTAAAAGGGAACTAGTGAGGTTTGAAGAGCTAATAAAACCGGGGGTAAAAAGTAAATATCAGGAAAGGTTGAAAATGGCATATGACAAGTGAGAGTAAGAGAAACTGGTAATTTAGAGGAGGAGTGGAAGTTAGTAAAAGAAAATTTTGTTGGGATTGCAAGTGATGTGTGTGGCAAGAAGGTTGTTGGAGGCAGCATGAGGAAGGGCAGTGAATGGTGGAGTGAAGGTACAAGTGGAAGAGAAAAAGAGGGCTTTTGAAGAATGGCTGCAGAGTAATAGTATAGAGAAGTATGAAAAATATAGAGAGAAAAAGGTGGAAGTAAAGCGCAAGGTACGTGAGGCAAAGAGGGCAGCTGACCTGAGGTGGGGTCAGGGATTGGGTCAGTCATATGAAGAGAATAAGAAGTTTTGGAAAGAAATGAAGAGAGTAAGGAAGGCTGGCTCAAGAACTGAAGAGACAGTGAAAGATGGAAATGGAAGGTTGTTAAAAGGAGAAGAGGCAAGGAAAAGGTGGGCGGAATATTTTGAAAGTTTACTGAATGTAGAGGATAATAGGGAGGCAGATATAATTGCTGTTGCAGGTGTTGAGGTGCCGGTGATGGGAGATGAGAATGAGAGAGAGATTACAATAGAGGAAGTGAGGAGAGCACTAGATGAAACGAGAGTAGGAAAAGCATCTGGTATGGATGGTGTGAGAGCTGAGATGTTGAAGGAAGGGGGTGTGACTGTACTTGAATGGTTGGTGAAATTGTTTAATATATGTTTTGTGTTGTCAATGGTACCAGTAGATTGGGTTTGTGCATGAGTGTTGTAATTCAAGAGGTATTAGTTTGTTGAGTGTAGTTGGAAAAGTGTATGGTAGAGTAATGATTAATAGGATTAAGGATAAAACAGAGAATGTAATCTTAGAAGTACAGGGTGGTTTTAGAAGAGGTAGGTGTGGTATGAATCAGATTTTTACAGTTAGACAGATATGCGAGAAATATTCAGCAAAAGGTAAGGAGGTGTATGTTGCGTTTATGGATCTGGAGAAAGCGTATGATAGGGAAGCAATGTGGAATGTGATGAGGTTATATGGAGTTGGTGGAAGGTTGTTGCAAGCAGTGAAAAGTTTCTACAAAGGTAGTAAAGCATGTGTTAGAATAGGAAATGAAGTGAGTGATTGGCTTCCGGTGAGAGTGGGGCTGAGACAGGGATGTGGGATGTCGCCATGGTTGTTTAACTTGTATGTTGATGGAGTGGTGAGAGAGGTGAATGCTCGAGTGCTTGGACGAGGATTAAAATTGGTAGACGAGAATGACCATGAATGGGAGGTAAATCAGTTGTTGTTTGCGGATGATACTGTACTGGTTGCAGACGCGGAGGAGAAGCTTGGCTAATTAGCGACAGAATTTGGAAGGGTGTGTGAAAAAAGGAAGCTGAGAGTTAATGTGGGTAAGAGTAAGGTTATGAGATGTAAGAGAAGGGAAGGTGGTGCAAGGTTGAATGTCATGTTGAATGGAGAGTTACTTGAGGAGGTGGATCAGTTTAAGTACTTGGGGTCTGTTGTTGCAGCAAATGGTGGAGTGGAAGCAGATGTACGTCAGAGAGTGAATGAAGGTTGCAAAGTGTTGGGGGCAGTTAAGGGAGTAGTAAAAAATAGAGGGTTGGGCATGAATGTAAAGAGAGTTCTATATGAGAAAGTGATTGTACCAACTGTGATGTATGGATCGGAGTTGTGGGGAATGAAAGTGATGGAAAGACAGAAATTGAATGTGTTTGAGATGAAGTGTCTAAGGAGTATGGCTGGTGTATCTCGAGGAGATAGGGTTAGGAATGAAGTGGTGAGGGTGAGAACGGGTGTAAGAAATGAGTTAGCAGCTAGAGTGGATATGAATGTGTTGAGGTGGTTTGGCCATGTTGAGAGAATGGAAAATGGCTGTCTGCTAAAGAAGGTGATGAATGCAAGAGTTGATGGGAGAAGTACAAGAGGAAGGCCAAGGTTTGGGTGGATGGATGGAGTGAAGAAAGCTCTGGGTGATAGGAGGATAGATGTGAGAGAGGCAAGAGAGCGTGCTAGAAATAGGAATGAATGGCGAGCGATTGTGACGCAGTTCCAGTAGGCCCTGCTGCTGCCTCCGGTGCCTTAGATGATCGCGGAGGTAGCAGCAGTAGGGGATTCAGCATTATGAAGCTTCATCTGTGGTGGATAACGGGGGAGGGTGGGCTGTGGCACCCTAGCAGTACCAGCTGAACTCGGTTGAGTCCCTTGTCAGGCTGGGAGGAACGTAGAGAGTAGAGGTCCCCTTTTTGTTTTGTTTCATTTGTTGATGTCGGCTACCCCCCAAAATTGGGGGAAGTGCCTTGGTATATGTATGTATGTATAAAAAGAAGCTATTGAGTCTATCTATCTATAAATCTATATGGGCATGTAAGTGCGTGTGTGTGTATTTACACACACACACACATATATATATATATATATATATATATATATATATATATATATATATATATATATATATATATATTATACACACACACACACACACACATATATATATATATATATATATATATATATATATATATATATATATATATATAAAAGTACATGATTTAAAAAGTTTACAAACTTTTTTAAAAAATATTTTTCTTATCTATATAAAAACCTATGTACTGATTTTTGTTAATATATATATATATATATATATATATATATATATATATATATATATATATATATATATATACGTATATGTATATGTATATATATGTATATATATATATATATATATATATATATATATATATATATATATATGTGTATATATATATATGTATATATATATATATATATATATATATATATATATATATATATATATATATATATATATATATATATTTGTGTGTGTATATATATATAAAGTGTGTGAATTTGTGGTACTCTTTTTCCAGTTAACGGAAGTGATTCCAGAGGGTACTTATAACCTGTTTTAAAAAGACATTTTTGACACGAGGTTTTTAGCTACATACCTCTAACTAATGCTGCTGCGACCCAACACAGATGACAAACCTTCCATTACAGACACCTAATTGTTTACCTTCCATGGAATATAAATTAACTCCTGATGAAGTGCACCCTGTCACACCATTACTGAGTGGAGAGTTCCTATGTAGCCATGCTAATCACTATCTCTCCCTACACTTATCTGTTTGGGTACTCGCTGCACAGTAAGGGTGTGGCAGGGTGTACTTCCTCAGAGCCCAGTGTGCTAGAAATTTCTGCATCCAACTGTACATCCTGTTGAAACTAGTCTGAGCTTAAATGCCTAGATTAATTAAGAGAAAATTAAATTGGGAAAATATTTTATCCAAGATATTATGATGTTTATAACAAGTTATCCAAGATATCGTGAAGTGCATAACAAGTTATCCAAGATATCATGATGTTTATAACAAATTATCCAAGATATCATGATGTTTATAAAAAATCATCCAAGATATCAGAAAGTTTATAACAAGTTATCCAAGATATCATGGTGTTTATAAAATATTATCCAAGATATCATGATGTTTATAAAAAAAATCATCCAAGATATCAGAAAGTTTATAACAAGTTATCCAAGATATCATGATCTTTATAAAATAGTATCCAAGATATCATGATGTTTATAAAAAGTTATCCAAGATATCAGGAAGTTTATAACAAGTTATCCAAGATATCATGAAATTTATAACAAGTTATCCAAGTTATCATGATGATTATAACAAATTACCCAAAATATCATAATATGTATAATAAATTATTCAAGGCATCATTATGTTTATAACAAATTATCAAAAATATCATGATGTTTATCACAAATTATCTAAGATATCATATGTATAATAGATTATCCATGATATGATGATGTTTATCAAAAATTATTCAAGATATTATGCTATGTGTAGTAAATAATTCAAGGCATGGTGATGTTTTTAACATATCCAAAACATCATGATATCTATATTATAAAGATAAAATATAGCCAATATGTTCTGAAATTTCTAGAGGTGAAAACTAGGACAATTATTGCTTCCTTTGGTATTACAGTTATGATACAATTTTCACATTGAGAACAGTCTCTCCCAACCAGTCATCTTTGTTGTCATTATTTATCGATATCCTCCCGAATCCCTTCAAAGGAAAACCAATATCTCACGCGGCAGAAAATAAGGAATTTTTACGGATGCGATGCAAGATTCAAGGTCACGGTTGCAAATTCAATCTTGATCTTTTTCTTTTCTTTTACTTGGTCTTGAAATGAAGACTCATGGCAACTCTCTCTCTCTCTCTCTCTCTCTCTCTCTCTCTCTCTCTCTCTCTCTCTCTCTCTCTCTCTCTCTCTCATACACATACAATACAACTATTGGTATTCCGTTTTCTCCTAAGTGTTAGTAGATCTTTACATAATCCCTAAATGTTTATTTTATTGCATGTTTGTTAGGTTATGGAAGTATCATCAATCTTCAAGCCCAACTCTTACATTTATATTTTACCAACGGACATGATTAAATATGACGGAATATATCAAAAAATAAGAATAATGCTGAATATACGACATGACATTTGACAATGCAAGTGTGTAAATGGCAGTTATTATTATTATTATTATTATTATTATTATTATTATTATTATTATTATTATTAAATGCTAAGCCACAACCCTAGTTGGAAAAGCAGGATGCTATAAGCCCAGGGGCCCCAACAGGGAAAATAGCCCAGTGAGGAAAGGAAATAAGGAAATAAGGAAAAATAAAATATTTTAGGAATAGTAACAATATTAAAATAAATATTTCCTATTTAAACTATAAAAACTTTAGCAGAACAAGAGGAAGAGAAACTAGATAGAAAAGTGTGCCCGAGTGTACCCTCAAGCAAGAGAACTCTAACCCAAGGCAGTGTAAGACCATGGTACAGAGGCTATGGCACTACCCAAGAATAGAGAACAATGGTTTGATTTTGGAGTGTCCTTCTCCTAGAAGAGCTGCTTACCATAGCTAAAACTCTTCTACCCTTACCAAGAGGAAAGTAGCCACTGAACAATTACAGTGCAGTAGTTAACCCCTTGGGTGAAAAAGAATTATCTAGTAATCACAGTGTTGTCAGGTGTATGAGGACAGAGGAGAATCTGTAAAGGATAGGCCAGACTATTCGGTGTCTGTGTAGGCAAAGGGAAAGAACCGTAACCAGAGAGAAGGGTCCTACGTAGTACTGTCTGGCCAGTCAAAGGACCCCATAACTCTCTAGCGGTAGTATCTCGTAATTGTGGTAATCAAGATCTCCATTCTTTTGGCATCATTCGCTTTTTCCCTTCCACTTCCTCGGAGAGGCTAAGTTATGAAGTTGCTAGCTCCATTCCCATTCCTTAACCTAAGGAAATCTGAAACTCATTTACCGCTGGTTGGTATAGTAGGTGATAAGTTGGGATTACATCACAGACCTCACAAATGCGAGCCAAAAGCTGTACAACTCAGTAACATTACCAACAGTCTGATACCTAGTTTATAGGGATAGCATAGCCTTGCTTCGGTGGAAATATTTTAGACCAGAGCGAAATTAGAACTCAACATCAGATAGGAAAGGCCACCAAGAAAGCCAGAGTTCGAACTACTAATGACCTATATTGTAAATTATGTACCTGGTAGCTGGTCGATTGCAGTGTTGCCACCCGAGTGGAGAAAGGCATGTGGGAAACATCATCTCTATACTGTGTGTCTGCAGAGAATCAGAACTCTATCACCTGGAGTTATCGTAAACCTGATGGTTATAACCCTATGGGTGCACTTCCGCTAAGAGGAGAGGAAACATATATATATATATATATATATATATATATATATATATATATATATATATATGTATATATGTATATATATACATATATATATATATATATATATATATATATATATATATATATATATATATATATATGTATGTATATATATAAATATAAAAATAAATAAATATATATATATATATATATATATATATATATATATTTATATACATATATATATATATATATATATATATATATATATATATATATATATATATATATATTGAACGGTTCTAAGACATTGTTCGTCTAATACTTTAAAGAGTTTTAGGGCTAAGGAGCTAAACCCATGCTTGTACCTAGACTGTCTGTGCTTAGGAATTAGTATCAAAGTAAAATGAAGTGAGAGTTTTGACCATTTGACCTTGAGGTCATTTCAAGGTCTGTAATTTACATCCAGTTATTACCAGTTTTTTTTCTCATTCTTTTGTTATGCATTTGAAAATTTTACAAAATATGTAATATTATATATTCGTGGAAAGAAAATCTATTCAGCTTTACATTAATAAAAAATAAATAAAAAGACCCAGGCCTACATGACTGAGGACTATGCAGCGTGAAATAGATGATGAATGGAGAAGTATTGAATTAAAAGCTCAAAACGTCTCCATCTTGAGCTTTTAATTCAATACTCGTTTCCGACTGGCGAAATCTAACCGAGTCCCTTTGCGTCATTAGGCGTAGGAGGAGATGACGATGATTACATTAATAAACTGTGTAAAATATTTGAGCTGTGATAAGTTGAATGAAATGTCCAAGAAAATGGGCCTGAGACCCATTGCCTGGTGAGGTATTGGTGCTCAGAGAACAAATTTGTAAATTTCACACCAGCCTGTTCATATTTCTTTGAAAGATTACAATACCGACACAACTCAAAAGTCTACTATGAAATTAAGAATGTTTATCTGGTGCCACAATTGCATGTCATCTCATCTGCTATTTCAAATCCATGTGAGATTTATCCATCCTTTCATCTTGTTTTCAAATCTGGCATTTTTCCATCTGTTTATTTTGCTGATATTACTTTTGGATTTTCTATGAGAAACAATGATGCTGTGTAACACAGCCTCAAATACTGAGTGAGCTTTCCTTTAGTCCCTGTGTGAACACTGAATGAATGCATAAATGGTACAGATCCTGTGTTGGGACCCGGGAAGGTTATTCAAAGTGAAATTAGGGTTGTGGTGGCCTTTTGGAAAACGTCCCTGCCTGGAGATTTGTCGGACTGGAGTTACAGTTGCGCTCAAACTCACTATCCTTGTGAGCTAAGAATGGTGGGCTTGGTGAAGCCTATATGTCTATCTGGTGAGTCATCACCAGCTATTGCCTGGCCCTCCGTGGTCCTTGAGTGGAGAGGGGGCTTGGGCGGTGGTCATATGGTCTCTGTAAGTCTTGGGCATTGTCACTATCCCTTGCCTCTGCCATTCATGATCGGCCTTTAAACCTTTAAAGCGTTGCTTTGTGTGAAATGTTCTCAAAGTTATTGGATAATCCTTCTCACCCAAACGACACTGATATCAAATGGTTGTCTTTTC
>NC_090745.1:14190675-14193175 GCF_036898095.1 Palaemon carinicauda
AGCGTCTATGAATATCAATTTGGAATACGATGAAAGGACTGTTTTGTCAAAAAAAAAAGAAGTTTGAAATTGGTTAGGGTGTTTGAAAACTCAAGTGGGGGGGGGGGAAGAGAGGTCTTTTGAAGAACCCAGGAAGGAATAGAAAGTAAAGCGTGGCCGAAAGGACGATATGTTTTGGTGTTGTGATGAGAAAGGAGAATGATAGATTTGTGGAAAGAAGTGTTAGGAAAATGCCATCAATATTCGGGATGTGTGAGAGTGCATGCAAGATCGAGGTTAATGGCACACCGTGCGCAGTGTTCATAAATCTTATGTGTGGTGTTTTGTTCATAGTATCTACATAAGGTGTTGTATAGGTACTGACATATATATATATATATATATATATATATATATATATATATATATATATATATATATATATATATATATATATATATATATATATATATATATACATATATATATATGTATATATATTTATATATAGATAGATAGATAGATAGATGGGCAGATAGATAGACAGATAGATTATCAGTTTAGATTTCCAAGGGCTTAATGAATCTTTCCCTTTAACTTTGCTTCCGGAATAAAAAGATTGAAATCCATCAGGAAGAGAACAGCTCGGAAACACATCGTTCCTTTCAAATTATACTACGCTTAAACTCCCTTAACATTTAATATGTAACAAATAAACGTAAATTAATTCGAGTCCAAACAGATTGTTTAATTAGAATAAAATTACTGTCAGTTGTTTGAATATAGTGTAGCTCTCTTTCTTGGTTTGACAATTTATCAATTCTTCTTACCTACTATTTCATTAATGTTTTCATTTCATTTTGCTTTTCCTACAAATACACCGAAGTTAAGCTTCACTTATAAAAGGAAACTGAAACTGGATACCACCTATAGCGTTTCCTAGGTGGTGCTCTGTAAGTGTTACCAACGGTCCTTTGGCCTACTTATACATTGTTTTATGCTTTGTGAGTATTGGTGTAAGGTTTAAAGGTCACTCGTGAATGGCAGAGGCAAAGGACAGTGATGATGCCCTAGATAGGAGTACAATGCCCTAGAAACTGTCCATATGTACAGTATACTGTATATAATCAATGTCCAAGCCCTCTCTCCACCCAAGCAAGGACCAGGGAGGGCCAGGCAATGGCTGCTGATGACTCGGCAAGTAGACCTGTAGGCTCGTTCCAAACCCTGCTTCCATGTCTCATAAGAAAGGTGAAGTTGCAGAAAGAAACTCTCTAACTCAAAAGTGGCTCGAACCTCAGTAAGGCAGATCACCAGGCAGGGACGTTTCCGATAGGTCTGTTTTATTTATACTTGTAGGAGTCTGCCGTCGTCCAGCCCAAAGGAAAGCTTTTCTCAATTCTGGCCAGTATATTTGGGTATGAGGAATGAAGATACATTGGTCAGCGCATTGATAGAATGATACATTAACTCCCTAACATCAAGTCATAAAGTGGGAATACATTAACGTGGTGAAAGGGTTTGGGTTTCACCATGATCAGCAAAGCTGTACTACTCAAAAACACCAATACTTGATTGGTTTACTGTGAGCGATCAAACTAAAGTCTCCCACTATCATCAAATCGCAGTGGCCAACGTGGTAATGGAAACTTGACAAACTCATGACTTGAATAAAAACAGGTCATAGACCTTTGTCCTGCAGTGGTCTAGAAACGACTGCATTTGTTGTTGTAGTTGATATATTTGCCAGTAGTACTACTACTACTACTACTACTACTACTACTACTACTACTACTAATAATAATAATAATAATAATAATAATAATAATAATAATAATAATAATAATAAAAGAAACTGAGAAGACGGTTTACTAGAAATTTTATCGAGATAAAAATTGACTTTGAATGAACCTCGTAAAGAGGTTGGCGTGGGAGGCAGTCAACTCACTATCTTGAGAAGACTCAGAAGAAACGAGTTTACCTCCTAAACTGAATTGTCTGCTGTACCGTTAAATTATGTTCATTTGATGGAAAGAAAGGAATATTATTATTCCAACTGTATTGTATACTTACAACCAACAGCTTCCTCTTTAATAAAAATAGGTCTTTTGGAATAAAAGAAGAGAAGTGGGTCATAAAAAAAAAAAATAGTTTTCACTTAGAACGTTCGCTGTTGTTTAAAGTTAAAGCCATGAACGTTAATACTCATCGATGAAAGTTCGCATTATCTGGTCAATAAAAGTATGTCCATTAGTGAAAATAGGGAACTACAGACTATTTTCTTTAATACTATTTTCAACATTGTAGATATAAAATATATGTTATTCACGTTAGACATTCACATACGGAACTGCGTATCATTTAGATGTAATCACTCCGATTCTCAAAATAAAATCGAATTACATTCCATGAAAAACAAATTGCAATTTGACAGAGAAGATTCACATACGCAATTGCATATCAATCAGATATAATTTAACCGATTGTCAAAATAAAATCGAATAACATTCCATGAAAAACA
>NC_090745.1:14202798-14207798 GCF_036898095.1 Palaemon carinicauda
CAAGTTCAAGAATAAGTTGGACAAGATCATAAGAAATCTCTTTCAAGTTGTAATAACAAGAGGAATCTTTCTTTGTTCACTTATGAAAGGGGTCACTATTTGGTTATAACTAAAACTACAGTATTTAACTGAACAGATGAATACTGGACATAAAAGAGCAAAATAGAATCATATCTATCAAATACAGTATATACCTTTTATTTTCCAGCAATAACAACATTTGAAGGAAAAGGTGGTCGGATAAGCGAGTGAAAAGCAAGCCCTCTGAAGACGGACAGCTCTTCCCGCTCGTTGAGTGTTGTTCTTTTGGTGAGCCACAATTTCTTTGGCAGATTATCTAATAACAATTGAAATTATAAATGTCCATGGAGAAGGAGAGAATGTCAAGGATAGGGATGGAAAATATGATGGAAGAAAAAACCAAGAGAAAAGTTGAGAGAGAAACAGGTCTCAAGAGAGTTTGGCAACATAGATAGCGGCGCTAAGCATAATCCCGTGGACCCATCTAGTGATTGATCCGTCGATCAGTCTGTCAGTCAGACGAGGAGAAACTGAGAAGAATATTTCATTATCAAATGCCTCAGCTCTCTCTCTCTCTCTCTCTCTCTCTCTCTCTCTCTCTCTCTCTCTCTCTCTCTCTCTCTCTCTCTCTCTCTCTCTCTGCCAGTTTGTATTCTAATGTTAAAAGTTTTTTTTTGAAACTGTAATATTGATATATGACAAGATAAAGACTGAAAACTGTCTATATATCATCAATTAGTGATATATATTTATAATTTTAGGAGTTAAATCCAAGGATTAAAGGTCAAGGTCTTATTGGTACACGATTTCTAGTGTCTTTATGAGATCAAAGGTCAATAAAATTTTAAGGCTGGAAACAAAAATGTACAAATGGCACCCAAAATGTGTTTGTAAATTATATATTTTACCTGTATTACGGAAAAGTTTCTGCTATTAGTCCTCTCTTCAGAAAGTCTCCAATATCCAGATATACTTAACAAAAAACCTTCTCAGATTCCACTATCTTCCACAAATGGCCGAACCAGTAGGTTGTAATTACAAAAGGTGTAGGGGCAGGGAAGGGTTGAATCTGTGCGTGTGTTCATATCTATATAAACATTTAGCTGTCACTTATGACGGGTCGCATACACAGGTATTATATATTTACTAACGAGAACATTAATCCGGTGCCTTGAAAGAGCTCATATTCCACGTGGAGAAAAATTAAACATGAAAATGAAGCTGAAAATGAAAAGCTTTGGAAATTACTTCAGTATTAAATTGCTCGATAACTTTGGAGAATCCTCATCGTTAATATTGAAGAAAGGAGCATATCCAAACCGCGATGTATAGTTCAAGGGAATTATGTAAAACTTTGAAAAAAATAAATGACTTCAAGATGTTATATATATTTTTTAATATGAACGCCAATTCCAATTTGTTCTAAGGGGATATTAGTAAAACGCAGTTTTTGCAATACAATTAAAAGGTATTAGTTGAGTTTAATCACGGAGTATATTTTGAAAATTTTCACATTTGTACACAGTTGACTTAATTATTTGTCGAGAGACTAAAAAATGCATTTTAATTTATTACTGAAATAAAGGTGGATAAAATTAAATGACTAAAACATGTTACAATAATAGTTTTAAAACAATATTGTAGCTATTAGTGATACATTAAGAGAAGAATATCGACAAAATTACGGAAATGAACTAACAAAACACAATTCATCAAAATTGAAAAAAAATATTTTTTAGCATTATTAATACAAATATTGCTTCAAAGTCAAAATTGCAGTGAATACATAATTACATAATCCAAACCATTTAGCAACAGCCTAAACAAAGACCGACGTGTGAGCCAATTTCAATTTCAGAACACAAAATAAATTCTGTTGGAAAAGATTAAATAATTAAAACCAAAGTTACGTAGAATTGATTACTTTACAATTAAACTTTTATATTGTTTTATAGTGAGTGCTGTTGGATCAAAATATTATATAATCATTACATATCTATGCACATATACAGTATATATATATATATATATATATATATATATATATATATATATATATATATATATATATATATATATTTATATACATACACAAATATATACACAATTATATATTCATATATATACATATATATATATATATATATATATATATATATATATATATATATATACATATATATATGTATATATATATACATATATATATATACATATATATATGTATATATATATATATATATATATATGTATATATATATATATATATATATATGTGTGTGTGTGTATATATGTTTATATAAATTCATATATAGATATATACACATATATATATTGTATATATACACATACATATACTGTATATATATATATGAATTTATATATACATATATATATGCGTGTGCTTATATATATATATATATATATATATATATATATATATATATAGATATATATATATATATACATATATATATATATATATATATATATATATATATATATATATATGCACATATATATATACACACATATATATGTATATATATATATAAACACACACACACACACACATATATATATATATATATATATATATATATATATATATATATATATATATATATATATATATAAGCAAACATACACACACACATATATATACACATATATATACATACATACATATATATATATATATATATATATATATATATATATATATATATATATATATATATATATATATATAAGCAAACACACACACACATATATATATGTGTGTGTGTGTGTAGATATATATATACATAGATATGTGTGTGTATGTGATCGTGTGTGTGTATATGTGAGTTACGTTATTTCGGAACAAATTAACACACCAGCGCCTTTCACAACGCGTCTTTTAAATCATCAATAGTACAGTTGCCCAATAGGAGAAATATAAAATTTGATCATAATAGGACAAAAATAAAATGAAGAATAAACTACAAAATACGCAAAGATTACCGGAAAAATTATATTGTCTTATTCGGTAAAGATAAAACATCGACGTGAAAAGTATTTACCATGAAATATTCCTTCCTAATCGATAACCATAATAACCGGCTTCGTCCATCACAAAATATGCCATAATACATTAATCAATAAAAACAGAGGATGCCTTTAGCCTGCCTGACACTTGCGCGCATTTTTGCCACGCACTGGCACGCATTGATGCGCGAAAGTGGCACGCACTGGTGTTTTTCCCGCACTGTTCACGACCAGTTCACTCCAGTTCGCGCATCGTTCACGCGACGTTCACGCGATGGCACGAATTGGCACGCGTAGTTCACGAGAAATTCACGACACGTTCACGCAAGTTCACTCATCATTCCGCATCGTTTCCGCATCGTTCACGCCAGTTCACGAATTGGCCACTCCATATAAAAACGGGGTTTGTCCAACCCGAGGACATTCTTAGATTGGCTTCGGAAGAGACAACAATGCTTTCTGTCAGAGACACCATTGCATTGAGGAGAAGAAACGTATCTTTTTCGTTTGTATTTTTGGTTGCCCTTTATTTTTGTTTCAATAAGAAAGCATTTGATTTACATATAAATAGCAGACATACAATATGTACAAGTATTAAGAAAGTATTTTATTTTAACATTAAAAGCAGCAAACATGAAAAGTTTTTAGGCTGTTGATTTTAAGGTAATAGAGAAAATAGTGTGTTGAAATAAGAAATCATTTTATTTTTACATTAAAACAGCAAACAGAGAAAATTTGTTTTGCTCTTCATTTTAAGGTAATAAAGAAGAATAAGTATTTTGATGAAATAAAACATCATTTTATTTTTACATTCAAACAGCAAACTTAAAAATTTCTTGGGTTTATTTTTCAGTTCATTTTTATTTAAAACAAAAGTTTTGGGTCTTGATTGGTAATAGAGGAAAATAAGTGTGTGCATGAAATAAGACATCATTTTATTTTTACATTCAAACAGCAAATATAAACAATTATTAGGTTTATATTTTTCTTTCCTTTTCATTAATTTTTTTTCGTTTCCTTTTTGTTTCTCTTCATTATAAAGTTATAGAAATAGTTTGAAATAAGACATCATTTTATTTTTACATTCAAACAGCAAATATAAAAATTTATTAGGTTTATTTTTCTTTCCTTTTCATTATTTTTTTCGTTTCCTTTTTGTTTCTCTTCATTATAAAGTTATAAAAATAGTTTGAAATAAGATATATTTTTTTTTCACATTAAAACAGCAAATATAAAAATTTATTAGGTTTATTTTTCTTTCCTTTTCATTAATTTTTTCGTTTCCTTTTTGTTTCTCTTCATTATAAAGTTATAGAAATAGTTTGAAATAAGATATATTTTTTTTTCACATTAAAACAGCAAATATAAAAATTTATTAGGTTTATTTTTCTTTCCTTTTCATTAATTTTTTCGTTTCCTTTTTGTTTCTCTTCATTATGAAGTTATAGAAATAGTTTGAAATAAGATAATTTTTTTTCACATTAAAACAGCAAATATAAAAATTTATTAGGTTTATTTTTCTTTCCTTTTCATTAATTTTTTCGTTTCCTTTTTGTTTCTCTTCATTATAAAGTTCACGCCACTTCCCGCATCGTTCACTCCAGTTCACGCCAGTTCCCGCACTGTTCACTCCAGTTCACTCCAGTTGGCGCATGGCACGCATTGGTAAGCTCTGGCACGCGAGTTCCCGCACTGTTCACGACATTTTCACGGCTCGTTCACGCGAGTTCGCGCATCAATGCGTGCCAGTGCGTGCCACGAATGCGTGCAAGTGTCAGGTACCCTTTTGATAGAAGCCATTGGAGAGGGCGCATCCGGTAACCGACCCCTTAATGTAAGGATAAAGGTGAGGAAGATTGATTGATTGATTTGGAGCTTTCGGGCATCTTGACATAAAAGATCATTGACACCAATATCCTTTGTTATAAATAAAGAATAAAAGGAAATTC
>NC_090745.1:14217798-14220298 GCF_036898095.1 Palaemon carinicauda
TCAACATATCAGAAAAATTGAGATACCCTAAATATTTTATTGAATGTGCTTTACAAAAAGCACAAAGAACTTTTTATTCTGCAACTCCGAGAATGGCTTTTAATAATCATAATGTGCTCGTTTTACATTATAATGATCTCTTACGGAGGGTTCCGAGTTTTTGCAAGAATTTTAATATCAATGTTGTTTTTAAATTTTCAAATACACTGAAAAGTATACTAATAAGGAATTCTCCCAAAGTTTCTCAGGGCTGCATTTACGGGGTTCCTTGCATGAACTGCAAGTGTTTTTATCTCGGACAATCTGGGAAGGGCCTGGACACCAGAATTAAACAACATAAATATAGTGTGAGAACGAGACAAATCTCGAATGCTTTGTTTTTTACATATTAATAATTTTAATCACATGATTCATTGGGAAGGGGCAAAAATTGTTTTATATTGTAATAATATAACTCGTAGAAATATAATTGAATCTGCTTTTATCAAATATCACAGTGACTTAATGAATGTAAGCCAGGGTATGTACAAACTGGACCCATTTGTTATTAACGAGATTTGTAAGATTGTTTCTTTTTAATCACCTGTTGAACTGCTCTGTATCTGCTGTACTAGTTTTAACCGGACTTTGAATACTTGTTTTCAATTTTTTCAGTTTTTTATTGTTTACTTTCTTAGATGTTCTCTGTGTTTTTAGCATTGTACCTCGAAAATGTGTTGAAATAACACGAAAGCGCTCGGTACGCCTTCTTTTATTTTTCCTGTGGCCTTGGCTGAATATATATATATATATATATATATATATATATATATATATATATATATATATATATATATATATATATATATATATATATATATATATATATATATATATATATGTGTGTGTGTGTGTGAGTGTGTATGTGTGTGTGTACTGTATGCATGAGTTCCATATGTTTTTCAGAAACTATAAATTATCGCCTTTTCAAAATCCATTTTACAACATGCCTCGAATAAGGGCGATGCGGAAAAATCAGTATCGTAACCCCTGGATCAAAACATTCATTGAATATATTCAGAATTTAACAACGAACTGAATTTTGTTTCGGAATTTTCATTCATAACAATATTAACGAAATGGAATTCGTTCTAAAAATAATGCCATCAGATTGTCACTCGCACCCTTGCCACTTACTGTTAACTAATTCGATTTTCAAAATTTAAATTCTGTTAGAATGATTAAATGATGCAGATTTTATCATTATTGATTTATTTCAACACTAAATAACGAAGCCATTTAAATCATTGGTCATCGACATGTTCAAAATTATACTGGAGAATTGTGAATGAACACCCAGTGCAGAAAACTTTCAAAACTTTAGCTAATTCATACACCTACATACAAGCGTCATCAGCAACGCATACCGGTAAGCTATATACTATAAGGTGGATGGATATATATATATATATATATATATATATATATATATATATATATATATATATATATATATATATATACATTGAACATGACATTTTTTTATAATTAAACCCCTCTCTACCCCGATAAAAGAGTCTAGCTTATAGAATATTCTGGAAGGTCTCAGTCAAGTTAACTAGCATAACAGAACAAAATAACAAGTTCGTAAAGGATTGTCCTCATCCTAACTGATGGTTATTAAAACGATTAGCCTAAAAATGACCAACATTCAACATTTACAAGTCAATTAATAATAATAATAATAACAATAATAATAATAATAAAAAAACAGGACATAAAATAATTTATGTAGTTACCTTAAATAGCACGACACGACGAGGAAAACTCGAAGCGAAATTACACACTCACTCACACTTTGAAAGGAAACTAAATAATGAATAAGAATGAATAATGTTTCCTTTGTTATTAGCTGCTGTAGTTGGTTTGGTTGTTGGCGTTCTTCTTGGTGGGTGCTGGGGATCTGGAGATGGAGGGGAAGGGGGGAGGGGTGCTTCAGGGGGAGGGAGTGCTCCAAACGCCGAAACTTTTAAAGTTCTGAACCGCCAAACAAGCGAATGGGAGGTGGATACTAATAACCTCGTTAAAAACATGCTACTTGGAGAAGAGAGATTCCTACTTACAACGTTAAAAGAGAAGGCAGTAAAACTGGATGAGATGGGTTAATAAAGGACATTAAAGAAGGTAAGTATGAAGGACGAAGACCCCGAGGACCCGAGGAAGGAAAAGGAAGCCAATGAAGGGAGGGAGAAGGCATAGAGAGCTAAAATAGGTGGTCATGGATTTATGGAGGGCGACTAATCCATGAAAGGACCTGCCTTAGGACAGAACACTGTAGTAGCAGTAGTACCTGTAACTACTAACAGACTTTATTCTGCGTAGCATGATCATTTCGCTCGGTAAGTTAATTTAGAGCATATTAAAGAATAATAATGGGAATAACACTAAGAGAGAAAAAGATCATCATAGTTACGAGAGCAAACTAAAGGATATTCTAACAATGTTATAGAAAGAATTGAAC
>NC_090745.1:14227798-14232798 GCF_036898095.1 Palaemon carinicauda
GAGAGTTCCTGTGTGTAACCCCGGTGATCACTGATGCTATCTCTCCCTACACTTATCTGTTTGGGTACTCGCCACGCAGTAAGGGCGTGACAGGCTGCACTTCCTCAGAGTGTGGTGTGCCAGGAATTCCTGTAGCCAACTGTATATCCTGTTAAAAGTAATCTGAGCGTTAAACGCCTAAATTGATTAAAGAAAAATTAAATTGAGAAATTATTTTATCCAAGATATCATGAAGTGTATAACAAATTATCCAAGATATGATGTTTATAACAAGTTATCCAATATATCATGAAGTTTAGAATAAGTTATCCAAGATACCAAGAAGTTTATAACAAGTTATCCAAGATATCAAGAAGTATATATCTAGTTATACAAGATATCATGATGTTTATTACAAGTTATCCAAGATATCATGATATCTACTGTATATTCTAACCAAAAAAATGCCACTATGTTCTGAGATTTCTAAAGGAGAAAACTAGAGCAATTATTGCTTTCTTTGGCATTACAGTTATGATACAATTTCCACATTGAGTAAAGAGTCTCTCCCAACCAGTCATCTTTGCTGTCGTTATTTATAGATATCCTCCCGAATCCCTTCAAAGGAAAACCAATATCTCACACGGCAGAAAATAAGGAGTTTTTACGGATGCGATGCAAGATTCAAGGTCACGGTTACAAATTGAATCTAGAACTTTTTTCTTTTACTTGGTCTTAAAATGAAGAATCGTCTCTCTCTCTCTCTCTCTCTCTCTCTCTCTCTCTCTCTCTCTCTCTCTCTCTCTCTCTCTCTCCACAAAGCAAATCTCTTACACACACAATAATACAAATATTGGTATTTCGTTTTATCCTAATTGTTAGCAGATCTTTACATAATTATTAAATGAATATCTTATTGCATGCTTGTTATGTTATGGAAGTATCATCAATCTTCCAGCGTAACTGTTAAATGTATGCTTTAGTAACGGACATGATTAAATATGACGGAAAATATTAATGAATATGAATAATGATACATATACGATATGGCATTTGGCAATGCAAGTGCATAATAAGAATGCGGGTGTGTAAATGAAAATTTTTCGTAATCTCTATTCTTTAGGCATTATTTGCCTTTTCACTTCCAGTTCCTCAGAAAATCTAAGTTATGAAGTTACTAACTCTACTCCCATTCCTTAACCTAGGGAAATCTGGGTGGACTAGTAGGTGATAAGATGGGATTACACCACGGACCTAACAAACACGAGCCAAAAGCAGTACAACTCAGTAACTAACAGTCTCATACTTAGTTCATAGGGATGGTATAGCCTTGCTTAGGTGGAAATATTTTAGGCCTGAGCGAAATTAGAAATCAACATCAGATAGGAAAGGCCACCAAGAAAGCCATAGTTTGAACTACTAATGACCTATATAGTGAATTATGTATCTGGTAGCTGGTCGCTTGCAGTGTTACAACCCGAGTGGAGAAAGGCATGTGGGAAACAACCTCATCTCTATACTGTGTCTGCAGAGAATCAGAACTCTGTCACCTGGAGTTATTGTATACCTGATGGTTATAACCCTTTAGATGCACTTCTTCTAAGAGGAAAAGACACATATACTATATATATATATATATATATATATATATATATATATATATATATATATATATAGATATATACATATATATATATACATATATATATATATATATATATATATATATATATATATATATATATATATATATATATATACAGTATATATATTGCATGGTTCTAAGACATTGTTCGTCTAATACTATAAAGTGTCTTAGAGCTAAGGAGCTAAATCCATGCTTGTACCAGCCTTTCTTTGGTCAAGAATAAGTCTCGAAGTAGAAGGGGATTCGAATCCAAGTCCTTTCGTAAATGAAGTGAGAGTTTTGACCATTCTACATTGAGGTCATTTCAAGGTCTGTAATTTACATCCAGTAATTACCAGATGTCTCATTTTTTTGTTAGGTATTTGAAAATTTTACAAAATATGTAATATTATATATTTGTAAAAAGAAAATCTAGTCAGCTTTACATTAACAAGAAAAATAAAAAGACCCAGGCCTATATGACTGAGGACTAAGAACAATGATGTGTATGATGAATGGAGAAGTATTGAATTAATAGCTCAAGATGTCTCCATCTTGAGCTTTTAATTCAATACTCGTCTCTGACTGACAAAATCTAACCGAGGCCCTTTGCGTCAATAGGCGTAGGAGGAGATGATGATGATTACATTATTACACTTTGCAAAGTCTTATCATGTAAAGTATTTGAGCTAAGATAAGTTAAATAAAATGTCCAAAAATGGGCCTGGGGCCTGAGCGCTTAATTGTCTGGTGAGGTATTAGTGGTAAGAGAACAAATTTGTATATTTTACACCACCCTGTTCACATTTCTTTGAAAGATTACAAGACCGATACAACTCGATAGGCTTCTATGAAACTAAGAATGGTCGTCTGGTGCCACAATTGCATGTCATCTTATCTGCTATTTCATATCCATGTGAGACCTATCCATCCTTTCATCTTGTACTCAAATCAGGCATTTTCTCATCTGTTTATTTTGCTGATATTACTTTTGGATTTTCTATGAGAAACAACGATGCTGTGTAACACAACCTTAAATGCTGAGTGCGCTTTTCTTTAGTCCCTGTGTGAACACTGAATGAATGAATAAATGGTACAGATCCTGTGTTGGGACCCGGGAAGGTTATTAAAAGCGAAATTAGTGTTGTGGTGGCCATTTGGAAAACGTCCCTGCCTGGCGATTTGTCGGACTGGGGTTCGAGTTGCGCTCAAACTGACTATCCTTGTAAGCTAAGAATGGAGGGCTTGGTGGAGCCTATAGGTCTACCTGCTGAGTCATCACCAGCTATTGCCTGGCCCTCCGTGGTCCTAGCTTGAGTGGAGAAGGTGCTTGGGCTGTAGTCATATGGTATATATGGTCAGTCTGTAAGTCTAGGGCATTGTCACTATCCCTTGTCTCTGCCATTCATGATCGGCCTTTAAACCTTTAAAGTGTTTCTTTGCGTGAAATATTCTCAAAGTTATTGAATAATCTTTCTCACCCATTAGCCACTGTTAGCAAAAGATTGTCTTTTCATTCGCTATATTAATCAACCGGAATGGCAGACAGCAAGCTAAACAGGGACCTCTGTAGAGGGCAAAAGCTTCCTACATTCAAATGGAAAGTAAACACACCAGAAATCAACGGAAACTTTCCGGTCGAAGGTTCGACGATTCCTGTCTGAACCATTATATAAAATTTTGAAATTTCTAAATTACAAATCAACTAATTTAAAGTGTTTATCCCATTTCTTCGTTAATATCAGTAAATTTATTATCCTAGCAAAGCAATTTTTAATTTTCTTGAATTAAAATTTTTATATTCTACCCAGGAATGAAAATTCCGTATGTCTGCTGTCAAGGTGAGCAATGTTTTCCTCTATGCAGAAAATATTCTGTAAAATTACTTTCTGAGCTTTCCACATTCCTATTAGTTTTTTTTTTTTTTTTTTTTTTTTTTAAGGAAATAGCCTCTTCGATGGGTATTGTCCTTCGTAGTGGCAGACCTGAACCTTAATTTTAATTGTTTTACTTTATTCATCAAGGAAAAGCTTTTCTTTTTTGTTAACTCGCTTTTCCAATTTAAAATACATAATAATAAGATGAAAGATCTTTTGACCTCCCGTTTGGCATTACATTGTATGGTTTCAAAGTATGTTCAGACCTTCTCAAAAGAAACCAAATTATATATATATATATATATATATATATATATATATATATATATATATATATATATATATATATGTGTGTGTGTGTGTGTGTGTGTGTATGTGTGTGTGCGTGTGGGTGTGTGGGTGTGAGTGTGTTGAGTATATATATGTCACTGTTTGTGCCTTTATTTATGTTACTATTTGAGGGAGTTCGTATCTAAATGTCTATGAAAATATGCATACACACACACACACACACACACACACACACACACACACACATATATATATATATATATATATATATATATATATATATATATATATATATATATATATATATATATACATATGAAGAGAGTTGAAACTGGGAGTGAAAAACAACAATAGAAACCGATAGATAACATTTATCCAAGAGACGTTAAGCCATTTCGGAGAAGATTCCTTTATTATTATTGTTATTATTATTATTATTATTATTATTATTATTATTATTATTATTATTATTATTATTATTATTATTATTATTACTTGCTAAGCTACGACCCTGGTTGGAAAAGCAGGATGCTATAAGCCCAGGGGCTCCAACAGAGAAAATACGCCAGTGAGGAAAAGAAAAAAGGAAAATAAAATATTTCAAGAGTAACAGCATTAAAATAAATATCTCATATATAAGCTATATGAACTTTAACAAGACAAGAGGAAGAGAACTCTAACTCAAGACTGTGGAAGACCATAGTGCAGAGGCTATGGCACTACCCAAGACTAGAGAACAATGGTTTGATTTTGGAGTGTCCTTCTCCTAAAAGAGCTGCTTACCTTAGCTAAAGAGTCTCTGCTACCCTTACCAAGAGGAAAATGGCCACTGAAAAATTACAGTGCAGTAATCAACCCCTTGGGTGAAGAAGAATTGTTTGGTAATCTCAGTGTTGTCACTTGTACGAGGACAGAGGAGAATCTGTAAAGAATAGGCCAGACTATTCGGTGTATGAGTAGGCAAAGGGAAAATGAACCGTAACCAGAGAGAAGGATGTAATGTAGTACTGTCTGGCCAGTTAAAAGACGCCATAACTCTCTAGTGGTAGTATCTTAACAAAGGATTATAAACGAAAAGAAAATTGATTCCCCAAGTTTCACTTTCTCCCACACAGGAGGAACTTGAGGAGAGGGAGCGAGAGCCAACCCGCTCCCTAAACTTGGCATTTGAATTCTGATCCAGAACACGTCTCGGGCTTCGAGGATTTCCTTAGATTTCCTTCAGC
>NC_090745.1:14237798-14250298 GCF_036898095.1 Palaemon carinicauda
GCTTTGAGGGTGCGATAAAACGTTCAACCATTCCATTGGCAGCGGGGTTGTAGGCCGTTGTCTGATGTAGGGTGATGCCCAGGAGATTCGCTAATGATGTCCACAATTGAGAGGTGAGAGTGGTTCCCCTGTCGGAAGTAATATGCTCAGGGATACCGAATCTTAAAATCCATCCAGAGAGTAAGGCAGATGTACATGAGGCGGACGTTGCAGTTTCCATGGGAATGGCTTCAGGCCAACGAGTGGAGCGGTCGATGACGGTAAACAGGTAACGATGTCCTTGTGATGTGGGTAGGGGGCCTACAACGTCGACGTGAATGTGTGCGAAACGACGCTGAGGTTGAGGAAAGGTGCCCACTCCGGAATCCGTGTGTCGATGTACTTTGGAAGTTTGGCAAGAAGTACAGGCGCGGACCCAATCCTTAGCATCCTTAGAAATGCCGTGCCAAATGAACTTTGCCTTCAGCAGCTGTGCAGTAGAACGGCACGAGGGATGTGAAAGGCCGTGAATGAAATCACACCTGCCGTCGCATGGGAGCAGGAATCCAAGGTCGCGGTCTACCAGTACTGACGTCAGAGAGGAGGGTGGTGTTGGAGTCTTTGAGGGGGAAGTCTTCCCAACGGAGGGACGTGCAGGATGTCCTACATGCTTGATACTCTGGATCCTGTCATTGGGCTTCAGCCAGGGCGTTGTAATCCAATCCCAGTTGAACGGCAGCCAACGTGTTTCTTGACAGGGCATCGGCAACGGGATTCATTTTCCCAGGGACGTATTGAAGGGTGCAATTGTATTCAGCCATGGCGGAGAGATGTCGGCGTTGCCGGGCGGACCAGGCATCAGACTGTCGAGTGAAGGCGTTCACCAGAGGTATGTGGTCTGTGCGAATGACGAAGGGCATACCTTCTAAGAAATGGCGAAAGTGATGGACAGCCATGTGCACCACCAGCAATTCTCGATCGAAGGTAGAATAACCCGATTCTGCCTTAGACAGTTTTCTGCTGAAGAAGGCCAATGGGCGGGGCGAGCCGTTGACCACCTGCTCGAGTACTGCACCAATAGCGACGTCGTTGGCATTGGTGGAGAGAAGGAGAGGGGCATGTGGGATAGGAAAAGTGAGAGCCGCAGCAGTTGATAGGGCCTTCTTTGGATTGCAGAAGGCTGCTTCTTGAAGGGGACCCCATTTCAGGTCCTTTGGCTTGCCCTTGAGGGAGGCGTAGAGGGGAGCAAGAGTGGCGGGAATGGCTGGCAGAAAACGGTGATAATAGTTGATCATGCCCTAGAATTTCTGCAGAGCTTTGACGGTCGAGGGCACGGGGAAGTTCTGAACGGCTGCTACCTTCTCAGGGAGGGGGTGGACTCCTTCAGGAGTGATGCGGTGCCCTAAGAACGACACTTCGTTGGCGCCAAAGGTACACTTGTCGTACCGGACTACAAGGCCGTTTTGTTGCAGGTGGTCGAGCACGATGCGCAGGTGACGGAGGTGTTCCTCTTTTGAGGAGGAGAACACAAGTATGTCGTCCACATAACATACACAGAAAGGGAGGTCCCCTAAGATGCCATCCATGAGACGTTGAAACGTGGCCCCAGCATTACGAAGGCCAAAACAGGAGTAATTGAAGGTGTATGTACCAAACGGAGTGGTGATGGCAGTCTTGGGGATGTTTTCTGGGTTCATAGGCACCTGATAATACCCCTTCAGGAGGTCGAGCGTAGAGAAAACCTTTGCTTTGTGCAGGTAGGAGGTCACGTCGGCAATGTTTGGGAGGGGGTAGTGATCCGGTTCTGTTTGCATGTTCAGGCCCCTGTAATCCACGCACGGACGGAGGGAGCCGTCTTTCTTCAGAACGATGTGTATAGCAAAGTCCCGTTTCCTCCATTTCGGCGAACGTCTGTTTGGTGGCTGCTAATCGTTCCGGTGCCAGACGTCTGAATTTTGCGAAGACTGGGGGTCCCGTCGTCTTGATAGGGTGATAAATAACGTTCTTGGCAGGAACCGTGGGCGTTTGGCGAAGTTCTGGACGGAAAACTTCCGGGTACGACGTAAGGAGGTGGGCGTAGGCATCCGTGGGTGCGCTAATGTGGAGAGCGAAGTTAGAGGGGGCGGGTTGAAGAGGTGTCGACAAGTACGAGTCTGCATTGACCAATCGTTAGTGGGCGACATCGACCAGAAGGTGGAAATGAGAGAGGAAATCCGCACCGAGGATTGGCAATGTGACGTCAGCAACGAGAAACTTCCAATTAAATTTACCGTTTCCGAACGATAATGTGAGGTTCTCGTAACCGTATGTGGGTATCGCAGACCCGTTGGCAGCTACCAAGCGGACGTCGGCAGATGTAGACAGACTACGTCGTGTCTTGAAGAGTTTCCTTGGCAAACGAGAACGACAAGCACCCGTGTCTACCAAAAATCGCACGCCCGTTCCTGCATCATGTAAAAAGAAAAGATTAGAAACACGGGAGGCCACCGCCACGAGCGATGGCCTACTTACACGTTTTTTGGCCACTGACAATCCTCAGCACATTTCTTCGCAGTTGCCCCGAATCTGAAGTGGTAGTAGCAAAACTGCTGTGGATGGGAGGTAGTAAGTGGCTGTAGAAGTTGTTTGTTGGGGCGCGAGCGATTGGTGGGTGGTGGGCTGCTTTGTCGCTGCTTCGGCACATTACGGTGTAGGCGTGTATGTGTAATATTTTAGATTTTACTTGTTTAAAACACATGACCTACAGGTCATTGTGGAAGTAAGAGAAGTGTGAGAACTGCCATAGTCATATTCTAAGCAGGATGCAATTGCCAAACCTCAGCAATGTATCATTTTTCATGAAGAATAAACACAACCAAGCCCCGTGAGAAAGAAGTTGTCTGTGAGAACTGAACAAGCATCTTCCGGTATAAATGTTGTGTTTACTATAATTCCATAAATGCTGAGATACCTGTGTAAACTTTAGTATGAAATTGGATATTTGTAGCAGTTCACTTTACGATGTCATACGGAATGGTCATCCGACCAAACCAGCTGTACTCCTGTGATGGAGATGTTAACCCTGTTCTTAAAGAATAAACTATTTTAAAGTTAACTTACTTAGACTTTACTTGAAGATGTAACACACCAACTCTAATATATAACACATTTTAGATGACATTTGAAGAGAACCCAAATGTGTGTTAACAACAGTAGCACACCAATAAATGGTGGCAGCGGTAAAACTCTAAGAACCAGAGAAAGATCTTCAAGAACCAGCGAATAAAACACTAAGAACCAGAGAAAGATCTTCAAGAACCAGAGAAAGATCTTCAAGAACCAGCGAATAAAACTCTAAAAACCAGAGAAAGATCTTCAAGAAATCAACAGTAATGAATCTACAATTTTGACTAAGTATCATAGTCCACCGAAGAAATGAAACATTTAATACCAACAAATGAATGTTATACAAACTGAGGAACTTGATCTTCAATCAACATCCTAAGAAAACCAAGGACTGACATTCAACGTTTACAAAACATTGAAGAAACATATCCAGGAAGCACTACATTCAACGGAAATCGGAACGAAAACATTTACCCAAACACCAAGAGAGAGAGAGAGGAAATGATGACATCACACTTCGCCATATAAACCGAAGCTAAGTACAATTTTCTTATTCATTTCAGTATTGAGCAGTGAGGTGTAGTTACCACGAGTCGATAGTCCATTATTACTGGGGTGAGTTGTTTGCTAATCTTCAATTTCCTTTCATTAAAGGAAACTGTGTTCAACTTCGAATTCTCGTCTAGAATTTTTTTTTCTCTCTGTGCTAATTCAGTTTTCTTTCAGAAGTTCTCGGGAAATATCTTTGTATTCCATTTTCTTTCAGAAGTTCTAGGGAAATATCTTTGTATTAGTATCATTGTTTTGGGGAATTTTGTTATAATCTTTATCATTTAGTGCTTATGCGTTTACGCAGTGGACGTCTGTATTCATATAGATATTTTGATAGGATTGCAAGGGGTCGTAGAGATAGGAAAAGAAATACCGTAAACATGACGCCCCCTGTGAGCCCAGCCCCTGGACCGAGTAACCCAACCGCAGGACATGGTAACCCCCTTCCTATTGTGACACTAGTAAATGCTCGCTCTGCAATCCTTTCTTTTCAGGGTCGGGTTAATGGGTTCTTGCCTCAGAATGTGGAGT
The DNA here is from genome assembly GCF_036898095.1 of Palaemon carinicauda. Taxonomy (NCBI): domain Eukaryota; kingdom Metazoa; phylum Arthropoda; class Malacostraca; order Decapoda; family Palaemonidae; genus Palaemon; species Palaemon carinicauda. Next base: position 14,241,966 of record NC_090745.1, read on the forward strand.
CATGGATTTCATCCGTCGATGCCCATTTAAATGCTAAACAAATCATAGACCCATTTGTACAATTACAAGAAGCTAAAAGTTTTATAGACTTTTCTAAAGGAGATGCGAGTGTGTATTTAAGGGGTGTTTCATTTCAAGAAGCAGTTACCTTGGATGATTTCAAAGTTAGGCTACGTGCGGTCTATGGGGGTGAAGAAGCCTTGGATGTAGTTTTAACACTAAGAAATACACTTAATCAAGCCCCTATGACTCGGCTTAATGTTATTGAGAGAGCAGCTCTCATAGCCGATAGGCTTAATGAATATCAAGATATTTTAGGTAATTTCATTTGGGTTACTAGAGATAACATCTCCGTGAAAGATTTCTTACGATTAATGTATTTAACTTGCATGACACTTATGTTGCCTGAAGCTTTAGTGTGGTGTTTTGATAAAAAGTTAACGCCAGCAAGTACGGAATTGGATGTATATAAACAGATAAAGAAAAACATGTCTAAGTGTCCTGATCTTGATCCCGTTTTAACTCAAGTTTTTGCAAAAAATGAAACAAAGCCAGTTAATAATAGTCAAGTTGCGGGAATGACGTGTTATAATTGCAAACGTCAAGGTCACTTGATTGCGGACTGCAGAACGAGATTCTGTTCGATACATAATAGTTCGACTCATTCATATAGTCAGTGCTACTCGCGTAAGACACAACAGAATCCTAGAAATACACAGTCAATTCCAAAGTCAGTTCCATATGGAAATAAAAAGAAAAATCCTCATTTCAATAAGAAGAAACAGCCAAACGTCAATGTAGTTCAGAATCCGAAACAAACAAACAGTTCTTCGAATAACGCTGATCCTGGGTCGTCAAGCCAGACCTCGCAAGGTCAGACTAATTTTCAGAATGTGCAGAGCAAAGCAAATACCACATAATTAACTCCAGTGGGGAAGAGAGTGATGTTGGGTCAAGGTCATTCATGTCAACATCAGTAGTATTGAATAATCAATTTAATGTTCTATCATATCATTGTGAGGCAATAGATTTTCCTATGAAACACACGGCCGAATTATGTAAATCAGTGCATGCTCCCGTAGATTTGCAACGAATTCATACAATAATAAGCCAAAATGAGTTACGACCAACATTATATGCTGTAAATTTAGAACACAGATCATTTACATTATTTTTTGACTCTGGTAGTCCACGTAATATCATGGATTTGAGGATACATCATTTGTTGTTTTCGAACTTCCCAATAGAAAAATCCGGAGTAAAACTCTCGGGTATAGGAAGTAATGAATTAAATGTAAATAGGCGTACCTCATGTTCATTTCAAGGTCGGTAAGCGCACGTTTGCCGATACATTTGTTGTTGTACAAAACATTGATATGTATCCAGCTGTAATTATAGGATACCCATCTATGGGCAATCAAAACATTATCTTAGCCCCTGCCAAGCACGGCATGTATATCAAAGGAAAATTCTATAAGTCTTCTAATACCTTAAAATCAGTTTTGGATAAAAAGGAGACGACAAATAAAACAGTGACGTATGTTGAAGAACCAATAACTTGTCTCACTAATAAAGAAATAATATACGCGACCCAACAGAATTCTCGTTCACCCGTAATATCATCTTGCACGCAATCTATCGAGCCGAACGTACCTTCAAATTTAATAGTGCAAGTAAAGAAAACATTACCGGGATCTGAAATATTAATCCTTTCCGACACTTTGAACTAACGGATTGTCTGTCACACAAGCTATTTATACAGTAGGCTCACATCAACAATGTAATATTGAAGTCTGTAATCATTTAAATACCACTTTAGTAATTCACAAAAATCAACATATCTTGGTTGTAGAAGTTTATAAACATCGTATTCTTACCGTTGCTGAAATCAATCACGCTTAATCAATTGCGGATGAATCCCTTTTGAAATCTATTAAAAATAAAATCAATAAAGACATTCAAGACGAAGAAATTCAGCAGAAAATTTTTGGACTTTTAACTGAATATCATAATGTTTTTTCCACTACGGATGGATCCTTAGGAAAAACAGATGTAATCGAGCATCAAATAAGGTTAAAGGACAAGCAGAAAATTATCTATGTACCCTCGTACAGAAGTAGGTAAAATGCTAGAAGAAGGAGTCATTAGGAAATCGAACAGCCCTTATAAATTTCCATTAATAGTAGTACCGAAAAAAGATCAAACATGGCGTATCTGCGTAGACTTCTGTCGCCTAAACGAGGAGACGACCCCTGATCGATTCCCAGTGCCATGTACTGACGATATTTTATCTTTGTTAGGTCAGAATAAATATTTTACCAGTTTGGACTTACTTAAAGGCTTTCACCAGATATCATTAGAAGAAAATAGTATCCCATACACAGCCTTCAGCACAGCCAGGGGACATTATGAATTTTTACGGATGCCTTTTGGTTTACGTTGTGCTCCCATAACATTTACGAGAATGATTAACATAGTGTTTGGAGACTTTCTATGCCTATATGGACGACCTTGTAATCTTTTCCAACACATTAGAAGAACATCTACGTAAATTAGAACTAGTACTACAGAGACTAAGACAACATAACTTATGGGTAAAAATTAGTAAGTGTGAATTTTTCAAAACAGAATTAGTCTATTTGGGTTTTATGGTGTCAAGCGAAGGTCTTAAAGTAGTCCATGATAAGGTGTCGGCTATCCGTAACTTTCAGATACCTACTAATGTCAAGGGAATACAGCTATTTCTGGGTTGTAGTGGATATTACAGGCGTTTTATACGCAATTATTCAATAATAGCCGCTCCCTTAACTGATCTTACGAAGAAGGGCGTAGATTTCATATGGTCTGAGCAGCATCAACAGGCGTTTAATACCTTGAAAGATGAACTGTGTAGTTCTCCTATCTTAAAATTTCCTGACTTCGGTAAGGAATTCTTCATTGCAACAGACGACTCAGACTTAGGAGTAGGTGGGGTATTGCTTCAGCAATATGAAAAACAATTTTTCCCGATAGCTTTTTATTCTCGAAAACTGAGAACTTCCGAAAGTAAGTATGCAGTAATAGACAAGGAAGGGCTAACTATTGTTAATTCACTAGTGCATTTTAAGTTCATAATATACGGTTATCCCGTTAAGGTTCTTACTGATCATAAACCACTAACCGACTTCTTTAAAGGCTTCAGCCACAGCCCCAAACGAACTCGGTGGCATTTGATCATTCAAGACTTTGGCGCGAGAATCGGGTATTTACCTGGGAAAGCAAATATCATTGCTGATGCATTATCAAGCAACCCCGTGTCATCTTGTACGGAGCCTTTAGCTGAATTAATAGATATATCAACATCCATGCCTATTGTTAAAACGATATCTGAACAAGAAGATTTGGGCTGGAGTGCTGAATTATTACAGACTGAGCAAAGAAAAGATCAGAAATTAGAAAAAATCATAAATGCTTTGAAAGGCAATCATAAGGAAAAGGAATATATAAAGTATAAGCAGCAGAATTATATAATCAAAGACAATATTCTGTGTAGATCCGTGACAAGGAAAACCCGCAGTACACCACATGTAACTAACGACCAGGTAGTGGTACCAATCTCACTTATTTCCACTGTCCTAAATTGGTTGCATGCAAATCCATTGCATAGACACCCAGGGTTCTCATTAATGTCACAGAAAGCCAAATCATTGTTTTATTGGCATACAATGCTTACAGATATAAAAAAAAAACAGCTAATTGTCGCACATGTCAGGAAAACAAAGGGCATACGAAAACACCTGTCAGCCTAGGGGCTTATCCCGTGCCCAATCAACCCTTTGAAAGGATACATTTAGATTTATTAACAGGATTTTACGAGTCAGACAGAGGAAATAAGCACCTCATAGTAATTGTAGATGCTTTAACTCGATATACAGAACTAATAGCGCTTAAAACTAAAACTGCGATTGAATGCGCTAGGAAGTTTTACGAGTATTACATTTGTAAACATGGAATTCCACACATGATTATCTCAGACTCGGGTGGAGAATTTAATAATCACTTTCTTACCTCATTGTGTGAATTCCTTAGCATAAAGAAAATGAATACCATGATATATCACCCAGAGTCGAATGGGGTAGTGGAAAGAGCAAATAGGAAGGTTTTAAATATATTAGGAGTAACACTAGGGGGATCAGACCCTAACTGGGATATTACAATACCTGCGGTACTGAGTACTCTGAATCATTCATATCATATATCAATTAAAATGTCACAGCACGAAGCATTGTATGGTACCCCAGTTAGAACGCCTTTCCATGTATTAACGCCTACAACTAATCTATCAAATCCTTTAAAAGAATGTATAAATGCAAGCAAAAGTCGTTTTGATATCCTTCAAAAGAATTTAGAAGAATCACAAATCATAATGAAAAGGAATCATGATAAAATAGCGAAGCCAACTAAAACATATACCGTGGGTGATAATGTATACATACAGGTAAATGTACGTAAAGGACTCAATTATAAACTAACACCTAAGTTTGAAGGCCCATTTAACATTTTGGAAACATTAACGGCCAATAGGTTTAGAGTTAAAAACGTATCCCAACCCACTGATGAGAGAATCGTACCATTGGCTCACATAAGAAATTAAAATAAGAGGGAAAGAAGTGAGGGAAAGATTTTTATTTTTGTTTATTTTTTGTAAACATAATGTTAAAAGTTTTTCTTCTTAATACAGGATTAATTACATATATTTTTCTCGTTACAGGTTTCCAAGATGAAGTTTTTATTGTCCGGAGTGATATTGTTCGCTCAGACATTTTTCTCGTGTGGGATGAGCTCTAAAACTAAAAGTATAGTTTTGAAATATGGCACTATAGTTGAAAGACAAGAAGACGTTTTTATTACATCAAGTAACGTAGTTGTTGAAGTGCGTATGCAAGCAATTTTTCTCCCAGAGAATGACGTCACTAGCTTAAAGAGCGCCATTTCAAGGTTTGCTGTTTCATTAAATGAAATGCATAGAAGACATTTTCCTTTTAATACAGAGAGTTCGCTTGCATCGACACTAAAAGTTGCAGAGATGCTATCTGACGACTTGCAAAATAAGACTTACGAGGCAGAATCTTTGGCTCGTGACCTTTTGATGTGGACTGTAGGACACGATAATCTTGAGAAACGTAACCCGTTTATTTTTGCTGCACTAAACATCTTTGGTTCTATTGCAAGTTTAGGCTTAGGAATTTCCAACCGTCTTAAGATTAGTAATCAAAATAAGAAAATTGAGTTCTTGACTCATGAAGATGAATTGATTATGTCAGAACTAAGGAATCAGTTAGCTTCAATCAATCAAGTTATGGGTTTGGTAAATGAACATTCTAGTAATATCAATCAGATTATGGAAGTACAGGATTTGTTGGCAACGTTAACGTATTATGATTCAAAAATAGATCACATACATAATAGAATTGCACATTTCATTGAGAAATCAAAAGACTATGTGGAAGCTATCACGTTAGCGACTAAAGGTGTACTGTCACCCCATTTGTTGCCAATAAGAGACTTAACGTTAATTGTGGAGAACGGACGGGAGAAATTAGGTTATATTCCTTTGTTAGACGCACGTAGGTTAGAATTTTATTACAGCCTAATTACAGTAAGCGTTGAAAATCACAGGATTATGATTACAATTCCCTCTGATTCTTCCGATGCCTGGCAATCTTACAGGATATCACCATTTCCGACTTTCATGACGAATCACTCAAATCCAGAAATATCCAGTTTGACAGGACGTATTGATTTCCCCAGACAAGGAAACATATACGGTCATTAAAGACTTTAATCAATTAACTCACTGTTCAGACGCAATGGATAAAAAAATATGTACAGCTGACTCATTTGAATTCCATAAAAACTTGGATTCATGCGAGTTAGGTATAGTGCTAGACGGTACTCTCTCCCATACATATGAAAATTGTCTAGATAAGCTTTATCCCTTTGACAATAATAAGTTCAATTGCAGACTGAACAACGGCTCGTGGATATGATACGAGAAGGCCGGCTTCAATGTATCATGCCTGGACGGATCCACGTCCTATTCCCAAATCTTCGTTGCAGCAGATGGTTGTATCGGGACGTCCCCAAATTATACGGTGCATGGAATCAAGACTATCATCAGAGAACGAGCCTACTTCACAAACTTCACGTGGTCAACAACAATTCCTTTACCTCTCCCATACAATGCACATGTGGCTAAGCGGTTGATGAAATTGACCGAGAAGGACCACCCGACACCGACTTATGAAGAATGTCGATTCTACATATTGCTAGCAGGAATAAGTGTTACGGTGATGATATTTATCGCCGTTAACATCCTTGTTTGGCGTAGGTTAAAGAGAGATAGTATTGAGATCAAACAGAACGTTTTGCCATGTCCAGATAAAACGCCTTATTTAATTCAATTTAAAGCCGTTTGAAACTGGCCCCTTCATTCGTTCAAAGGAGTAATACTGTCTTGGAAAAGTGTTGTGCACGAAAAGCAGTTAGTACGCTAGTAATATGTAATAGAAGAGACTATAGAACATTTGCATTAAAAAAAAAAACATTTAAAAAACATTTAAAAAATAAATCATTTTTTCGGCACCTAATAAAATATATAAGCCTGAATGTTAAAAAACAGAATCTATGGGCATCTAATAAAATATATAAGCCCTATATATAAATATATATATATATATATATATATATATATATATATATATATATATATATATATATATATATATATATATATATATATCAGGAATTCGTGTTTGTGCACTAAAATTGTATCTTTACCAAGGTAACAAATATTTTTATTAGTTACCGTATTATAATAATCTATGTTTTTGACAAAGGTAACAACTATTCTTTAACAAAGTTACCGAATCATATGTATATCAGTAATTTTTTTTTTTAGTACCATATAGTCGTTTGCTAGCAATGTACCATATATGTGATCTGTATTTATCATGCATTTTTTCTTTGTTTTGGCAATATTTGTTAAGTATGCATTATTATTTTTTTAATGTGCCTATTTGAACATTCGTCCTCATTTGCTTATGGCTAAAGTTAAAAAAAAAAAATAATAATATATATATATCCAGTCACACTCCTAGTAAACATATTTTGATGTATTTAAAAATTTAGGTAGCTGACCGAGCTAATGTAATATATTAGATATTACTTGTTTAAAACACATGACCTACAGGTCATTGTGGAAGTAAGAGAAGTGTGAGAACTGCCATAGTCATATTCTAAGCAGGATGTGATTGCCAAACCTCAGCAATGTAACATTTTTCATGAAGAGTAAACACAACCAAGCCCGTGAGAAAGAAGTTGTCTGTGAGAACGGAACAAGCATCTTCCGGTATAAATGTTGTGTTTACTATAATTCCATAAATGCTGAGATACCTGTGTAAACTTTAGTATGAAATTGGATATTTGTAGCAGTTCACTTTACGATGTCATACGGAATGGTCATCCGACCAAACCAGCTATACACCTGTGATGATGTTAACACTGTTCTTAAAGAATAAACTATTCTAAAGTTAACTTACTTAGACTTTACTTGAAGATGTAACATACCAACTCTAATATATAACACATTTTAGATGACATTTGAAGAGAACCCAAATGTGTGTTAACAACAGTAGCACACAAATATATGTCCTACGGCATTCATGTCAGCTTCGGTTGACATTGAATAGGCATCTTCTTCGTCAGGGGTGGAGGCATTGATGGAGGTCTTGAAGGGGCTGTCCATAAGGGCGTCAGCTTTGGTCATCAAGTCCTTTATGGGTAAACTATCGACATCGGGTATGGCAGCGCGTATAGGTCCGGGTAAACAGCGTATCCAAAGGGCACGAAGTAGGTTCACCTCACGAGGAGAGCCATCTACGGCAGGCTGAAGGCGAGCGATACTGGTCATTTCCCTGAGGGCAAGCGAAGGCCTTTGGTCCCCCAACGGTTGTTGCGAGAGCTGAAAAAGCTTTGCTACACGGGTGGCTGGCGACGGCGAGTACTGCTGCAGAAGGTATGTTTTGAGGCCGTCATACGCTATTGGGGTGTCTCCTTGTTCACAAAGCCAGTCGGATATTTCCGGGAAGGTGTCCTCGGGTATCGCTGCGAGAACATAATCTGCTTTGGTGGTTGAGCGAGTCATGCCCTTGATGCAAAACTGGACTTCTGCGCGCTGAAACCAAGCAAACGCCTCTCCGCTGGCGAACGGTGAAAGTTTCAATGGGGCGGCCCCAGCGCCAACTTCTGTAGAGTCCGTCATAGTACCAACGATGGAGGGGCGAGGGGGGTGG
>NC_090745.1:14255298-14262798 GCF_036898095.1 Palaemon carinicauda
ATATATACACACATATATATATATATATATATATATATATATATATATATATATATATATATATATATATATACCAAGGCACTTCCCCCAATTTTGGGGGGTAGCCGACATCAACAAATGAAACAAAACAAAAAAGGGACTTCTACGCTCTACGTTCCTCCAAGCCTGACAAGGGACTCAACAGAGTTCAGCTGGTACTGCTAGGGTGCCACAGCCCACCCTCCCCCGTTATCCACCACAGATGAAGCTTCATAATGCTGAATCCCCTACTGCTTTTATGTGTCGCTGGATTATAGATGCAGGAGAGGGGGTTCCCAGCCCCCTCGTCCCGTCCCTTTTAGTCGCCTCTTACGACACGCAGGGGTAACGTTGGCGCTATTCTAATTGTTTTTATGCCCCGCGGCCACAGGGGCCATATATATATACACAGTATATATATATATATATAAATATAATATATATATATATATATATATATATATATATATATATGCATATATACATATATATATATATATATATATATATATATATATATATATATATATATATATATATATATATACAGTATATAAATAAACATATGTATATATATATATATATATATATATATATATATATATATATATATATATATATATACATATATGTAGTTAGATAGATAGATAGATAGATATTTATGTGTAAGTATCAGTTTTTACGTTTGCATATATATATATATATATTTATGTATATATACATACATACAAATACATAAATACATATTATATACAAGTGTGTATATATCTTCATTATATGGTCAAAAAGCGATGGATCACCGAATTAGGGAAATTTGCGGGCGGGGACTGGCATAGAGAGAAACGGCTGATGATGACGATGTGTGTATACTGTATGTATATATATATATATATATATATATATATATATATATATATATATATATATATATATATATATATATATATATGTGTGTGTGTGTGTGTGTGTGTGTGTGTGTGTGTGTTTCCTTCCTGTCACACTAAGCGGCAAACACTCGGTAACGACATCCTCCCACAAACTGCCCAAACAGCCGAATGGTAGTTAGGAAAGGGGAAGGGGTAGGGAGGATTGGATCTCTTTTAGAGAGAGAGAGAGAGAGAGAGAGAGAGAGAGAGAGAGAGAGAGAGAGAGAGAGAGAGAGAGAGAGAGAATAAATAGCGTTTGTATTAGGAAAAGAAAATATATGTATTGCAGAGAGAGAGAGAGAGAGAGATCCTTTGACTACGATAATCCAAAGTAGACTATCTATATTTCAGTTCCGAAATCGCACCAAAAAATAGAAACTACTGAATGATACCCTTTGTACAAAATTATAATCATATCTCCCTATGGTATAACTTCTATGGTTACCTGTTTTACTAACTAACTACCATAGATTAGAATGCCGACGATAATAACGTAGGAAGGAACTGAAAAGGATTCAATTTACTCTATGAAGGGTCTAGTAAATGAATTAAAGACGGCACAATAACTCAATTTCCATTTCCGTCAAACGACTACTGAAATATGAGACAAGGTTATCCCATGCGATTAACCAAAAGACTTTACCCTGATGGAAAAAAAGGGATTTTGATGCTAAATGAGAGAGGAAGGGATTTATAAAATACCTTCGGGGAGAGAGAGAGAGAGAGAGAGAGAGAGAGAGAGAGAGAGAGAGAGAGAGAGAGAGAGAGAGAGACTCGCCACCATACCCTGAAAATAAAAGAACAGAATACATTTCCTTGGCTCATCGAACAAAACATCTGGTCATGACAGAATCCCCTTTTTCTCTTTCTCTGTCGTTTTATCTCTTTCTGGGGTGAAAGATATTTTTCGATTATGAATCTTATTGTAGTCTTGGAACTCTTTTTCTCTCTCTCTCTCTCTCTCCCTCTCTCTCTCTCTCTCTCTCTCTCTCTCTCTCTCTCTCTCTCTCTCTCTCTCTCTCTCTTTGTCTTTATCGTTCTTTATTTCTTTGTTTGTTGGGTGTTTTGCTCAGGAATATCTGAATTATTTATCATCATTATCATAAGGTCTATTCAAAATCTATTCAAAGCCTTGAACGGGAACGCTAGACAGGCGTTCACAAAATCGATCGTCGTGAAGTTTATGATCGAACATTCTGATGTCTTGTTAAATTTTCATAGTTACTCTCTCTCTCTCTCTCTCTCTCTCTCTCTCTCTCTCTCTCTCTCTCTCTCTCTCTCTCTCTCTCTCTAATTGCTTCATAAACACTCCCTGTAATTCGTCCAAAACAATCAATAACGTAAATAGGACGTGTCATTTCCGTAATGAGTGTGACTTAGGCTTTGATCTTTTAAGAACGCAGTTCTTCGCCATGACCCCAAAGGCCGACACCCATTCCCATTCCCATTCTCATTCCTATCCCCATTACCACATCACGTTTCTTGGTTCAGCGTCTGGACCTTGTCGGTATGAGGTAAAAGAAGCTAGTTTTTATCTATCCTGTTCCATGGCATTTCTGCTATTCAATTAGCTTTCCTTCTGTCGGCCTCTTTCCAATTAGCCATTTTCTTCTTCAATTTTATCTGCCTCCCGTTTTCACGGGTTGAACTTAGAACGAATTATTCTAATCGGGAGTGTGAATTTTTTAATTAATTACAATACCAATGTTGAAGGAGGTTTTATTAATTTCAATAGGCCCTCATATCATGTGTATGCGTTATATTATTAGACAGAATAAATAGATATATTCGCATCTGCATTGCAATTTCATTAAGGCTTCATCATTTCTAGTAGGCTTCTGGTAATCTTGAGACTTATAAATTCCAGTTACTGAACTTGTATACATCTCTCTCTCTCTCTCTCTCTCTCTCTCTCTCTCTCTCTCTCTCTCTCTCTCTCTCTCTCTCTCAAAAGTAACTATTTCAAAGTTAGAATGTCAAAAGTAAAACTGTCATCAAATTCCAGGTATTCATAGAAATAATCTCTCGAGATGAGGATTATGAAACAAATGTCTAAAAAGCTTAAAATAAGTACAGTGATATGAGTATTAATCGTAGTATTTATATTTATTATTATTATCACTCTACGTTACTGTTATGTAATTGTTCAGGGTGTTGTGTATATAAATCAAGTACGAATATGAAGGGTGGATTCTTACCTCAGCCAAGGTTATATTTTCGAGGCGGTTTATTAATTTATTCATTTATTTGTGTCTGTGGACAGGATTATTCATTTATTTATATGTACTTGTGTCTGTGGACAGGTTTAACTCAAAACTATTCAATGGTTTTGACAACATTTTCACCACAGATAGATCTTAGGTCATTGACGACCCATGATCCAGATCCGGATTCTAAATCCGGATTTGCATTTATCACAATTTTAAAGATTAAGTCAAAACAATGATTTCTAATTAATCGACTACGACGCAAAAAATCTAATGCGATGTAATCATTATAGGGTGAGAAAAATAACCGTAATGAGATGTAGAAAATCTCGAAGGTTCCAGAAGGTATAGAATCGAATACGTGTAGTCACGCCGGAAGTGACATCATATAAAAAGAGCCACAATCCAGAAATTAAGTCATCTTAGTAATAATGGGTTTCTTTATGAAAGGGCTTTTATTAAATGAATAGGAATAATTTTGGTAACATCCAAGGAAATTATGTAAACAAAGATCTTTAATTACAAAGATCCTTATGAGCAATTTGGGTCCGAGGTTTGGTAATGTACCACGTGACAGTACTTATCTGTTAATGCCTACTGTATCCCAGGTTGGAAGTTTAGCTATAGTCTTATATTGGCCTTGATTATGACCGTCCTTCAGAAAGTAGATGAAAGCAAAGTTTCCCTTAGGCTGAAATATCTGTTCTATTTGAAATCTCTGATCTCTAGGGTATTACTAGAGGGGCACTCAGTAGAACGCAGACCTCCGCCGTGGCAGCTAATTTCTCGACCTTTTGCTCGACCTTGGCTTTAACCTTAACCTGTATCAATTGGCGTAGATTTTCGTACACTCAAATATGAACCAAGTCTCTGTGACAATGATGTCCAAACCTATGGCTGATTACGTCAATTGGTCATTTTGCTTGACTGTAACCTTGACCTTGACCTTCCAAAATATAATAATTTCCAGCTTTTTACACAACAGTTAATCCCTACAAGTTTCATTACTCTACGATTAAACTTGTGGACTGGAAGCTGTTGACAAACAAACATACAGACACAAACAAACACACAAACAAGGGCGAAAACATGACCTCCTCACAACTTCATTGGTGGACGTAATCAGTTGATTGGTACCTCCGCCACCGAAGTTAGAAGGTTATACTTTACCCCCCGTTTCTGTTTCATTTTTTTTTTTCACTGTTCTCATGGAACTGAAGTAATTATATAACACTTTGAACTTGCAATGTTTTTACGGAACTGGTGTTAATAACTGTCTTTGGTGGTGTTAATAACTGTCTTTGGTAGTGCCATAGCCTCTGTTACATGGCCTTCCACTGTCTTGGATTAGAGTTCTCTTGCTTGGGGGTACACTCGGACATGCTGTTCTAACTTATTTCAGTTCCTTTTTTTTTAAGTTTTTATAGTTTATATGTGAAGAATCTACTTTAATGTTGTTGCTGTTCTTGGAATATTTAATTTAATTGCCTATTCTTCTCTTGTAGTTTATCTATTTCCTCAGTTTCCTTTTTTTACGGGGATATTTTTCCGTGTCGGAGACATTGGACATATAGCATCTTGCTTTTCCAACTAGGGCTACAGCTTAGCTTGTAGTAGTAGTAGTAGTAGTAGTAGTAGTAGTAGTAGTAGTAGTAGTAGTAGTAACAACAACAACAACAACAACAACAATAATAATAATAATAATAATAATAATAATAATAATAATAATAATAATAATAATAATAAGCCTAGTGCAATCTTATGTTTGAATTACTTTAAAAAATTAAGTGTGAAGAACTTAATATAGTCACTGTATAATCGCTGTATAGTCATTCGATCTAACTACTCAGTAGTCTATACTTTAATTTAACTTTCTGATATGAAGGAAATTAAAAATATGCCATTTGATAGAACCCAACAGAACAATTTAGATCCGTTCTCTGCATTTCATAGCACCTAAGCGTCTTTTGATTTCCTGTAATAAAATAAAGTACTTTTTGATTACGATTTAGCAAGGACCTGTGTGGATCGAGATGTGAATTAAGTGATTATGTAATCTGTTAAGTGAAACTACAGCTTTATAGTGTTATATACAGGAGTGATAAATTTATATATATTGTATATTCTATTTTTCTTTTTATGAAATTGTATTTTTGTAAACCATCCGTATTATTTAATCTTCTGAACTTTTTTTAAAGTTACCAACACGAGTCTGGTCCCTATTACTCTTAAAATTAGTAAAGTCTTAGAGCTAAAAGAACTCTAAGTTAGAGCGCTTAAAGACCACTCATGAATGGCAGAGTCAAGGGAGTGACTGTGCCCTGCTTAGCGGGACAATGCCCTAAAGAGTGTTCATATATACATGAAAATTAGCGTCCAAACCCACCCCCATCCAAGACAGGAACAGGGAGGGCAAGGCAATAGCTGCTGATGACTCAGCAGGTAGACCTACAGGCTCCCCCAAACCACCCCTTCTTTAGCTCACAAGGATAGTAAGGATGTAGACAGTACAAGAAACTAAGCGGGACTCGAACCTCAGTCCGGCAATTTCCAATAGGTCACCACAGTTGACATTCTGAACTTGTAAAACAAAAATCTAACAGGAAGGGAAGGGAGACATTATCATAGAAAGCTAAGAATAAATGTCTTTTTTCCGAGATTGTAGATCTTTCTATTTATCTTAAATACACATGAGTATTTTATTTTATAGTTATGTATATTTATATACACACTAGTTCTGGAGTGGACTAGTTGCGGCTGATGATGATGATGATGATATTGATATATCTATGGATTTCATTCTATAGATAACAACACTAGTCATGTAGGGGCCTTGTTACGGCTGATGATGATGATGATGATGATGATATATCTATGGATTTCATTCTATAGATAACAACACTAGTCCTGTAGAGGACTTGTTACGGCTGATGATGATGATGATGATGATGATATATCTATGTATTTTATTCTATAGATAACAACACTAGTGCTGCAGTGGACGAGTTACGGCTGTTGATGATATATATATATATACATATATATATATATATATATATATATATATATATATATATATATATATATATATATATATATATATATATATATATAACATATTGATATCTTCAAAATCACAATGATGTCAAAATAAGGAAGGAATTTGGTGACGTGGTCTCAAATTAAAGCTTTAAGCTGAAACACTAAGAACTATCTGCAGCTTCGTGGATGTAAGAAAAATACAGAATACGATGAAAAACATAATATATCTTAAATTAACTTGGAAAGTGATGTTTCACAGCGCAGTGTGCTAGCACAAATTCCCTTCACGTTATAAGGGAAACATGGCTGAAACAGGAGAAGGATGCCACGAAATAACCTTTGCTGACTACCACACACAAATATTCGTGTGCCCTCAGCGAAAAAATAAAATGAAATGCGCAGTCTGAAAATGACGGGATGAATTGCATACATGAATATGCAAGAAAATGGAAGATTACACTCAGTCAAGAAAAATTTCAACTCCAGTCAACCTCAGCAATGAAACTTCAAATGTGGTAGTCAGTAACCAGATAATCCTTTTTAATACTGAAATCGAAATACAGCGCACTAGACTTTCCAGGTCAGAGATAGTAAAACATATTAACAACTGCAAGAATAAAAAGGTAGAAATAATTCCCAAAATACCAACACTCAACAGAATCTGCAAAAAAAAAAAAAAAAAAAAAGTGTTATGATACTAATTCTTA
Organism: Palaemon carinicauda; assembly: GCF_036898095.1. Taxonomy (NCBI): domain Eukaryota; kingdom Metazoa; phylum Arthropoda; class Malacostraca; order Decapoda; family Palaemonidae; genus Palaemon; species Palaemon carinicauda. The sequence continues at coordinate 14,262,199 of NC_090745.1, forward strand.
AGTACTTTTCAGCAATAATCTCGCCAGGCAGTAAACCTCCCAGTTGAATATGCAATCCCTCAGAACAAAAAGCTAAGCTGAACCTTCAAGAAGTCACTTTACTATAATGCATTCAAAGAACTTTATAACAGAGTCAGACTAGCAACTATTGACTGTTGAATGGAAAAGTGCTAAATAAGGCTCGTAACGAATTGGCTCTGATAACCCTGCCATAGTGGAATACAGTAGAGTGTTAGCGGAGGAAAGACACAAAGACCTCTTAACCTGGTCGAGGATTAGCCCAACATGATGTGAAACAAAGTAGACCTAGTAATCTTCAACCATAAATTCATACCCATCGCATCCCAGACTCACTCTTCTACCTACTACTTACGCCAAAACAACCCAACCATACCTTCCCCAGTCAAATCCTCCACTCCCTCATATTACCATCTTTATCTTTTTCCTCGCCACACCCCTACCCCTCACCTTATCCATCCTTCCTTCTTCCTTCCCACTATCTTCAAATACTTCCCTATATTGTATCTTATTTATCTCATCATCTCATCTCAAGATCAAGATTTTGAACCTGCGTCTGTAAGTGATGGTCAAAGTTGGTTC
>NC_090745.1:14267798-14275379 GCF_036898095.1 Palaemon carinicauda
TTGGAGCTCTGACGGGAAAGCATTCAACTTTACTATTGATGACGAAAGACAAATTGGAGACAAACAAGGACTTGGGGAGCTTTGAAGACTCTTTGAAGACTTGTTGGAGCCTGTTAGCGATTTCCAAAAGGTCTTCATGTTTTTTTAAAATTAAGCTAGATACAGGAACTCTATATTGTTGGCTCGGCGGGGGGCTGCCCACTTCCCGCTAGCCAGGCCAGGCCTCCCCCCTCCCCGCTGGCTGGGCGGGCCTCCCCCCTCCCCACTGGCTGGGCGGGCCTCACCCTCCCCACTGGCAGGGCGGGGCTCCCCCCTTCCCACTGGCAGGGCGGGGCTCCCCCTTCCCACTGGCAGGGCGGGGCTCCCCCTTCCCACTGGCAGGGCAGGGCTCCCCCCTTCCCGCTGGCAGGGCGGGGCTCCCCCCTTCCCGCTGGCAGGGCGGGGCTCCCCCCTTCCCGCTGGCAGGGCGGGGCTCCCCCCTTCCCGCTGGCAGGGCGGGTGTCTCCCCTTCCCACTGGAAGGGCGGGGCTCCCCCCTTCCCCGTTGGCAGGGCGGGGTTCCCCCCCTTCCTGCTGGAAGGGCGGGGCTCCCCCCTTCCCCCTGGAAGGGCGGGGCTCCCCCCTTCCCGCTGGCAGGGCAGGGCTCCCTCCTTCCCGCTTGCAGGGCGGGTGTCTCCCCTTCCCGCTGGAAGGGCGGGGCTCCCCCCTTCCCCGTTGGCAGGGCGGGGCTCCCCCCTTCCCCCTGGCAGGGCGGGGCTCCCCCTTCCCGCTGGCAGGGCGGGGCTCCCCCCTTCCCCCTGGCAGGGCGGGGCTCCCCCTTCCCACTGGCAGGGTGGGGCTCCCCCCTTCCCGCTGGCAGGGGGGGGCTCCCTCCTTCCCGCTGGCAGGGCAGGTGTCTCCCCTTCCCGCTGGAAGGGCGGGGCTCCCCCCTTCCCCGTTGGCAGGGCGGGGCTCCCCCCTCACCCTTCCTGCTGGCCGGGCGGGGCTCCCTCCTCACCCTTCCCGCTGGCAGGGCGGGGGCATCCCCTTCCCGCTGGTAGGGCGGAGGCGTCCCCTTCCCGCTGGCAGGGCGGGGCTCCCCCCTTCCCCCTGGCAGGGCGGGGCTCACCCCTTCCCGCTGGCAGGGCAGGGCTCCCCCCTTTCTGCTGGCAGGGCTGGGCTCCCCCCCTCCTGCTGGCCCCCTTCCCGCTGGCAGGGCGGGGCTCCCCCTTCCTGCTGCCAGGGGAGCTCCCCCTTCCCTACTGGCAGGGCGGGGCTCCCCCCCTTCCTGCTGGGAGGGTGGGGCTCCCCGTTAAAAAATCTAAAAAATACTGTAAAAATATATATATATATATATATATATATATATATATATATATATATATATATATATATATATATATACATATATATATATATATATATATATATATATATATATATATATATATATATATATATATATATATATATTTAAATATCATATATACACACAGATATATATGCATATACATATAACTACATACATAGTTTTAAAGTTTGGAGTATTGGCAGTAGCCTACTAGACACAGATCCCAGTATAACAGGGATAAATTGACTCTCAAAGGCATAGGACAAGCAATAATCTAGAAAAAAATTAGAATCTTGATGCTGGTATTTTCAGCACAGTTTGAGAGCTCTATGAGGGTTGGTTCTTCATGTCATTTTCTCCGGTAGTATGGTGAAAACTCGTAAACTGGACTTTTGAATCTTCTCAGGAATGGGTTCAGTCATACGAGGGACTAATTTCAGGCCATCATCTTTACAGAATCCAAATTTTTCCATGTAGATTCCAACTGTGCTTTGATCTGATCCAATTCCATAAACATCAACAACAGCTGATCAAAGTTGTCTCGGTCGCCAAGAAACACTGTTCCTTCAGGTTGATCCTTAACCACATCACTATTACTGATTACTGAAACACTTTCAACCATGTATATGCCAGGACTGTTTCCAATTCAAAATAAAAACCATAGGACTCATAATTACCTAGTTTGTTTAGGAAAGTAGTTGATTGTTTAGATTTGAAGAGATGGCGGAGTGTCATACATAGTAGGATATGCGTTTTCATCTTCCACTGTCCACCTGTTGCTGCTTTACACATATCTCGACTAACTGTTAGTACTAATATTTATTCTCGATCTGATGGGCCCCTCTTACGACACATTAGTGTAAATACAGATTGTAAAACATAAGCAGGAATTTCCTGGGTGAGGGTACGCTCGAGAAAACTATTCTATCTTATTTCTCTTCCTCTTGTTTTGTCAAAGTTTTTATAATTTATATAGGAGATATTCATTTCAATGTTATTACTCTTCTTAAAATATTCTATTTTCCTTTTTTTCTTTCCTCACTGGGCTATTTTCCCTGTTGGAGCCTCTGGGATTATATCATCCTGCTTTTCCAAGTAGGGTTGCAGCTTAACTAGTAATAATAATAATAATAATACTAATAATAATAATAATAATAATAAGGAATGTCACTAGATTTGGTGGGCCATAGAAGCGTCTTAGTTTCTTTGAAGGCATTGAGTAATCTAGTGTAAAGTTCAAAACTAACTTCTTTGATCCAGTCATCATCTCACAAATTACAAGCAGAAAGCAAAATTGTTTTCAGTGATTCCAAAGATTTACAAAATATCAGTGTGTCATTATATAGGGATGATCAGAAGTCGATCCTGTTTTTCATATCAGAACAATGTTCAATCTTCAACCTGAGATTCACTAGTTATTTCACCACCTTGTTCATTATTGTTATTGTTGCATAGATTCTCATTATACATATTTCTAAATGACAAAGTTTTAGAACCCGAACTTTGTGAATATTTTTTGTTTTTTCTTATAAAATCGTAGATGCAAAAATGCTTTCTCTATACATCTTTTCTTGTCTGGTGTTTCCTCAGTTTCTGTGATGGTGTAACACTCCTAAGGTATTCGTCTCACTAAAAACTGCTTGGGTCGGCACTCATGGAATTAGGTCTCCCTTGCGAAAAGATCTAGTCCTCTTATTCTATATAGTAAATCTTCATCGTTTAGTTACATTTTCTTTTCTTCAATGTTTTTATACTCATCTGAGTGGAACTTCTGCAAGCTAAGTAAGTATATTACCAGAGTCCTTTACCTTGTCACCTTTACAAAATATACAGTATTTACCAAATATCACTATTTAACATCTTTTTTTGGCGACTTATTCACTTACATTCAAGCATTAGTTTTTATGCTTAACAATGTGCGGCGACCAATTCAAAAACACTCTCGTCGGCAACTTTATATACTAGTAATTAAACAAATGAACAAATAAGTAAGAAAAATAATTCATCTTAACTTCGAACTACATTTGAATAAATACCTTCAAATTTTCTATAAAAAATTAAAGGCACTTTATCTTTTAAAATGAGTTTGGAATTTGTCAGGAGAAAAAAAATCATCACTTGCTTATTTGGATTTATCAGTTTGAAACGGATAGAAAAGTTTTGGTATCTATTTGGATATAACTTGAACTTTGGCTAAAAATAGCGTATGTAACACGGACGTATTTATAGTGCAATATGTAATTACAGATTAGTTATTTTTTCCTGAGAGGACTTCGTTTGCAAACAGAAATATGTTAAAATCAAGATTTTTTTTTCGCTTTGTCTGTGTACATTTTGTATTCCTTTAGAAATACATATTATACTATTGAAATGTTTGCTTTTTTACATATGTTTCTTGATATATTGCAATAGTCCCCAAAAAACCTTTTTTTGAAAGTCTGAATAGATTGACCTCCCATATAAAGGTTTATGTAGATTTATGTGAGGTAGAGTTGAGCGTGGAAGTAATAATGTGGTTTTGGAAGGGTTACAAGATTTCTGTATGTTTGGATAAATGGATAAATTCCAGGAATTCAGAAGGTAAGAGGAACTAATTACGTTTAATAAATCCAAAGAAATATCTTGCAATTCCAAATTATCAAAGGGCTCAGTGCGCGGGCCAATACTCACTTCTACAGAACTCTCAAAATTTACGTTTTGGTCCAATTATTATTATTATTATTATTATTATTATTATTATTATTATTATTATTATTATTATTATTATTATTATTATTACCTCCCCCAAGGTGGTCATGTTTTCACCTCTGTCTATTTGTGTCACCAACCTAACTCAAAAAGTTACGGGAGAATTTTGACCAACGTACTACAAATATAATTAAAAACGTATTATTATTATTATTATTATTACTATCCAAGCTACAACCCTAGTTGGAAAAGCAAGATGCTATAAGCCCAGGGGCTCCAACAGGGAAAAATAGCTCAGTGAGGAAAGGAAATAAGGAGATAAATAAATGAAGAGAACAAATTAACAATAAATCATTCTAAAATAAGAAACAACGTCAAAACAGACAAGTCATATAATAAACTATCAACTACATCAAAAACAAATATGTCATAAATAAACTATAAAAAGACTATGTCTGCCTGGTCAACAAAAAAGCATTTGCTCCAACTTTGAACTTTTGAAGTTCTACTGATTCAACCACCCGATTAGGAAGATCATGCCGAATCTCTCTCTCTCTCTCTCTCTCTCTCTCTCTCTCTCTCTCTCTCTCTCTCTCTCTCTCTCTCTCTCTCTCTCTCTCTCTCTCTCTCTCTCTCTCTCTCTCTCTCTCTCTCTGAATGTCATTTAGCCGGGTATAACTCATGTATGGTGTTTTTTATTATTATTTTACATAGAACCATATCTGAAAGTACTTTTTCTTTAATCGGTGACTTGAACAAGGCTAATGTCGAAATAATCTAATGTAGCTATTAACGGAAAGAATATTTTAGCTGCGATACTCCAATAATTTCTACACGATTTTGCGGATTCATGATTGTGTGTGTGTGTATTCAGTATTTGCAGTGGATATTCAAAGCGTCATGGGATAAAACAGAAGGAAATTTGGCAACTCGATTTGTAAAATTTTAATGCTTTCACTAGCAAAAACACCCCGTTGCTGTCAAGAGGGCTCCGCCCATTTCCTAGTAGTAGTAAGAAGAGCAACACCTTGCCTGTTTTGTCACGGGAACACTAGAGGACATCTGACGAAAGATTTCCCCAGTGTCGGCGTTCTTTTGATTTTAACTGTACATATATATGTTATTTTTTGTACATTGATTTTTTTTCAAATGTTCACGTTTTTGTAACCGTTTTCCTGATTATTCCCTGGCTGCATTAATATTTGCAAGAATTATTACTGAAAAAATCAAGGTATTTCAAACCCGAAAGGAAGATATAGTAAATCAACTAAAAGGTTAAAAAGTTAAAAATCTAACAGTAAGTAAATACATTGAAATCTTAAGGCAAGACAGGTAAGTAAATCTAATGGATATTTCACTGAAATAAAAACAATGAATATTACTGACAAAGTAGACTCAAATGATGCTGTGTGTCTGAAAACAAAAGCTCTCGATTGTTATCTGAATGTGCACAAATAACACACACGCCAGCGTGTACACATTCACGTATGTTTGCATACACACACACGCACAAAGGTATGTACGACAAGCACCAGAAGGAAGCTACTTGAAAAGGAAAAATGTTGAGAAGAAAATACGAATCAACTGTGCTAAAAAAGCTTACGAGCTGAAGTCGAAAGTGTATTTGCAGGTGACATTTTCGATCTGTATAGTTATGCATATTCTAATTCTCCCCATGAAAGAAAAAACCCTTTGCCTATATCCAAATGACCGAGGCGACAGAATAAGTCAAATATTTATGAAATTATTGAATACTTTTATTATACCTTTTATTCTATACTAGTGTAGGAGACCCGTCAAAAACGACGTCTAAATATTTAGAAAAACATGCACACACATTCAACCCTTTCCTCTTTCCTAACTACACCCCTTCTCACCAGAGTATAACTACTCCCTTCTCCTCCCCCTCCCCATACCAGTAGGGCGGGGGGGGGAGAGAACGGTAGTTATACGTCTTGCCGTTGAGCGTGACAGGAAAATATATATATATATATATATATATATATATATATATATATATATATATATATATATATATATATATATATGTATGTATGTATGTATGTATACATATATATATATATAATCAGAAATTGTTTTTTTATCATATAGGGGAGATCCATGCAACGTCTTTCTCAGAATTTACAGAAAGCACACAGATCCACTTTCTCCTCCCACGTAAGTGCACGAGCTTCAAAAATAATAATAATACACATTATGAAAAAAATATGACTAAACATTTACGATCTCTGAATGCCAGTTGCAATTATACGAGCTAAATTAGTCACAGTTTTATTCCTCAAATCCTCAGTCTGTTTGATTTGGTCCTACTGGAGACTGTGTAAATGGACCGCCCTACTGGTAATTGCGTAAATGGACTATCTTCAGTGCTGTGGACAGATGATGCAAATATCAATTACTACAATCCAATGTCCTTTTCAAGAAATTACTTTCTACTTTACTGCAAAGGGAATAAGTCGTAATTATGAGTTTCAGATTCATTAGAAAGCTGAAATTCAATAATGATCTTTAATATCTTTACAATTGATTAATTATTTAGCGGGTGTTGTTAAAATGAATAGAATAAGGTAACGATGGCTGAGATGTTCTCAGGACACCGAATTAGTCTCGTAAACTTCATCCATCGAAATCTTAGATTATGCAGAGGAAAACATTCTCCCTCAAACTTAAATACTTAATTCAAAATGTAATTCCACGTCATAAGGTGTAATGGAATCAGATTAGAATTTCTTTCGGGGGGAATGCGAAATATTTTCCATATCAAACACAATACGTAATCTAATAATTGTAATTTTTACAAACTGAAGCAAAGGGAACCTAATATAAACATTAGTGTTATCTATTCTGTACTACTGGTTATCGAAAAAAAAAAAAAACATATGAAAGGTGACAATTATAACACGATTTAAATCACATAACCTATTCAGTAACAAGGAAAACATTAAATGATGTAACTGGTATCTCTTTTTTGATTGACATATGCTAAAATGAGATCATTATCTTGCTGCCGTTTAATTCTCTGTGAAATAATCTAATTGTGTCATATTTTACGGTTGAAATGCAAATGGAAAGTTTCATAATCCAATTTATCAAACGAGAGAGAGAAGGAGAGTGAGAGAGAGAGAGTGGTGGCGAAAGTTTCATAATAAGAGGATTGCTTGAAAAGAATGGATGAAAGTATAACTTATAAATACCAAAATTATATAGATCAATAAAGATAATATCTATCAAAATACATATCATGGTTTTTTATTTCCAAGATGGTCAAAACTCTCATTTGTCAGATATTAAAAAATGTTAAACGTAAAAAGTATCTCTAACGTAAAGAATGTCAAGGACTTGCGAATGCCACCCTTGCTCTCAACTCTTAAGGTCATTAGATATTCAATTTACTTTTTCCAAATCTATCTCCTCGCTTTTTTATCTTAATTCGTGTTTCTTAGTAGGAAATAGCTCGACTTTATTTGCATTTCCATAGCGTTTATACTAATTAATACCTTTGGAAGTTTTCTTAATCATGATTAAACTAATTTCGAATTAGTC
>NC_090745.1:14275879-14295879 GCF_036898095.1 Palaemon carinicauda
ACATCCGATTAAATGTGGAACTTGAAGGAGGAGGAAAAAGAGCTTGCGGAAAAATATATATATATATATAATGTATAAGCATTTTGTATAATATGTTTAGGCATGTATGAATATATATGTATATATATATATATATATATATATATATATATATATAGAAGAGAGAGAGAGAGAGAGAGAGAGAGAGAGATATAATAGAGAGAGAGAGAGAGAGAGAGAGAGAGAGAGAGAGAGAGAGAGAGAGAGAGAGAACCCGTGTATTAGGAGTGTGAAGGTTATGATGAGATTTATGATAATTTTCTGCTCTACTTTATGCCACTTATAATTTAACATTTTTATCTCATTCGGTATTTGAAAGTGTAGACTCGACCGTTAATTGGAATAGTTTAGATTTGCATAAGCAAATAAAGTATTACGAGAAAACATTTTGCGTAAAGGAAAAATTGTGATGTTTTTCTTTTTTCATATCACAATTTTCTCAATAATATAATAACAAATAAATACAATTTCTATTATCTAATAGATTTTTGCTACCAATTTTGATTAAGTTTATGAAATTATACGTTTTGCTAAAGATTTGCGAGGAGAAAGTTTTGTTCTGCATCAAAATGTTAGGTTGATTTTCTTTCCTTTTTACTTTCTCTGTTGATAGGGGAACTAGTTCAGGTGGTAAAATTCAGCCGTAAGCTACATATCAATAACGCCCTTAACCCATACATTATCGAAATCCCTCTCTGGCGCTCAGACATTGAGGGAAGTAGAAGTAAAAAAAAAAAAAAAAATCCAGGACCAAAGAGGAAGTGTTAGGAGCACTGAACTATGACTGCCAATCCCCGGGGAATTGTTTTAGCTCCGGACGTCTTCCGGGCCGTCATTGCTCAATGGCAGTGGTTCTCATATCATCATATCCTTGTCCGTCGTCCTGAACCTATGTTGAATCCTCTCAAGATTTAAATCTCTTTTGGGCTGGCCTTGCCCAAGAACCCGTGTCATGGCAAAGATGCATGGCAATCTTAATCAAATCATACGTTGAATTGAATAATATCCGCAAGTCGAAAAAGAAAACAAAGAATTGAGGCTCTGAAATGGCCATTTCCATTACTCCTTAGATTTAAATTATCCAAACTAAAAGCATGGACTAAAATATTTAAACGTATCACCATCACTATCTCCTCCGCCTATTGATGCAAAGGGCCTCGGTTAGATTTCGCCAGTCGTCTCTATCTTGAGTCTTGAGTTTTTAATTCAATACTTCTCCATTCATCATCTCTTACTTCACGCCTTTATAGTTCTCTGCTATGTAGGCCTGGGTCTTCCAACTCTTTTAGTGCCTTGTGGAGCCCAGCTAAACATTTGGTGAACAAATCATATCCCTCTTGGGGAGTGTGAAGAGCATACCCAAACTATCTCCATCTACCATGATTTCATCCACATATGGCACTCAAGTAATCTCTCTTATAGTTTCATTTCTAATCCAGTCCTGCCATTTAACTCCCAATAATCTTCTGCGGGATTTTTACTCAAACCTTTTAAATCTGTTGGAGATTGTTTCATTATCATATCATGACTCGTGTACATATAGCAACATCGATCTAAATAAACTGACATATAGCCTAATTTTTATATGCAATTTAAGGCGGTTTGGTTTCTAAATTTTACCTAACTTGGCCATTTTATTATTCATTTTTTTTTCAATCTTTCATTAAAGCCCAATTCTAAAGCTCCAGTATTAGAGATCATAGTTCCTGCATAGTTAAATGATTCCACCTTATAAATTCGTTCTCCTTCCAATGATTTTTCATCTTCTACTGAATATTCCGTTCTCTTCATCTCTGTCTTTCTTCTACTTATTTTGAGCCCAACCTCTTGTGATATTTCATGCTTTCTGGTAAGTAAGTAACCAAATCCTGTGGTGTTCTGTTAATAAGGACAGCGGTATCACCACACTCTAAGTCAGCTAATTTCCTATCACCAACTCAGTCCAATTCTTCTCCACCCTCCCAACTGTTCTACGCATTGCAAAATTCATGAGGAGGATAAACGACATAGGTGACAACACCTTCCCTTGGAGTACACCTTACTCACGGTTCAGATATACCATATATAGACCTTTCCCGTACTGTACCATAAAGAAAAGAACATGGCATCTTCTCGCTGCTTTTCTTCTATCTTGTTCTTCAATCTCTTCTAACTTTTACTTTATTGTAGAGCTGCTCGGGTTGCTACCTAGTTGAATGGCCACACAGGCCCCAGCGCTAGACTTTATTGCCCAAATTCATAAATCAAAATCTACACCAAACTTTGTTTTCATTCCTGATGACTAATTCGAAATTAGTTGAATCATAATTAAGAAAACTTCCAAAGGTATTAATTAGTTTAAAAGCTTTGGAGATGCATATAAAGTCAAGCCATTTTCTACTAAGAAACGTGAATTAAAACACAAAAGCGAAGAGATAGATTTGGAAAAAGTAAATTGAATATCTAATGACCTTAAGAGTAGAGAACAAAGGTGCCATTCGCAAGTCCTCGACGTTCTTTACGTTAGAGATACTATTTACGTTTAACATTTTTTAATCTCTGACAAATAAGAGTTTTGACCATCTTGGAAGTAAACAACCATAAGATGTATTTTGATAAACATAGTCTTTATTGATCTATATAATTTTGGTATTTATAAGTTATACTTTCATCCATTCTTTTTAAGCAATCCTCTTATTATGAAAATTTTGCACCACTCTCTCTCTCACTCTCCTTCTCTCTCTCGTTTGATAAATTGGATTTTCAAACTGTCCATTTCCATTTCAACCGTAAAATATGACAAGATTAGATTAAGTCACAAGAGAATTTAACGGCAGCAAGATAATGATCTCATTTTAGCATATGTCAATCAAATGAGAGATGTCGGCTGCACCATTTAATGTGTTCTTTATGACTGAATAGGTTATGGGATTTAAATTGTATATCTTAAGTGTCACCTTTCTTAATTTTATTTGGAAAACCAATCATACAAAATAACCAATACTAATGTTTATATAAGGTTCCTTTTGCTTCAGTTTGTAAAATTTACATTCATTACAATACAGATTACGTATTGTGTTTAATAAGAAAAATAGTTCATATTTCCCCTAAAGAAATTTTAGTCTACTGATTTTATTACACCTGATGACGTGAAATTATCTTTTGAATTAAGTATTTATGTTTGAGGGAAAATGTTTTCATCGCCATAATCTAAGATTTCGATGCCTGAAGTTTACGAGACTAATTCGGTGTCTTGAGAACATCTCTGCCATCGTTTGTTTACCTGTTCTATTCATGTCAACAATCTCCCTAAAAGAAAACATTAATTTTAAAGATGTGGAATATCGTTATTGAATCTGCATCTTTCTAATGAATCTGAAACTCAAAATTACAACTAATTCCCTTTGCAGTAAAGTAGAAAGTAATCTTGTGAAAAGGATATTGGATTTTATTAATTGATATTTCCATCATCTTTCCACAGCACTGAAGACGGTCCATTTACACAGTCACCAGTAGGACCAAGTCAAACAGACTGAGGATTTGAGGAATAGTGCTGTGGCTAATTGAGCTCGTGTAATTGCAACTGGCATTCAGAGATCGTAAGTGTTTATTCATATCTTTTTTTCATAATGTGTAAATAATTATTTTTGAAGCTCGTGCACTTACGTGGGAGGAGAAAGTGGATCTGTAGGTTTTCTGTAAAATCTAAGAAAGGCGTTACAGGGATCTACTTTTATATAACAAGAACAATTTTATGACTACACACACACACACACACACACACACACACACACACATATATATATATATATATATATATATATATATATGTATATGTATATATATATATATATATATATATACTATATGTGTATGTATGTATGTATGTATGTATGTATATATATATATATATATATATATATATATATATATATATATATATATATATATTCCTGTCACGCTCAACGGCAAGACGTATAACTACTGGTCCCTTCCTGTCCTTCCGGTGGGGGGGGGGGGGAGGGAGTAGTTATACCCTGGTGAGAAGGGTTGTAGTTAGGAAAGGGAAAAGATTGAATGCGTGTGTGCATATTTATCTAAATATTTAGCCGTCGTTTTTGACGGGTCGCGCACACTAGTATAGAATATAGAGGGACATATGATAAAGATATTCAATAATTTCATTAATATTTGACTTACTTTGTCGCCTCGGTCATTTGGATTTAGGCAAAGGGTTTTTTTTCATGAGGAGAATTAGAATATGCATAACTATACAGAAGGAAAATGTCACCTGCAAATACACTTTCGACCTCAGCCCGTAAGCTTTTTTAGCACAACTGATTCGTATTTTCATCTCAACATTTTTCCTTTTCAAGTAGTTTCCTTCTGGTGCTTGTCGTACATACCTTTGTGCGTGTGTGTGTATGCAAACATACGTGTATGTGTATACGCTCGTGTGTATGTTATTTGTTCACATTCAGATAACAATCAAGAGCTTTTGTTTTCAAACACAGAGCATACTTTATCAATATACTTTGTCAATAATATTTTTTGTTTTTATTTCAGTGAAATATCCCATCAGATTTACTTACCTGTCTTGCCTTGAGATTTCAATGTACTTACTTACTGTTAGATTTTTAACTTTTTAACCTTTTAGTTGATTTACTATATCTTCCTTTCGGGTTTGAAATACCTTGATTTTTTCAGTAATAATTCTTGCAAGTATTAATGCAGCTAGGGAATAATCAGGAAAACGATTACAAAAACGTGAACATTTAAACAAAATCAATGTACAAAAAATAACATATATATGTACAGTTAAAATCAAAAGAACGACGACACTCTGGGGAAATCTTTCGTCAGATGTCTCTAGTGTTCCCGTGACAAAACAGGCAAGGTGTTGCTCTTCTTACTACTACTAGGAAATGGGCGGAGCCCTCTTGCAGCAACGGGGTGTTTTTGCTAGTGAAAGCATTAAAATTTTACAAATCGAGTTACAATATTTCATTCTGTTTTATCTCATGATGTTTCGAATATCCACTGCAAATACTGAATACGCACACAAGAACACACAATCATGAATCCGCAAAATCGTGTAGAAATTATTGGAGTAACGCAGCTAAAATATTCTTCCTGTTAATAGCTACATTAGATTATTTCGACATTAGCCTTGTTCAAGTCACCCATTAAAGAAAAAGTACTTTTAGATATGGTTTGATGTAAAATAATAATAAAAAACACCATACATGAGTTATACCGGGCTAAATGACATTCACACACACACACACAGAGAGAGAGAGAGAGAGAGAGAGAGAGAGAGAGAGAGAGATTCGGCCTGAATACGTGTTTGATTATATTTGTAGTACGTTGGTCAAAATTCTCCCGTAACTTTTTGAGTTAGGTTGGTGACACAAATAGACAGAGGTGAAAACATGACCTCCTTGGCGGAGGTAATAATAATAATAATAATAATAATAATAATAATAATAATAATAATAATAATAATAATAATAATAATAATTGGACCAAAACGTAAATTTTGAGAGTTCTGTAGAGGTGAGCCCTTTGATAATTTGGAATTGCAAGATATTTTTTTTCTTTATTTTTTAAACGTAATTAGTTCTTCTTACCTTCTGAATTCTTGGAATTTATCCATTTATCCAAACATACAGGAATCTTGTAACCCTCAAAACCACTTTATTACTTCCATTCTCAACTCGGGGCCGTTCTCACATAGGGGACCAAAATCAACGCTACGCTTAACTGTACCTCACATAAATCTACATAAGCCTTTATATGGGAGGTCAATCATATTCAGACTTTAAAAAAACTTTGCTGGGACTATTGCAATATATAAAGAAACATATGTAAAAAAGCAAACATTTCAATAGTATGATATGTATTTCTAAAGGAATACAAAATGTACACAGACAACGCGAAAAAAATCTTGATTTTAACATATTTCTCTTTGCAAACGAAGTCCTCTCAGGAAAAAATAACTAATCTGTAATTACATATTGCACTATAAATACGTCCTTGTTACATACGCTTTTTTTTAGCCAAAGTTTACGTTATATCCAAATAGATACCAAAACTTTTCTATCCGTTTCAAACTGATAAATCCAAATAAGCAAGTGATGATTTTTTTCCTGACAAATTCCAAACTCATTTTAAAAGATAAAGTGCCTTTAATTTTTTATAGAAAATTTGAAGGTATTTATTTAAATGTAGTTCGAAGTTAAGATGAATTATTTTTCTTACTTATTTGTTCATTTGTTTATTTACTAGTTTATAAAGTTGCCGACGAGAGTGTTTTTGAATTGGTCGCCGCACATTGTTAAGCATAAAAACAAATGCTTGAATGTAAGTGAATAAGTCGCCAAAAAAAGATGTTAAATAGTGATATTCGGTAAATACTGTATATTTTGTAAAGCTGACAAGGTAAAGGACTCTGGTAATATACTTAGCTTGCAGAAGTTCCACTCAGATGAGTACAAAAACATTGAAGAAGAGAAAATGTAACTTAATGATGAAGATTTACTATATAAAATAAGAGGACTAGATCTTTTCGCAAGGGAGACCTAATTCCAGGAGTGCCGACCAAAACAGTTTTGAGTGAGACGAATACCTCAGCAGTGTTACACCATCACAGAAACTGAGGAAACATCAGACAAGAAAAGATGTATAGAGAAAGCATTTTCGCATCTACGATTTTATAAGGAAAAAAAATATTCACAAAGTTTGGGTTCTAAAACCTTGTCATTTAGAAATGTGTATAATGAGAATCTATGCAACAATAACAATAATGAACAAGCTGGTGAAATAACTAGTCAATCTCAGGTTGAAGATTGAACACTTTTCTGATATGAAAAACAGGATCGACTTCTGATCACCCCTGTATAATGACACACTGATATTTTGTAAATCTTTGGAATCACTGAAAACAATTTTTCTTTCTGCTTGTAATTTGTGAGATGATGACTGGATCAAAGAAGTTAGTCTTGAGCTTTACACTAGATTACTCAATGCCTTCAAAGAAACTAAGACGCTTCTATGGCCCACCAAATCTAGTGACGTTCCTTATTATTATTATTATTATTATTATTATTATTATTATTATTACTAGCTAAGGTGCAACCCTACTTGGAAAAGCAGGATGTTATAATCCCAAAGGCTCCAACAGGGAAAATAGCCCAGTGAGGGAAGGGAAAAAGGAAAATAGAATATTTTAAGAAGAGTAATAACATTGAAATAAATATCTCCTATATAAACTATAAAAACTTTAACAAAACAAGAGGAAGAGAAATAAGATAGAATAGTTTTCTCGAGTGTACCCTCACCCAAGAAATTCCTGCTTGTTTTACAATCTGTATTTACACTAACGTTTCGTAAGAGGGACCCATCAGATCGAGAATGAATATTAGTACTAATAGTTAGTCGAGATATGTGTAAAGCAGTAGCAGGTGGACAGTGGAAGATGAAAACGCATATCCTATTATGTATGACACTCCGCCATCTCTTCAAATCTAAACAATCAACTACTTTCCTAAACAAACTAGGTAACTATGAGTTCTATGCTTTTTCTTTTGAATTGGAAACAGTCCTGGCATATACATGGTTGAAAGTGTTTCAGTAATCAGTGATAGTGATGTGGTAAGGATCAACCTGAAGGAATAGTGTTTCTTGGCGACCGAGACAACTTTGATCAGCTGTTGTCGATGTTTATGGAATTGGATCAATTCAAAGCACAGTTGGAGTCAACATGGAAGAATTTGGATTCTGTAAAGATGATGGCCTGAAATTAGTCCCTCGTATGACTGAACCCATTCCTGAGAAGATTCAAAAGTCCAGTTTAAGAGTTTCCACCATACTACCGGAGAAAACGATATGAAGAACCAACCCTCATAGAGCTCTCAAACTGTGCTGAAAATACCAGCATCAATATTCTAATTTTTTTTTTTAGATTATATGCCCTTTGCGAGTCAATTTATCCCTGCTATATCGGGATCTGTGTCTAGTAGGCTACTGCCAATACTCTAAACTTTACGACAACTATGTATGTAGTTATATGCATATGCATAAATATCTGTGTGTATATATGATATTTGAATATATATATATATATATATATATATATATATAATATATAAATATATATATACAGTATTTTTTAGATTTTTTAACAGAGCCCTGCCCTTCCAGCGGTAAGGGGTAGCCCCACCCTGCAAGCGGGAAGGAGGGAGCCCCGCCCTGCCAGCGAGAAGGGGGGGAGCCCTGCCAGCGAGAAGGGGGGGAGCCCTGCCCTGCCAACGGGAAGGAGTGGAGCCCCCTGCCAGCAGGAAGGGGGAGCCCCTCTGCCAGCAGGAATGGGGAGCCCCGCCCTGCCAGCAGAAAGGGGGGAGCCCTGCCCTGCCAGCGGGAAGAGGGGAGCCCCGCCCTGCCAGCGAGAAGGGGGACCCCGCCCTGCCAACGGGAGGGGGAGAGCCCCCCTGCCAGCGGGAATGGGAGAGCCTCGCCTGGCCAGCGGGAAGGGGGAGATCCCCGCCCGGCCAGCGGGAAGGGGGGAGCCCCGCCCTGCCAGCGGGAAGGGGGGAGCCCCGCCCTGCCAGCGGGAAGGGGCGAGCCCCGCCATGCTAGCGGGAAGGGGCGAGCCCCGCCCTGTCAGCGGGAAGGGGGGAGCCCCGCCCTGCCAGCGGGAAGGGGGGAGCCCCGCCCTGCCAGCGGGAAGGGGGAAACCTCGCCCTGCCAGCGGGAAGGGGGGAGCCCCGCACTGCCAGCGGGAAGGGGGGAGTCCCGCCCTAGAGGCGGAAAGAGGGGAGCCCCGCCCTGCCAGCGGGAAGGGGGGAGGTCCGCCCTGCCAATGGGGAGGGGGAGGCCCGCCCTGCCAACGGGGAGGGGGGAGGCCTGCCCTGCCAGCGGGAAGGGGGGAACCCCACCCTGCCAGCGGGAAGGGGGGAGCCCCGCCCTCCCAGCGGGAAGGGGGTAGCCCCCGCCCTGCCAGCGGGAAGGGGGAGCCCCGCCCTGCCAGCGGGAAGCGGAAGCCCCGCCCTGCCAGCGGGAAGGGGGAGGCTGCCAGCGGAGAGGGGGGAGGCCCGCCCAGCCAGCGGAGAGGGGGGAGGCCCGCCCAGCCAGCGGGGAGGGGAGAGGCCCGCCATGCCAGCGGGAAGCGGGAGCCCCGCACTGCCACCGGGAAGGGGGGAGTCCCGCCCTGCCAGCGGGAAGAGGGGAGCCCCGCCCTGCCAGCGGGAAGGGGGGAGGCCCGCCCTGCCAGTGGGGAGGGGGAAGGCCCGCCCTGCCAACGGGGAGGGGGGAGGCCCGCCCTGCCAGTGGGAAGGGGGGAGCCCCGCCCTGCCAGCGGGAAGGGGGAGCCCCGCCCTGCCAGTGGGAAAGGGGGAGGCCTGCCCTGCCAGTGGGGAGGGGGGGAGGCCCGCCCTGCCAGCGGAGAGGGGAGAGGCCCGCCCAGTCAGCGGGGAGGGGGGGAGGCCAGCTCTGGCTAGCGGGAAGCGGGCAGCCCCGCGGAGCCAACAAAATAGTGTTCCTGTATCTAGCTTAATTTTAAAAAAACACGAAGTCCTTTTGGAAATCGCTAACAGGCTCCAACAAGTCTTCAAAGAGTCTTCAAAGCTCCCCCAAGTCCTTGTTTGTCTTCAATTTCTCTTTCGTCATCAATAGTAAAGTTGAATGCTTTCCTGTCAGAGCTCCAAAAGGAGAAATATGGAATACCAGTGCAATCCCAAATTGCCTTCAAATTGTCATTCGTCTCAAGCATAAATGTTAGAAAAGGTAAAAAGGTCGTTTTGATAAAAGCGGGGAAAGATGTAGACAAAGAAGAAGAAGAAGAAAAAGAAGATTGTTTTATTGACCAATCCATATTTGGAAGCTTTTATCACCGACTAACCATGATGCCATTAAAAAGGAAACAAGATTTGGGTTTTGCAGAAAATGCTTTGGTGAAAGTTAAGAGAATTGTTGAGTGTGACTTTTGAAACAAAACCAAAATACTTCGTCATAAAGGGAGCAACCACAAGTGGAATCATGAAGGCAGTCATGAAAAGCAAAATAAGAATCTTGAAGACTAATAACTGATTTATTTGAAAGGATTCGGACAGAAAATACAGGAAGAAGAGGGAGACAGGAAGGACAACGGGAGAGAAGAAATAAAGAATCCAAAAAAGAGAACTAGTTATCATTTGTTGATCATTTTACGGTAGGTTGGATTTGAAAGAACAAAGTAAAGTCCCTAATGTTGAATATCCAAAAATAAAAATTGTGCAGAATATGGCGGAAACTGCACATAAGTAGAGAATATTGAAGAACCAGAGAAAGATCTAAAATTCTTCAATCTGAAATAATATTTTTACTCTCTAAAAAAGGAAGGACTTCTAAGGAGAGGCATTTCAATTGGACGGCTTCCTTTTGGAAATTCCTAACAGGCTCCAAATCTGAAATAGTCTTCAAAATTCTCCCAACTCGTTGTTCGACTTCAATTTCTCTTCCGCCATCAATAGGAAAGGTGAATGCTTTCCTGTCAGAGCTCCAAAAGATTCTTAGTCTCTCTGTTAGGAGGAATATGGAATACCGGTGCATTCTAAAATCAGCTTCATTCGTCTTGAGCAGGAAGAAAACCAAAAATACAAAATAGAATCAACAAGTGGAATAAGGAAGGCAGTTATAAAAAGCTAAACAAGAATCTTCAAGACTAATAATGGATTTATTTGAAAGGATTCGGACAGAAAAATACAGGAAGAAGAGGGAGACAGGAAGGAGAACGGGAGAGAAGAAATAGAATCCGAAAAGGAGAACTAGTCATTATTTGTTGATCACTTTACGATTGTGCGGATTTGAAATGAGAAAGTAAAGTCTATAATGTTGAAGATCCAAAAATAAAGATTGTGCAGAATAAGGTGGAAACTGCACAGAAGTAGAGAATACTGAATGATCATAGAAAGCAAAAATTCTTTAATCTGAAGTAAATTTTTTTTCTCCTCTAAAAGAAAGAACTTCTAAGGAGAGACACTCCAATTGGACGTCTTCCTGTTAGCATACTCTTACAAGAAAAATAGTTATCTAGGACCGACGAAGGAACGGGTTTGGGATCGGCGATTTTTTGTTTTACGGCTCCCCGGATTTGAACTTCGGGCTCCAGCTTCGGTCTTCATTTGTGTCAGCCTCATCATAATCTGTCTGTCGTCAGTGTTCATGTCATCCAACACAAGTAACAGCTTTTTAAAAGATACAAAAAGGATATTTTAATTGCAAAGGGATCAATGGTTCAATTGGGTTCCGTCGTCATGACACGCCTTCAAGATGTTCGTCAAAAAGAAATTCGACTAAGAAGCGCAACGGCAGGAGAGGAACTGGTCTAACGAATACTCTGAGGAAATAGTTTGTTGCCCTTCATCAGGACCCCTAAAAGATTGATACGCAATCGAGACGTCAAAACGAAAGTTAGCTTACGGGAAGAGTAGGAACAGGGTACCTTCACACACGCGTACACGTATATATATATATATATATATATATGTGTGTGTGTGTGTGTGTGTGTGTGTATGTGTGTGTTTGCTGGGTATTATTTTCTTACCTATTACTATTTTACTAATTTTTATGATAAATAATTAAAGGGGATTTTGTATGATTACGTTTTGATATAGCTAACCATAACAGACAGTAAGTAGAGTATTGAGAAACTTAGATCTTCCTCATTCCTGTTTTTCTGAGGCTAAACTAACTAGTTTAGCATTTAAGTCATATGGAATTAACACTCTTCATGGATGTTGGTGATTATGGAGGTGTAGACCCCAAATGCTATTTTTCCTTCGTTTTTTTATAAAGACCACTGATTTCTTAGCTCTTAAGTTGTCTTCTATTTTCTTCAAGTTATTAAATTATATATATATATTATATATATATATATATTTATAGATATGTATATATATATATGTATATATATACATATATATATATATGCATATACCTGTATATATATATAATATATATATATACATATGTATATACATATATATGTATATATATACATGTATATGCATATATATGCATATATATATATATAATATATATACATATATGTGTATATTCATATGTTTATAATATGTATATATGTATATTTATGTATATGAATATGTATATATATATATATATATATATGTATATATATATATATATGTATTATGTATGCATATTCATGTATATATATTTGTATATGTATATATATACATATATACAGTATATGTATATACATATGTACCAGTATATGTATGTATAAATATATATATATATATATATATATATGTGCATATATGTATATATATGTATATGTGTATATATATGTATGTATATATATATATATATATATATGTATATATATGTGTGTATATATATATGTATATGTGTGTACATATATATTTATATATGTGTATATATATATATATATATATATATATGTATGTATGTATATATATTATAGTTACGAAAGGAGAACTGAGTTTGTACTTCATTTTTCCTTTCGTGGCTATAATAATTTTATATTCATCACGTGTTAGATTTTGTGATTTCTACACACACACTCACACACAAACACACACACACACACACACACATACATATATATATATATATATATATATATAGAATGATAAATTTTGCACATTTAGACGTGTTTTCATATTTATATAATCCATATATCATACTCCCTTGATATCTGGATTCTCTCTATACCTCGGGATCAGAGAACAAAGGGGGAATCAACTCAGAGATAAAAGCTTCTGGTGGGCCGGGGAATCGAACCCTGATCAGAGAAAGTGGGATGAAAATTGGGAGAGATTTCTTTTCTGGAGGGATAGTGAGAAGCTAGGAACTGATATTGACGGTCTAAGACGAGCACCGGAGGTGAAGGCCATTCATTTTGAAAATAATGAGAATGTTTGATAAATATATGATTAAGGAATGAAAGAAAGGACCACAAATGAAAAAGTAAAATGGGGAAACAAAAATGTTAAAGAATAAATACCAAACTAGACATGTCAGGGGATAGAGGAAGAAGGTCAGAAAATGAAATCTGAAGAATGCGAGACAATATATAGGAATCCAAGGGTATCGCTCCTCAGCTGTGTGAATTTTAAAAGGACAATCAAACATTTATTTTCGAGATATCTTAATATTTGGTTTTACCCTTTCCCGCTTACTGCATCAGCTGTAGAAGTTATGGTTCAACTAATATCTTGACAGGCGGAGGAGCTGGTATGGATGGCTATTTCTCGAACACTCCGAACTAGAGCTTCACGCTTAGTGATGCGTTTTTCGCTTGTTAAGCGCCCATATACCTAGAGTAATTCACCCGGTCCAGAGCCCACATCCAGCACCACATGGCTGTGCTAATTCGGGCACTAGATCACTGTAAATAGGGACCTTATCAAACAGAGTTAAGCTTATTTGAATTGAGACAGAGAACGTTGCGCATGAAATTGATAAGATGTCAGTTTGATCTCCAGGCAATGTAATTTCTCAAGATAAAGCTACTAGAAATTATATAATCATTGATAACTTGCAGTCACGGCATTAGCGTGGGGAATAATGTTGCGCTTATGCCACCTGCAAATGTATTTTTCTGACAATTTATAGGAGAATACATTTTGGGAAAATAGGTAAATCATAGTTTCATGACAAAATTTCGGAAAATTTGGTCGTTTTGAGACTAAAAAGCTTGTATTTTTTATATGACTTGTCAATAAAACAAATTTCTGATAGCCTTTGCCAGAATATAATAGCGCCCTCATTTACCTCCACTTATCTTCGATACGAAGTAATAGGTTTTTATTGTATTCAAGGTGTTATGAAGTCATCAGTATATATTGTATCCATCACTGATTATCTATTATGCAATGGTGATACTTAAATTCGTTACTTATCAAACTTCCAACAACAACAACAACTACTTTATTCTACTTCTGCTATCTTTTGCATATCAACCAATAATGAATACGGTTAAAAATATTTGCCAGAACACTAACAGTTATCAAATAATATTTAGGCAATAGTACACTATCTTACAGACTGTATAAAGAATACTCATTTAACTTCTCTCCACACCCCCTAAATCAGAATTGACTTCATTATTTCCTCAGTGACTGGCTGGGGCAAGGGGTTGTGGAGAGGACACTCCCCCCCCCCCCCCGGACCCTTCCTTGCAGTGCCCCACTTGGCCCCTCCTACGAGAAAATAGTAATTGTATATATATATATATATATATATATGTGTGTGTGTGTGTGTGTGTTTGTGTGTGTGTGTGTGTGTATGTAATACGTGGATGTGTTTTGTATTTTCAGTGGATAGTTGAGACGTCAAATTGAAATATGGCAACTCGATTTGTAACTTTTGTATGCTTTTGCTAACAAAGACAGCCCTTTACTGTCGTTGGTTCGCTAAGGTTGGAGAAGGCTCCGCCCATTTCATAGTAGTAGTAAGAAGAGCAACACCTTGTCTGTTTTGTCATGGGAACACTAGAGACATCTGACTAAAGATTTCCCCCCCCCGAGTGTCGGCGTTCTTTTGATTCTAACTGTACAACAATACAATGCATTCAAGCAGTTTCAGCAAGTTAAAGAATTTACTTTGATACATGTTTTAGAAGAATACAGAAGAACCAACTTTGACCATCACTTACAGACGCAGGCTCAAAATCTTGATCTTGAGATGAGATGATGAGATAAATAAGATATAGGGAAGTATTTGAAGATAGTGGGAAGGAAGAAGGAAGGATGGGTAAGGTGAGGGGTAGGGGTGTGGCGAGGAAAAAGATAAAGATGGTAATATGAGGGAGTGGAGGATTTGACTGGGCAAGGTATGGTTGGGTTGTTTTGGCGTAAGTAGTAGGTAGAAGAGTGAGTCTGGGATGCGATGGGTATGAATTTATGGATGAAGATTACTAGGTCTACTTTGTTTCACATCATGTTGGGCTAATCCTCGACCAGGTTAAGAGGTCTTTGTGTCTTTCCTCCGCTAACACTCTACTGTATTCCACTATGGCAGGGTTATCAGAGCCAATTCGTTTTGAGCCTTATTTGGCACTTTTCCATTCAACAGTTAATAGTTGCTAGTCTGACTCTGTTATAAAGTTCTTTGAATGCATTATAGTAAAGCGACTTCTTGAAGGTTCAGCTTAGCTTTTTGTTCTGAGGGATTGCATCTTCAACTGGGAGGTTTACTGCCTGGCGAGATTATAGCTGAAAAGTACTTTAAAATTAGTATCATAACACTTTTTTTTTTTTTTTGCAGATTCTGTTGAGTGTTGGTATTTTGGGAATCATTTCTACTTTTTTATTCTTGCAGTTGTTAATATGCTTTACTATCTCTGACCTGGAAAGTCTAGTGTGCTGTATTTCGATTTCAATATCAAAAAGGATTATCTGGTTACCGACTACCACATTTGAAGATTCATTGCTGAGGTAGACTGGAGTTGAAATTTTTCTTGACTGAGTGTAATCTTCCATTTCTTGCATATTCATGTATGCAATTCATCCCGTCATTTTCAGACTGCTCATTTCATTTTATTTTTTCGCTGAGGGTACACGAATACTTGTGTGTGGTAGTCAGCAAAGGTAATTTCGTGGCATCCTTCTCCTGTTTCAGCCATGTCTCCCTTATAAAGTTGAAGGGAATTTGGGCTAGCACATTGCCCTGTGAAACATCACTTTCCAAGTTAATTTCAAGATATATTATGTCTCTCATCGTATTCTGTATTTTTTCTTACATCCACGAAGCTGCAGATAGTTCTTAGTGTTTCAGTTTAAAGCTTTAAATTGAGACCACGTCACCAAATTCCTTCGTTATTTTGACATCATTGTGATTTTGAAGATATCAATGTTATATATATATATATATATATATATATATCACCAACAGCCGTAACTCGTCCACTGCAGCACTAGTGTTGTTATCTATAGAATAAAATACATAGATATATCATCATCATCATCATCATCATCATCATCATCATCATCATCCGTAACAAGTCCTCTACATGACTAGTGTTGTTATCTATAGAATGAAATCCATAGACATATCATTATCATCATCAGCATCATCAGCCGCAACTAGTACACTGCAGAACTAGTGTGTATATAAATATACATAGATATAGAATAAAATACACATGTGTATTTAAGATAAATAGAAAGATCTACAATCTCGGAAAAAAAAACATTTATTTTTAGCTTTCGATGATACTGTCTCCCTTCCCTTCCTGTTAGATTTTTGTTTTACAAGTTCAGAAAGTCGACTGTGGTGACCTATTGGAAATTGCCGGACTGAGGTTCGAGACCCGCTTAAGCTCGATAGTTTCTTGTACTGTCTATATCCTTACTATCCTTGTGAGCTAAAGATGGGTGGTTGGGGGAAACCTGTAGGTCTACCTGCTGAGTCATCAGCAGCTATTGTCTTGCCCTCCCTGTTCCTGTCTTGGATGGGGGTGGGTTTGGACGCTAATTCTCATGTATATATGATCACTCTTTAGGGCATTGTCTCGCTAAGCAGGGCACAGTCACTCCCTTGACTCTGCCATTCATGAGCCGTCTTTAAGTGCTCTAACTTAGAGTTCTTTTAGCTCTAAGACTTAACTAGTTTTAAGAGTAATAGGGACCAGACTCTTGTTGGTAACTTTTACAAAAAGTTCAGAAGGTTAAGTAATACGGATGGTTTACAAAAATATGATTTCATTACAAAAAAAATTGATTATACAATATATGCAAATTTATCACTCCTGCATATAACACTGTATAAAGCTGTAGTTTCACTTTACAGATTACATAATCACTTAATTCACATCTCGATCCACACAGGTCCTTGCTAAATCGTAATCAAAAAGTACTTTATTCTATTACAGGAAATCAAAAGACGCGTATGTGCTATGAAATGCAGAGCACAGATCTAAATTATTCTGTTGGGCTCTATCAAATGGCATATTTTTACTTTACTTCATATCAGCAAGTTAAAGTCAAGTATAGGCTACTGAGTAGTTAGATCGAATTTCTATACGGCGATTACACAGTGACTAAACTGAGTTCTTCACACTTCATTATTTAAAGTAATTCAAACATAAGATTGCACTAGGCTTATTATTATTATTATTGTTGCTGTTGTTGTTATTTTTGTTGTTACGACTACTACTACTACTACTACTACTACTACTACTACTACTACTACTACTACTACTACTAGCTAAGCTATAGCCCTAGTTGGAAAAGCAAGATGCTATATGTCCAATGTCTCCGACACGGAAAAATATCCCCGTAAGAAAAGGAAACTAAGGAAATAGATAAACTACAAGAGAAGAATATATAATCAGATTAAATATTCCAAGAACAGCAACAACATTAAAGTAGATTCTTCACATATAAACTATAAAAACTTAAAAAAAAAGGGAAGTGAAATAAGATAGAACAGCATGTCCGAGTGTACCCCTAAGCAAGAGAACTCTAACCCAAGACAGAGGAAGGCCATGTAACAGAGGCTATGGCACTACCCAAAACACTTATTAACACCAGTTCCTTAAAAATATTGTAAGTTCAAAGTGTTATATAATCACTTCAGTTCCATAAGAACAGTGCAAAAAAAAAAAAAAAAAAAAAAAAAACACCACTCACATATACAAACACATAAACAAGGGGGTAAAATACCAATCAACTTATTACCTCCGCCAACGAAGTTGGGAGGAGATCATGTTTTCGCCCTTGTTTGTGTTTGTTTGTGTTTGTGTGTTTGTTTGTCAACAGCTTCCAGGCCACAATTTTAATCATAGTGTAATGAAATTTGCAGGGATTAACTGTTATGTAAAAAGCTGGAAATTATTATAATTTGGAAGGTCAAGGTCAAAATGACCAATTGACGTAATCAGCCATAAGTTTGGACATCATTGTCACAGAGACTTCAAACTTGGTTAATTTTTGAAAGCACGAAAATCTACGCCAATTAATACATGTTAAGGTTAAAGCCAAGGTCGAGCTAAAGGTCGAGAAATTATCTGCCACGGCGGAGGTCTGTGCTCTACTGAGTGCCCCTCTAGTATTACCGTAGAGATCAGAGATGTCAAGTAGAACAGAAATATTTAAGACTAAGGTAACTTTGCTTTCATCTACTTTCTGAAGGACGGTCATAGTCAAGGCCAATATAAGACTATAGCTAAACCAAGGACTTCCAACCTGGGATACCGTAGGCATTAACAGATAAGTACTGTCACGTGGTACATTATCAAACCTCGGACCCAAATTGTTCATAAGGATCTTTGTAATTAAAGAACTTTGTTTACGTAATTTCCTAGGATGTTACCAAAATTATTCCTATTCATTTAATAAAAACACTTTCATAAAGAAACAAATTATTACTAAGATGACTTAATTTCTGGATCGTGGCTCTTTTTATGAGGTCACTTCCGGTCTGACTACACGTGTTCGATTCTATACCTTCTGGACTCTCCGAGATTTTCTACATCTCGTTACCGTTATTTTTCTCACACTATAATGATTACATCGCAATAGAATTTTTGCGTCGTAGTCGATTAATTATAAATTATTGTTTTGACGGAATCTTTAAAATTGTGAAAAATGCAAATCCGGATCTGGATCATGGGTCGTCAATGACCTAAGATTTATCTCTGGTGAAAATGTCGTCAAAATCATTGAATAGTTTTGACTTAAACCTGTCCACAGACACACGCACATATAAATAAATGAATAATCCTGTCCACAGACACAAATAAATGAATAAATTAATAAACCGCCTCGAAAATATAACCTTGGCTGAGGTAAGAATCACCCTTCATATTCGTACTTGATTTATATACACAACACCCTGAACAATTACATAACAGTAACATATAATGGTAATAATAATAAATATAAATACTACAATTACTACTCGTATCACTGTAATTATTTTAAGCTTTTTAGACATTTGCTTCATAATCCTCATCTCGAGAGATTACTTCTAACAATACCTGGAATTTGATGTCAGGTTTACTTTTGACATTTAGATTTTGAAATAATTACTTTTTTTCTAACCAAAGGAGAGAGAGAGAGAGAGAGAGAGAGAGAGAGAGAGAGAGAGAGAGAGAATGTGTATAAGTTCAGTAACTGGAATATGTTTCAAGATTACCAGAAGCCTACTTGAAATGATGAAGTCTTAACGAAATTGCAGGGCAGATACGAATATATCAATTTATTTTGTCTAATAACACAATGCATAGATATGATTTAATACCCCCCCCCCCCCACACACACACATCGTAACATAACGTATTTATTTTGCAGAAAAATTTCAAATGCAATAAACCTGGAAATAATCTAAGACCTGTTTTGCATTACCTTCTTCACAAAATTAATCAAGAAAATACACCGGTGTCAAGTACTTGGTTGCAGATGAACGTCGTCCCAAAGGTCTCTTTATAGAATATTTAATAGAACGAATTTGTGTCGCTTATTCAAATATCCAACTGGCTTATCTCTTCCAGTTGAGGAATGAGTTTGCACAGAGATCCCAACTCTCGCTGATTATCTCTATTCATTTCATTTCAGACTGCAGTCTAATAAACTGTAAATTATTCATGTCATCTTCTCCTACGCCTATTGACGCAAAGGGCCTCGGTCAGATTTCGCCAGTCGTTTCTATCTTGAGCTTTTAATTCAATACTTCCCCAGTCATCATCTTCTACTTCGCACTTCATAGTCCTCAGTCATGTAGGCTTGCGTCTTCCAACTCTTCTAGTGCCTTGCGGAGCCCATCTGAACGTTTGGTGAACTAATCTCTCTTGTGGAGTGCCAAGAGCATGTTCAGACCATCTCCATCTACCCCTCATCATGATCTCATCCACATATGACACTTGAGTTACCTCTCTTATAGTTTCCTTTCTAATCCTGTCCAACCATTTAACTGCCAATATTCTTCTGAGGGCTTTGTTCTCAAATCTACTAAAT
>NC_090745.1:14308379-14313379 GCF_036898095.1 Palaemon carinicauda
TGACTGAGCAAAAGTATGACTGGGCCCTTGTCAATTCAATCAATAGTCTTTATCATTACTCTTATTGCCTTTCTATATAGTTCATACTTGGGGGGGGGGGGGGAGAGGAGGTGTGGCTTTCCTATGAACCCAGAAATTCATATTTCATCTCTTTGGATAAAGATATAATTTTCAAGGAATACTCTCAAACATCCTATCCACAAAAATCAGCATCTTAACCATCTAAGTAATTATTATGTAATAAATTCGGTAATTGCAAAGTTCCACGACTTCTTTTTATGTAATATATCCCAAATTGTACCTTTTCAATGTCTCGCTCGGTCTGAAAATCCCATTACAAATAAGTAGGCTTTTTGAGAAATGCCTCAGGGAATTCCAAAGGGAGACGAGCATAATTAATTAGATCCAATTCCCTCGCCAGGGTTACGTCCTACAACTGAAGGATCTCTGCAAAAGGATATAAACTCCTCAGATCACCTAACCAAGTTTCTGTTTTATTTCGAGAAAATGTACAGAATTTAAATTTGCTACGATAATGGATTGACTGATATGAACGAAGAAAGACGGGTTAACTACTTTAGATTCGTTGATCATCCATCCATATACCAAAGGCACTTCCCCCAATTTTGGGGGGTAGCCGACATCAACAAAGAAACAAAACAAAAAAGGGGACCTCTACTCTCTACGTTCCTCCAGCCTAACCAGGGACTCAGCCGAGTTCAGCTGGTACTGCTAGGGTGACACAGCCCAGCCTCCCACATTTTCCACCACAGATGAAGCTTCATACTGCTGAATCCCCTACTGCTGTTACCTCCGTGGTCATCTAAGGCACCGGAGGAAGCAGCAGGGCCTACCGGAACTGCGTCACAATCGCTCGCCATTCATTCCTATTTCTAGCACGCTCTCTTGCTTCTCTCACATCTATCCTCCTATCACCCAGAGCTTTCTTCACACCATCCATCCACCCAAACCTTGGCCTTCCTCTTGTACTTCTCCCATCAACTCTTGCATTCATCACCTTCTTTAGAAGACAGCCATTTTCCATTCTCTCGACATGGCCAAACCACCTCAACACATTCATATCCACTCTAGCCGCTAACTCATTTCTTACACCCGTTCTCACCCTCACCACTTCGTTCCTAACCCTATCTACTCGAGTTACACCAGCCATACTCCTCAGACACTTCATCTCAAACACATTCAATTTCTGTCTCTCCATCACTTTCATTCCCCACAACTCGATCCATACATCACAGTTGGTACAATCACTTTCTCATATAGAACTCTCTTTACATTCATGCCCAACCCTCTATTTTTTACTACTCCCTTAACAGCCCCCAGCACTTTGCAACCTTCATTCACTCTCTGACGTACATCTGCTTCCACTCCACCATTTGCTGCAACAACAGACCCCAAGTACTTAAACTGATCCACCTCCTCAAGTAACTCTCCATTCAACATGACATTCAACCTTGCACCACCTACCCTTCTCATACATCTCATAACCTTACTCTTACCCACATTAACTCTCAACTTCCTTCTCTCACACACCCTTCCAAATTCTGTCACTAGTCGGTCAAGCTTCTCTTCTGTGTCTGCTACCAGTACAGTATCATCCGCAAACAACAACTGATTTACCTCCCATTCATGATCATTCTCTCTTACCAGTTTTAATCCTCGTCCAAGCACTCGAGCATTCACCTCTCTCACCACTCCATCAACATACAAGTTAAACAACCACGGCGACATCACACATCCCTGTCTCAGCCCCACTCTCACCGGAAACCAATCGCTCACTTCATTTCCTATTCTAACACATGCTTTACTACCTTTGTAGAAACTTTTCACTGCTTGAAACAACCTTCCACCAACTCCATATAACCTCATCACATTCCACATTGCTTCCCTATCAACTCTATCATACGCTTTCTCCAGATCCATAAACGCAACATACACCTCCTTACCTTTTGCTAAATATTTCTCGCATATCTGCCTAACTGTAAAAATCTGATTCATACAACCCCTACCTCTTCTAAAACCACCCTGTACTTCCAAGATTGCATTCTCTGTTTTATCCTTAATCCTATTAATCAGTACTCTACCATACACTTTTCCAACTACACTCAAGAAACTAATACCTCTTGAATTACAACACTCATGCACATCTCCCTTACCCTTATATAGTGGTACAATACATGCACAGACCCAATCTACTGGTACCATTGACAACACAAAACACATATTAAACAATCTCACCAACCATTCAAGTACAGTCACACCCCCTTCCTTCAACATCTCAGCTTTCACACCATCCATACCGGATGCTTTTCCTACTCTCGTTTCATCTAGTGCTCTCCTCACTTCCTCTATTGTAATCTCTCTCTCATTCTCATCTCCCATCACTGGCACCTCAACACCTGGAACAGCAATTATATCTGCCTCCCTATTATCCTCAACATTCAGCAAACTTTCAAAATGTTCCGGCCACCTTTTCCTTGCCTCCTCTCCTCTCCTCTCGTTGATATGTAACTAAGAAATTTCAAAAAAAATTATGTTGGTTATGGAAATCCAGTCAAGAATCGTCAAACCTTCGGCCGGGAAGTTTCCGTTGATTTCTGTAGTGTTTACTTTCCATTTGAATGTAGGTGGCTTTTCCCCTCCACAGAGACCCTTGTTTTGCTTGCTGTCTGCCATTCCGGTTGATTGATGTAGAGAATGAAAAGACAATCTTTTGCTATAAGTGGCGCTTGGGTGAGAAGGATTATCCAATAACATTGAGAATATCGCACATAAAGCAATACTTTAAAGGTTTAAAGGCCGATCATGAATGGCAGAGGCAAGGGATAGTGACAATTCCTTAGACTTACAGACTGACCATATACCATATGACCACTGCCCAAGCCTTCTCCGTCCAAGCTAGGACCACGGAGGGCCAGGCAATGGGTGTTGATGACTCAGCAGGTAGACCTATAGGCTCCACCAAACCCACCGTACTTAGCTCACAAGGATGGTGAGGTTACAGACATTACAAGAAACTATCGAGCTTGAGCGCAACTCGAACCCCAGTCCGACAAATCGCCAGGCAGGGACGTTTCTAAATGGCCACCACGACCTTAGTTTCACTTTTAATAACCTTCCCGGGTCCCAACACTTGGTCGTGTGGCCAAGATCTGTACCATTTATTCATTCATTCAATTTTCATAGTGGGACAAAAGGAACGTTCACTCAGCATTTAATTGTTACACAACATCGGAGTTTTTCATAGAAAATCCAAAAAATAACATCAGCAAAATAAACATGAAAAAAAAATGCCTGATTTGACAACAAGAAGAAAGGGTGGATAAGTCTCACGTGGATCTGAAGTAGCAGATAAGATGACATACAATTGTGGCACCAGATAAACATTCTTAATTTCATAGAAGCCTATCGAGTTGTGCCGATCTTGTAATCTATCAAACAAATATGAACAGGCTGGTGTTAATTTACAAATTTGTTCTCTGAGCACCAATACCTCATCAGACAATTAAGCCCTCAGGTCTGAGGCCTATTTTTTGACATTTTATTTAACTTATCTTAGCTCAAATACTTTACAAGATAAGACATTACATTATTAATGTAAATCTGAATAGATTTTCTTTTCACAAATATATAATGTTACATATTTTGTAAAATTAACGAATATGTAAATAAGAAAAGAATGAGAAGAAAAACTGGCAATTAATTGATGTAAATTACTAACCTTAAAATTACCTCAAGATCGAATGGTCAAAACTCTCCCTTTATTTACGAAAGGACTTGGATTCGAATCCCCTTTTACTTTGAGGATAATTCCTAAGCAAAGGCAGTATAGGTACAAGCATTGATTCCGGCCAAATAGGTAGGGGTTCGAATCTCTACCCGGCCAGAAGCTGTTACCATAAAATTAATTCTAAGTGGATATATATTCCCAAGATAGAATTCGGTATTAAGTGCCATTCGTGGGTGATATTTACATTCATTGAAATCACGAGTGTTAGTGATATATATATATATATATATAGTGTATAATATATATATATATATATATATATGTATAATGTATATGATATATATATATATATATGTATATATATATATATGTATAATGTATATGATATATATATATGTATGTATATATATATATATATATATGTGTGTGTGTGTGTGTGTGTGTATATATATGTATATGTGTGTATAGTATATGTGTGTCCTTTCCTCTTAGAGGAAGTGCATCCAAAGGGTTATAACCGTCTGGTATACAATAACCCCAGGTGATAGAGATTAGGCTGTTTCCCAAAATCCCTTCTCCACTCGGGTTGCAACACTGCAATCGACCAGCTACCAGGTACATAATTCCCTATATTAGTCATTAGTAGTTCGAACTAAGGCTTTCTTGGAGGCCTTTTTTATCTGATGTCGAGTTCTGATTTCGCTCAAGTTTAAAATATTTCCACCGAAGCAAGACTATGCCATCCCTATGAACTAAGTATGAGACTGTTTGTAGTTTGTAAGGTTACTGAGTTGTACAGCTTTTAGCTCGCGTTTTTGAGGTCCGTGGTGTAATCCCAACTTATCACCTACTATTCTACCCTGTGGTAAATGAGTTTCAGATTTCCCTAGGTTAAGGAATGTGAGTGGAGCTAGCAACTTCATTTCTTACTTTCTGAGGAACTGGAAGTGAAAAAGCGAATGATGCTAAAAGTATATAGATCTTGATTACCACACTTACAAGAAAAATTGTCATTCACACAACTGCATTCATATCATGTACTTAGATTGTCAAATGCCATATCGTATATGTATCATTATTTATATACATTGATATTTGCCGTCATATTTAATCATGTCCATTACTAAGACATAAATGTATCAGTTGTGCTTGAAGATTGATGATGCCTCCATAACATAACAGCCATGCAATAAGATAATCATTTGATAATTATGTAAAGATCTGCCAACACTTAGAAGAAAACGAAATATCA
>NC_090745.1:14318379-14320879 GCF_036898095.1 Palaemon carinicauda
TTGGGATCGAACGCTAGCTTCTAATGAAAGGCCAGGTTGCTTCCAACCATCTTCCAACCATCCCACGAGAAGCCATAAAAGAAATCGGAACCTACTGTAACTGCTAATCTGCAGTTCAGAATTTACCTGGCGAGACATCAGTCTCTTACCAGCGAGTTTTCCCCGACTTCCCGGCCCACCACGTGACACAATTGATAGTAACCCATTCAAATTACCCCTAATGAGTCAATATGGATATTTATCCATATTGACTCATTATGGGAAACTTCCCGGCCCACCACGTGACATAATTGATAGTAATTCATTCAAATTACCCCTAATGAGTCCATATGGATATTTATCCATATTGACTCATTAGGGGCGTGACACAATTGATATTAATTCATTCAAATTACCCCTAATGAGTCAATATGAATATTTATCCATATTGAATCATTGGGGGCGTGACACAATTGATAGTAATTCATTCAAATTACCCCTAATGAGTCAATATGGATATTTATCCATATTGACTCATTGGGGGCGGGACACAATTGATAGTAATTCATTCAAATTACCCCTAATGAGTCAACCCCTAATGAGTCAATATGGATATTTATCCATATTGACTCATTAGGGGTAATTTGAATGAATTGCTATCAATTGTGTCACGTGGTGGACCGGGAATTTTGGGAAAACTCGCTGGTAAGAGACTGATGTCTCGCTAGGTAAATCCTGAACTGCAGATTAGCAGTTAGGTTCCCACTTCTTTTATGGCCTCTCGTGACATGGTTGGAAGCGACCTGTCCTTTCATTAGAAGGGACTAGCGTTTGATCCCGAGTATGAGGTACAAATTCATATATATATATGTATATATATATATATATATATATGTATTATATATATATATATATATATATATGTATATATATATATATATATATATGGATGAAAATCAACACAACATCGTACTCAAATAGAATTAAATTTCTACTGGCATCATATATATATATATATATATATATGTATGTATGTATGTATGTATATCCATTTGTAAAACGCAAATAATCTCCTAATTGCGAAAACAAATTCATTCAAATCCTTCTCTCTCTCTCTCCATCTGTATCAAAGCGAGGGAACGAATCTCATCAGCATCTCGCAAAAATCCAAAATGATTTGCAGGACGTAATCGAATTAGGTTATATGAAAGCGTAAATAACCTTATAATTAAAACGGCACTCTTGTCCCTTTCACCCTTCCTTGTCCAAGCAATGTAAGTTCGAAGGCGTTCTTCAGTCAATGTCTGAATTAAATGTCTCAGACGATAATCACCTTCAGTGTTTTACTCTCTTTTAAGTAATTGTGTTGGTGACATGAGGGGAATTCCCGGATGAAAGTCTCGTTTAGAATTGTTATTCGATAACAAGATTATTGGTTCTCCCCTCTACACTGAAGCCATTATATTTCACTTGTCTGATTTGTTAGGGGATCATTTTTGCTATTGTTACAAGCATGAAGGCTAGAAATTTATGATGTGTACATATTATTATTATTATTATTATTATTATTAGCTAAGCTACAACGCTGATTAGAAGCAGGATGCTATAAGCCCAAGGGCTTCAACAGGGAAAATAGCCCTAGACAAAGGTAATCCACACATCATTCGGTGCTACTATAGCGTGAGGTCTACCACACTATAGCGTGAGATCTACCTCCCGTTAGCACTATAGCGTGAGGTCTACCGCTGAATTATTCGTCCCTCATAGATAAGACACAATTCATACATTTGTTTAAGCAATAAACACTCAATTTAAACATATTTTAGAAATGTCTTAAAAGGATAATTGGAACTTCAATTACAATGAAAAAAAAAATAATAAAGGTAAAAATAAATATGTTATCATATATTCCCATATTCATTCTAGCGATACAAAAGAATAAACACTTAATTTAAACATATCTTAGAAATGACTTAAATAGATAATTGGATTTCTAATTGCATTAAAAAAAAAGAATAAAGGTAAAAATAAACATGTTATCGGTCTACTGCAAAATTATTCGTCCCTCATAGATAAAACACATTTCATACATTTGTTTAAGCAATAAACACTTCATTTAAACATCTTAGAAATGACTTAAATAGATATTTGGATTTCTAACTATATTAAAAAAAGGAATAAAGGTAAAAATAAACATGTTATCATATATTTCTATACATTTATCCTAGCGGTACACACTTCGTACATCTTCTAAGAAAGACAAATAGATCATTGTTATTTTTTCTCATCACCTTCCAGCAAAAATAAAGATGAGACTGGAACAGCTGACGACCAACACCTTGCATTAATCTCTTCAGAATCATCGTTTTAGCGTCCAACCACGATCGCTCAATTGCCTGTGTGTGCTCCTGTCGCTGGATCCCCATAATATTGCTGGTGGTTCACTGTAGAATGTTAGTACCCCATGGCATTTAAGTTGCGGAAGGTCCAAGCTTGTCGCGTGGTAGACCTCACCCTCCGC
>NC_090745.1:14325879-14338304 GCF_036898095.1 Palaemon carinicauda
ACTACCTCGTTCGTTTGCTCTTTTTTTTTTTTTTTTCTTCTTGCGTGATTTATCCTCTTATATGTTTACGAATATGAATTGGTTGGTTATAGTAATGTGCCGAATGATTAAGCCTCCAGGATTATGTATTGGTAAAGCGTTTGCCTTGCATTCGCATGACAACAGATCGGTCCCAGCCTGGGACCATTAGTTTAAGTGGTTTACTTAGGAGGTTACAGCTGTGGTTGGGCACTGAAACATGACATGATACCTTTGTTACGACTTCTAATTACTATTATTATCATTATTATTAATTCATGAGCTACAACTCTAGTTGGAAAAGCAAGATGCTATAAGCAGGGGCCCCAACAGGTAAATAGCCCAATGAGGAAAGGGAATGGGGAAATTTAGAATAGTGTGCCTGAGTTTACCCATGGAAGTGAAAGACTATGGTACAGTGGCTATGGATCTACTCAAGTCGAGAGAACAATCCTATTGTAATGGCAGAAAGGCTTCATGTATCGTTATACCTTCAAGGTTGTCAATGAGACATTCATCGAATTTTTATTGTATTTCCTGTTACAACTGTTAACAAAGAATCTGTAATGCATGTGATGTAAAATACGCTAATACTCTCTCTCTCTCTCTCTCTCTCTCTCTCTCTCTCTCTCTCTCTCTCATAATAGAAAAAAAGAACTGTTTAAGCTTGCCATTGCAGTTATTGCACACGGTTACAATTTATGTTTGTATATAAGCTTGTTATCTTGTTCGAATAAAGTAAGTTAAATCCAGCTCTCTGATCTACTCCATACTCGAGTTGTCTTTCTGTAACACCAGTCGAGTTGTGCCGAATCTCTTGATTATTGCGTTGTCTCATCATGATTCTAAAGTTGTTGTTTCAGGTGGATTGTCCAGTTAGGATTGTGGAATGATGTTCTTAATAGGGCAGTTGACTCGTTGGAACTTTAGAAGTTCAAACTTTGTAGCGAATTTTTTTTTTTTTATGTTGAACAGGCTGACGTAAGTCTCTTCATAGATTAGATAAGACCGATCCATTTTAACGTTGTTGCGATCTTAAGATTTTTCATATTCATTATTCATACTACTTAAGCAGTTTATTTGCTTCCTTATTTCTTTTCCTCACCAGGCTATTTTTCCCTCTTTGAGCCTATAGCATTCTGCTTTTTTCAACTGGGGTTGTAGCACGGTTGGTAATAATAATAATAATAATAATAATAATAATAATAATAATATTAGTCGTGGTCTTTCTTTGAAGAAGTTATCTGTCTCGTTAGAAGATTATGGAAGGTCCTCTCACCGTAGGATATCGAGTTTGTTACAATAGGATTTTGAAGGTTCACAGGAGTTCTTTCTAGGGGTTTGGGAGCCGCGTTCCAAAAGGCGTTTCTTCAGGTCTCGTCCGGGGGATGTTTGAAAGACCTTACAAGAAGTATAACGTAGTGATATCCTGAATAAAGTCCTCATGTAAATAATGAATGATTGCACTAAATTAACATTTCGCGAAGAATGTTTGAATCCAAGATATGAGTTAGTAGTTTTAGTGAAACGTAGGTTATATTATATTATATTTGTACGTAAAGAGTTCCGCTTTATTCTTCATATCTCCCATATGTGTGTGTGTATATATATATATATATATATATATGTGTGTGTGTGTGTTTGTTTATATGTATGTATATGTATGTGTGCATGTATGTATATATATATATATATATATATATAGCGTAGTCGGAAACATGGCTTAACTGCTAAACGGTATTACCATCTAAAGTCCCACAAATATAAAACCATGGTTTAGGGGGTCAAGCCAAGGCCTCTCTCTCTCTCTCTCTCTCTCTCTCTCTCTCTCCATCGGGTAGGGGAGAGTATTCATACCCTGGTTAGTTTGTGAACCACGAGAGTTATATTGGGTGCGCGTGTGTGCATATCTATCTAAAATTAAATAGTAACCGTCAGCATTAACGGGTCGCGTACACTAATCTATAAATAATCTATTTAGAATGACATCAATCAGATTTCGAATTCGATGGACGTTTTAATAGAAGAGGTAAGGGAGGCAGTACCATGGAACATATTGTATCCAGATGATATTGTTCTGTGCGCAGAGAGCGGGGAAGATCTGGAAATTAAATTGGAAAGATGGAGGCAAGTACTGGAGGACAGAGGAATGAGAATAAGTAGATCTAAAACAGAATATATGTGTACCACCAGTGAGGGGGGTGATAGAGACAGTATTCATCTTAGGGGAGAACAGATATAGAGAGTTGACAAGTTTAAGTATTTGGGATCCTTTGTTAACGCTGGAGGAGGTATGGAAGATGAAGTTAAACATCGGGTACAGGCAGGCTGGAACAACTGGAGAGCAGCCTCAGGAGTTCTTTGTGACCAAAGAATACCACTGAGGTTAAAAGCAAAATTTTATAAGACAGTGGTAAGAACAGCAATGCTGTATGGAACGGAAACAGCAAGCATGAGGAAGACAGAGGAGAAGATGGATGTGGCAGAAATGAGAATGCTTAGGTGGATGTCTGGGGTGATAAGAGAGGATCGGATAAAAAATTACTACATAGGGGGTCGACAAAGGTGGTGGAAATATCAAAGAAAGTGCAGGAAGGGAGGCTGAGATGGTATGGATACCTGATGAGGAGAGATGAGGACCACGTTGGGAGACGTACTATGGAGATGGAGGTTCAGGGAAAAAGAAGAGGAGGGAGACCAAGAAAAAGACTGTGTGAGAGGAGACTTACAGGAGAAAGGGATTGATGAGGCAGAAGCGCAAAATAGAAAAAGATGGAAACGTCTCATCCGCAACGGTGACCCCATATAAAAATGGGAACCAGCTGGGAAGACGATCAATCAGATTTCGATTTCTTTTAGTAAGCGTATCTATCGGGACCTAGTAGAATTACGAGATCATCTAATCGTTATTATTATTATTATTATTATTATTATTATTATTATTATTATTATTATTTTCATTATTTTCATATTTATTATTGTTATTATTATTATTATTATTATTATTATTATTATTATTATTATTATTAGCCAAGCTACAACCCTAGTTATAAAAGCAGGATGTTGTGAGCCCAAGAGTTCCAACAGTAAAATATCCCGGTGAGGATAGGAAACAAGGATATAAATAAACAAGATAAGTAATGAGGGATTAAAATAAGATAGTTAATAACGATAACAACAGGAAAACAGATTTGTTATATATCAACTATAAAAAGAGACTTATCATCCTCTTCAATATAAAAATATTTGCTGCAAGTTTGAACTTTTGAAGTTTTGAGATATCGTTACACGATATCAATTGTGATATTTCCATTTTTGCATCTAATTCTATTGAATACCTGAAATTAAAACTGTTCGAAATCATTAGAGATACAGTATCTAATTCTATTGAATACCTAAGAACAAGAAAAAAATCATTAGAGATACAGTATCTAATTGTATAGAAGACATAAAAAAGACAAAAATTATTAGAGATACAATATTTAATTGTATTGAAGACTTAAAAATAAAAAAAATAAAAATCACTGGATACAATATATAATTCTATTGAACACCTGAAAATGAAACTATTCAAAATCATCGGAGTTATACCATAGGAAAACACCAAAATAGAATATATAGTATTCCACCTTATACAAAAATCCCGTGATGTAAAATCCACCGAACTGACTGCGAGTAACTACTAATTGGATTCGTGTTTTCGTGATGAGCCAGATATCATCCGGATAGTGTGGCCAGAAGCACTTCTCAATTATCCGTCTGATTCTGCTTTGAAAGAATTGGGGAAGGGGGAGGGGTGGTGTTTATTTGGTAGGGGTGGGAATGCTTTCATATGTAATTGGTTTTTATCTTATCTGTCAGTCGGAGACTATCTGGGATATTCTATTCATAATGAAGTTCATTTAATCTTCCTCTCTCTAATTGAGAATCTCTCCTATTAATAAAGAAATAGCAATTCTCTCTCTCTCTCTCTCTCTCTCTCTCTCTCTCTCTCTCTCTATATATATATATATATATATATGTATGTATTTACGCTGAGCTTTCCCCGTCCCTCGGGTAGGAGAAGAGAGAGTAGTCATAGCCTGGTGAGAGGGGAGATTGCGTGTGCGTGCATATCTATTTAAATATTTAGTGGTCATTTATGATAGATCACGTGCACTAGTATTATATAGCCATTATTTCAAATGTAATTATTACATCAACCTTTTCAGCAATTAAACCAAGTCTACCAAAGACACATCTGTGATGCAAAGCATCATTTCGTTTAGTTTGATCTGATTCCTGCTTGTCTCTTACTAAGGAATGAGAAGGTTCTAATTATTTCACTGTTCCTAATTTGTTCTTCTGAAGGGATTTCAGTGCTCTTTTTAATTCCCATCTGAAATGGATTTCCTCGTATAATTTTGATGTCGATATTTCACTATGTGGCACGTGTTTGTGTGTTTGTGTGTGTGTGTGTGTATGCGCATTATGTTAGTTGTGTAATGTTCGTATTCGGGTTCACTCTCTAGTGAACACACGCTTCATATTTATAACGGTAGGTAGTTTGTTGGCCAATGCACCAACTACCTGTTGTGATACTACCACTTGAGATTTATTGTGTCCTTTGACTGACCAGATAGTAGTACATTCGATCTATTTCTCTGGTTACATGTCATTTTCCCCTCCCTATAAAACGAGTAGTCTGGCCTATTCTTTGCACATTATCCTCTCTCTTCATACACCTTACAATACTATGATAACCTAAAAATTGTTCTTCACTCAAGGGGTTGACTACTGCACCGTAATTGTTTAATGGCTACTTTCCTCAATTATGGGTATAGGAGTCTCTTTGGCTATGGTAAGCAGATCTTTGAAGAGGACACTCCAAAATCAAACCATTGTTCTCTATTCTTGGGTAGTCCCATATTCTATGTACCATGGTTGTCACTGTCTTGGGTTAGAGTTTAATTGCTTTAGGGTACACTCAAGGACACTATTCTATCTGGTTCCTTATTTCCTTTTCTCGCTTGTCTATTTTTTCCTGTTGGTGCCCTTGGGCTTCTAGCATCCTGTTTTTCCAACTTGGGTTGTAGCTTGTCTTGTAATAATTATAATGATAGTGAATCTATGTAGAATTGTTTTATGTAGTGGATTTAACACTAGATTTGGATTAGGCATTTCGATTGATTCTTCAGCTTAATGTATTGCGGTTAGAATCCACCCAATATTAGGCAAAACAAAGGCCGTTGTTAATGTGTCAGAGAAATAACTTCCTTAATGTGAAGTGAACAATTTAATTTTCCCCTTGAAAATACTTTGTTTTTCATTTACTAGGTTTTTTTTTAAGATATGATGTGGGTAAATAGAGCATTAATTGCAGATTTTCCGTGCTGTCAGGGTTTGAGCAATGATTAAAATTAGTTTTACAACATAATCCATAATGACATCACTTGCAACCCTTTACTTTGAACTACTGGGTTCCTTCCATTGCAGTGAGTCGTGGTAGTGAGGTAGCTGAGAGGGAATGGAAATCTTCCTCCTTTTCTCCCTCCCATGCCAATAACGAGGGAAAGTGGTGTGAGTAATCCTGTCTGTCCATCAAATTTGGACAGTGCTCCAAGATTTTTGAAAAACTCTTGACATTTTACTTCGTTTGGAAGCTACGGGCCTTTCCTTAGTTGCACATTAGTACTGAATAGCCTTCCAGGCCCAAATTCATAAATCCAATCCTCCAGACAGAAAAAATAATCGTAAGGAAAAAAATAAGTAATAGGTTAGCTAAAGCACCAGCCACCTATTGAGATACTGCCACTAGAGGTATTGGGTCCTTTCACTGGCCAGATGGTGCTACATTAGATCCCTCTCTGGTTACGGCTTATTTTCCATTGCCTACACATACATTGAATAGTCTACCCTATTCTGTGCACATTCATCTCTTTCTTCGTACTCATGGGACACTTAAATAGTCGAAAAATTCCTCTTCACTTATAGGGGTTAGCTACTGCACTGCAGTTGTTCAGTGGCTACTTTCTTGGTAATGGCAGAAGAGACTTTGTAACTATAGTAAGCAGCTCTTATAAGAG
Source organism: Palaemon carinicauda (assembly GCF_036898095.1). Lineage (NCBI taxonomy): Eukaryota > Metazoa > Arthropoda > Malacostraca > Decapoda > Palaemonidae > Palaemon > Palaemon carinicauda. The sequence continues at coordinate 14,331,963 of NC_090745.1, forward strand.
AAGGATACTTCAAAATAAAAACATTGTTCTCCAGTCTTGGTTAGTGACATAGCCTCTGTACAATGGTCTCCTACTGTCTTGGGTTAGAGTTCTCTTGCTTGAGGGTACACTCAGGCTCGCTATTCTGTTTGTTTCCTTATTTCCTTTCCTCACTGAGTTAACTTCCCTGATGGAGCCCTTGGTCTTATAGCATCCTGCTTTTCCAACTAGGGATGTAGCTTAGCAAGTAATAAAAATAATTATAATCATAATCATAAATCATATATCATGATTATAATTATAATTATAATTACAATTATGATTATTTTTAAAATTAAAACTAAAATCAAAATTTTTAACATTTTAAAATTGTTACCGAGAGGCAGCGTTTATATTTGATGTTAATAATAATAATGACACTTTATCACATACTTATTAACCAATGGAAAACCAATTTGTTCGCTTTGTTATGATGTTTAAAATGTTTGTAATACTTATTTTAAAGACGCATTTTTAGAATTACAACAATGAGATACTTTTATTTCATTTCGTTGGTCATCCATAGAGTCGTCATGACTAGCGACTTTTGAATAACAATAGTACATCTTAAGATCACCTGTCTATTATATCTGAACCCAACTGATTTTCATCTTCTTTTTTTTTCAGGTCTGCCTCTTCAAAAGGTTAGTGGTTTTATGTTTTGCTGCTTTTTGATGCTCATTTTCATTGTTCCATTTTAGATTTTAGATTTGCTTTGATTAAAAGAGTTCAGAAGAGTGCTTAGTGATTAGATTGACTGGATGATCATTTCAAACTGTTTGTTGAGTAAACAATATGTTAGTGATTTGCTACATAGGGCAAGTACGATTTCAAGGTTATCCATTGCGCATTTCATTGACGCACTCGTGATTTTTTTTCATGGTAATTTTATTTTGTATTACATTCATATTTTACTCCATGAAGTATTTATCTTGATGTGAGGAATGTTTTTATATGTAAGGTTTAAGCGTAATATATTCCTCTGCTGAAACTATTTAACTTTTATAAGGACAGCTTCTCTGTTGTTTTAAATTTAATTTCCCTTTATTCTTTATTTGTAACAAATGATATCGGCGTCAATGACCTGCCATGTCAGGATGTCAGAATACTCCAAATCAATCGGCCAATCTTCCCCACCGTAATCCCTACATTAAGGGGTCGGTTGCCCGATGCGGCCTCTCCAATGCCTTCTATTAAAGGCATTCTCTGTATTACTGATTAATGTATTATGGTTATCAATTGGTAAATATTTTTGACGTCGATGTTTTATTTTTCCCGAAAAAGACAATATAATTTCCGAGTATTCTTTGCGTATGATCTAGTTTTATTCCTCATTTTATTTTGATCAATGATTTTTTTTTTCTTATTGCGCAACTATACTAGTATTGATTTAAGATAGGTGTTGTTGTGATGGGCGCTGGTGTGTTTAATTTATTCCAAAATAACTTAAAACACACACACACACACACACAATATATATATATATATATATATATGTATTATATATGTATATATATATGTATATATATGTATATGTATATATATATGTATATATATGTATATGTATAAATATATATATATATATATATATATGTATATGTATGTATATATATATATATATATGTATATGTATGTATATATATATATATATATGTATATGTATGTATATATATATATATATATATATGTATATGTATGTATATGTATATATATGTATATATATATGTATGTATATATATATATATATATATATATATAATATTTTGATCCAACCGCTCTCGGTATGAAACCAATATAGGAAAATATAAATGCAAAGTTATCAATTTTACATGTGTCTGATTTTGATTATTTAATCTTTTCCTACAAAATTTATTTTATTCTGAAATTGAAATTCGATCATACGTCGGTCTTTGTTTTGGCTGTTGCTAAAAGGTTTAGATTATGTAATTATGTATTCACTGCAATTTCGACTGCGAAGCGATATTTCTTAAAAATTTATTTTTTTTTTTGTTTTTTCAATTTGGATGAATTCTGTTTTGTTAATTAGTTACCGTATTTTTGTTGAGCTTGTTCTTTTAATGTATTATTGATGGCTACAGTATGGTTTTAAAACTGTTATTTTAACAGGGCTCTATCAGTTAATTTTCCCGATATTTATTTAAATAGAAAATGAAAATGCATTTTGTTAGAATCACAACATAATTAAGTCAACCGTGTTCAAATTTTCAAAATGTACACTTGTTATTAATCTCAAATAATACCTTTTAATTGTATTGCAAAAATTGCGTTTTACATATTGCCCCCTAGAACAAATTGGAATTGGTGCTCATATTAAAAAAATATATAATCTCTTGAAGTCCTTTTGTTTATTCTTATAACTTTTACATAATTCCCTTGAACTATATATAGCTTTTTGGATATGCTCCTTCATCAATATCAACGATTATGATTATCCATAGATATCGAACAATTTAATACTGAACGAATTTCCAAAGCTTTTCATTTTCAGGTTTAGTTTAGCTCCACGTGGATTATGAGCTCTTTTACCTGGCTGAATTAGGTTTGACATTGTATTCAACTGTAAATATGTGATGTACTCTTTAGTATATATTTAATACCTGTGTACGCGACCCATCAAAGGTGACTGCTAAATATTTATATAGATATGAAAAGACACGCACAGATTCAACCCTTCCTTTGCCCCTCCACCTTTTCTAGTTACAACCCACTAGTTCGGCCATTTGTGGGAGTGAGTGGGATCTGAGATGGTTTTTTAAAGTATATCTGAATGTTGGAAACTTTCTGAAGAGAGGACTAGTAGCAGAAACTTTTCCTTGATGTAGGTAAAATGTGTAATTTACAAACACATTTTGGGTGCCATTTGTACATATTTTTAATTTAGCATTAAATATAATTGTTTTTTTTCTGTCTGCGTATTTTCCTTGATTTAATTCCTTAAATTATGAATATAATTCACTAATTGATGATATATAGGTAGTTTACAGTTTCAAAAAAAAAAAAAACTCAAGATTACAATACGAACTAGCATTGAGAGAGAGAGAGAGAGAGAGAGAGAGAGAGAGAGAGAGAGACCTGCGGCATTTACTATCGTTTCCAGAGGCCGTGTAATAGTGTCTCTTTTTTTTTTTAAATACCGGTAACTCCTAAAATAACTGATGGATATCCATGATATCAAAGCAGGGAGCGCTTCATACAATGGCCTAATTTTGGGAAATACTGTGCATTACCAATTACGTTTCTTTAAATTTTTAACTTAAGAAAATGAGACTAAAGCCAGTCTTAGCCACCCACACATTCGCAAAAGTGATGACGTCCCTCAGTGACGTTGTTATAACGTTTCTTCCCCTGTACACTTAGATTCAAAAGTCCGCCGACACTCAGGGAGAATCGCTTGGCAGAGGTCTCTAGTGTTACCATGACAAAACAAATAAAGAGTTGCATTTCTTACTACTTCTTAGGAAATAGGCGGAGCCTTGTCCAAGCTCAGCGAACGCTGGAAAATATTACAACTCTTGTTGCCATATTTCATGCTGTGGTATCATTTGACATCTTGACTATCCAATACAATACACAAAACACACACACACACACACATATATATTTAGGTATATAGATATATAGAATCTGTAAAAGCGTGTAGAAATTAATGGAGTGGCATAACTTGCCAATTCCTTCCGTTAACAGCTACATTAGATTGTTCGGAGATCTGACATTAGTTTTGTTCCAGTTTCATTTATGACTCGATGCTGTAAATTATTCATAAAAACGCCGTACATGAGGTATACGAACCTTGAAGACATTCACATAGAGAGAGAGAGAGAGAGAGAGAGAGAGAGAGAGAGAGAGAGAGAGAGAGAGATTACAGTAGTGAATGTAGTAATTGGTCACGTTTGAGATTGCAATGTTTCCAATAAAAAATATTGTATTATGCTTCCAAAACTTAGTTTTAGTTACTATACATCATTATGTTCTGTAGTCCTCCACATACCACAAATTTTCCAGTTAATATGGTCATTACGAAAGTTCTCTGTAGGATAATTTGCCCGTTTGCTTTAAAATCAATCAAGATATTCTCGTTAACTGGAACAATTATAAATGAATGTGATTGAAATTGTATAAAACATGTGAGTGAAATAGTGCTGAAAATGTCTTATTTTTTAATCCAACTAAGGAATATCTCGTCTTGGCTTCACACAAATTTCGAAAGGTTCCAGGTTGGAATGGTCAAGTGCAGGTGTTTCTTGCTGCCGCTGAGGAGAGATTTCTTTTCTGGAGGGATAGTGAGAAACTAGGAACTAAAATTGACGGCATAAGGCGAATACTGGCGAAGAAGGTCATTTATCTTAAAAATACCGAGGATGTTTGATAAATGAATGAATAAAGAATGAATGAAAGGAACACAAATTGGAACTTGAGCATGGAGACTTACGCCTATTTAAATCAGCGTGATCAAGCTACGTAATTTTCTGAAGATAAAGCTACTAGTATTTACATAATCACTAATAACCTACAGCCAGGGTGTTAGTGTAGGAAATCATTTTGTGTTCATGCCACCTGCGATTATAATTTTTTGGAAAATAGAGTATATTATGGGAAAATTAGTATTTCTTACTTTCATTACAAAATCTCGGAAAATTATGTCGTTCTGAGGACAAGACTTTTTTTTATATGATTTATCAATAAAGTAAATTTCTCAAAGGTTTTGCTAGAATGTAATTGTGGTCTCATTTACCGCAATACAACTCCTTTTCGATTCAATAAACTGAATTCTGATTGTATTCAAAGTGCTATGCAGTCATCAGTATTTACTGTTTCCATCACAGATTATTCATTATGCAAAGTTAATAGTTAACTTTCGTTACTAATCAACCTTAGAACAACAACGGCTATTTATTCTGTTGCTATTACCTACTACAAATGAACTAATAATGAATTAGGTTAGCAATATTTTCTAAAACATTAACGGTTACCAAATTAGGTTGAGGCAATGATACATTATTTTACAAGTTGTATCAAGAATTTTTTAACCTCTTTCCACAACCTCTAAACACAAATGACTTCCTTGTTTCCTCAAATTCTTCAGTGTCGGACTGCCCGGGGGAGGAGTAATCCCCACCCTTACCTACCCCCCCCCCCCGCCACCTACCCATCCATTTAAAGTGTCTACTGGGCTCCTTAAGAGAATAGTAAAAATAATTATATATATATATATATATATATATATATAAATTATATATATATATATATAAATTATATATATATATATATATATATATATAAATTATATATATATATATATATATATATATATAAATTATTTATATATATATATATATATATAAATTATATATATATATATATATATATATATAAATTATATATATACATATGTATATATACATGTGTATATATATACATATGTGTGTGTGTGTTTTGTGTATTTGTAAGTGCATACTCGAGAGACAAATGACACCACAGTATGAAATATGGCAACTCGATTTGTAATATTTTAAAGAGTTCGCTGAGGTTGGACAAGGCTTCGCCCATTTCCTTGAAGGTAGTAAGAAGACCAACTCTTTCTTTGTTTTGTCATGGTAACACTAGAGACCTCTGACGAACGATTCCCCCTGAGTGTCGGCGGACTTTTGAATCTAAGTGTACCTCCCATGATTGTCATATGACCTACCCCAAGCAATACGAAATTCTTTGTCAGTAAAAGTTCAGCATACCTGGTGATGTGATTCGTGACTTTAGACTTTACCTAAACACAAGACCAACGTTTTATATCTTACCCACTCACATTGAAGATCAAGAATGAGACTTATGACAGGAGACGAAAGAAGCCATGCTAACCCTACACTTCGCACTTCAAGCGAGTGTTGGTAAAGCAATAGAAATATAATTTTCTTTAGGTTAAGCCGTAGGACTCATTCTTCCATACAACACAGGTTACTCCATACTTCAATTGCCAGGAAGAAAATGACAGAGAGCCTTGTTTGATATAATTTATCATATCAATTTCACCAGAGAGAGTAGCGTGAATTCCTTAGAAGGTAGACTTTTAAAAGATGTTTCATATAAGGACATTGACATCGGCCATTTGATAAATTTTGAAATCATATATATAATGTATACACACACACACACACACACACATATATATATATATATATATATATAATGTGTATGTATGTGTGTGTGTGTTCATACATACAAAAGATTTATTATATTTCAACCTATAGTTTTATAATTTTATTACGTTATAGGTACCAGTACCTATTTTTGTTACTTAAAAGGTATGTG
>NC_090745.1:14338804-14413804 GCF_036898095.1 Palaemon carinicauda
CTCAGGTCACTGCTGAGGTAAATTTAATTTTTTTTCAGGAAAAATGTGTATGTGAAAATATATTTTGCTTTAAGTATTCATAGGCATTCTCGCACCCCCTAGAACCGGCCTCGTACCCCCTAGGGGTGTGTGTGCCCCTGGTTAACCATTGGGCCTTTATTGGATATCTTTGCTCTAATGCCAGAAATATTGTATAGTTTTAGTGAATTAAGTAAGGCATTTAGGAAGGTACAACACAGGGTATGAGAAAATTACTTGAAATAGTAAGGAGAGTTAAATATAATGGGAGAGGTGGTATTAGATACACTAAGAAGAGAATGTCTATTGGGAAGCTTATTTAGATGCATCCTTTGGGAATGTTGAAGATGTGCAAATACTATTGGGTTATATGAGATCTCTGACAGATGACAGGAGGTGGTGTCCTATATGGTGGAAGTCTAAAAAATCAAGAAGGGTAGCAAAATCAACTATCAAGGCAGAGGTGTTAAATGTGGGAGAGGTGATAGGTTTAATATATTTCAACAGGTTATGGGAAGAATTAGTGGGAGAGAAAATTAAAAGCAATAGTGAAAACGGACAGTAGAACATTAATGACGGCCATGAAATCAACTACAGGAGTTAGTGGTAAAAGACTAAAGATGGAGATATCTTGTGGCTATAAGGGAAACTATAGAATCTGGAGAAATACAAGAGGTACAATGGATATCAGGAAAGTAACAAATAACTAATGTACTTACCAAGGCAGGAGTATCTGAGGAAAACATCAGTGCATATGTGGAGAGTAGAGATATGGAGGAGAGGAGAGTGAGGGGGTAGGGTTGTAGAGAGGAGACTACTGTTGGAAGGAGATGGGAGGGGACGAGATAGAGATAAGTATGAGTAGTTAGAGGATTTATTTAAAGTATTCGAATTTAGAATAGTACAGTATGATGGTTGGAAATGTTATTAAATGTAGAAGTACAGTATTATTGGAAAGGATGGATATATAGAGAAGATTGTGAGAAAAACAGATTTATTTATAATAAGTAAATAGGCAATATAGTGATACTTGGTGATGAAACCTGTCGATTATGTGATGTCAGGTCACATGGTGGTGGTGTTTGTAAGGGAGATTATTGGAGTAGTAGTCAGCTTATTGGATTCATTGTGATTGAACATTGGTTCGTGTATATCTAGCATTAGAATTGTTTTTGTGTTCATAAGCTGACATCAAAGAGTAAAGGAAATATAGTGTGAAATAGTAAATTTATCAATTTGTCTTACACTTTGCCAGTGTCATCTACTATATTGTAATATTTGTTGTCTGCATACCAAAATTCAAGACCTTACAGTTGCATATTCTTCTTTTCTGGGTCGATCTGTGACGGCCGGTGAAAAGGGTCCTCCTTACACTTTTCTAATATAAATCTTCCAAATATACTAAAGAAAGATAAAGCATGGAATGCAGAGGTTACAACCCTCGCACGAACACCTTGTTGGTGTCGTGTTTTTATCAAGGGCGTGTGGAAACCACTATTCACAGGCTGTCTTCCATTTAGATAATCCCTTCATCAAAAGGGAGGGCTGTGACAGGCCCTAGAGAATACAGTTGGGCTACGCCACCGACACCTACTACTCGCGCTCTCCAGATCATCCTTCTGTTTTGGACTTGCCCGCAAAGTTGATAAGTTTTTGCCCAGTGATTTTCGGAAGTGATTGTCGTTAATTCAACATGACTGACGTTGCTACTTCACCTTTACCAATGTTAAGTACCATAGTTTGTTTTGACAGTTTATTTCAGTACCGGGCATTTGTTCCTTTTCCAGTATTTTGGATTTTAGTTTTGGAAGCGGTTGACCTGCCTCGGTATCGGCAGCCATTTTGGGTGTTGTTCACTTCGGTAGATTTTCAAGTTAATTTTGCCCATCTGGTACTCTGTCATCTAGGTTATATCACTTACGTTTAATGACCAATTTTATTATCATTATTTATTATTGGTTTTTACTATGGTTTTTATTTGCTAGCAAGTCCAATTTGGACCTACGAAGAATAGCGATTTAGTCTTTGTTATAGTTATGTTCACACATCAGGAAGGTGCTCGATTTAGACTATATCTTTATGTTTATTTGTTACGTTGTCGTTATTCTTCGTTCTTGGTTACAATTACTAAGAAAAAAGCAATCAAATTTATTATTTTTCTTATTTTATTGTGTGATGTTAGTTGTTATTATGTAACCTTGAGAGCGTGAGCATAGAGTGCTCGTTTTTCTGTTTCTACAGATATGAGTTACCCCTTCTCTCGTTTTCTTTATTAAGCTCGAGTAAGAGAGGTGGATTTCCCGTTTTCCGTTTTTATACGATCACGAGTTATTCCTGCCTCCTCTTATTCTCCGAGTTGATGATATTACGTTTAATGATATTCACGTTTTATTGTTGTGGTTACTGTTAATAGAGCTAGCACTATTAATAGGTTACGTTAGTGTATGAGTCATTATTTGGGGTCGCTTATGCCGACACCCTTAGCTCCGCCTTGAGTTATACTCCGCTATAATGGATACTCATTAGGTGTGAACTAGTCAGATATTTGGAGTGCAACGGTCAAATCCGGCACTCAGACTCCGGCTGAGGCCTTTTGCACACGAACCTTTGTCATGATTGATCACAATTACATTATTACGGTCCCTTTTTTCATCGAATCTCCGGCTTCACTGGAGATAACACAGACATTCAGGATTGAGGAATGTTATCGTACCGCTGAGGGTCACGATTTCACGATGACGGACCTTTGTCACTGGTTCTCCGGTACAAACAGAGATCAATCAGACGGTCAGAACCGGAGTTAACATTTTGATCAATCAGACGATCAGAACCAGGGTATGAACCCTTTTTCATGAATAATCACAATATCGTTATTACGGTCCTTTTCATCGAATCTCCGGCTTAACCGGATATCGTACAGGCGTTCAGCATTGAGGTTAATATTAGATTTCCTCTGATGTTCACGTTTTCACTATGACGGACCTTTGTCACCGGATCTCCGGTGGCAACAGAGATCACTCAGACCACGGGTGGCCAATCTTTTGTTTTAGCTGTAAAGGAAAGGATTTAACATGAATACAAAGTAAACTGTACTTACTTTAATGACACTAAATTTGCGTCGGTAATATTCATTAGCTATTCTTGAAAGTCCTAATGAAAATATATGAACATAATTAGCAATTTTAAAGAAAAGTCATTCAATTTACTATCTTTGGGGTATAGTGCGACACTTGTAATCATGAAATGCGACACTGTTGGCGCATGCTCCATAGTTTGGCCACCCGACTCAGACGTTCAGAACCGGGGTTAACATTATTTTACCGATGAGGTTTATAGTTACATGTTATGTGGTTACTGGATATTAGTATTCTATTGATTCATCTGTTCACTGACCAGAGTCTCAAGGAACAGTAGATAGCCTCTCATGGCATGGTTGGTTTCGACCTGGCTTTTCATTAGAAGGGGCTAGCTTTTGGTTCCAAGTACTGAGTGGAAATTTATTTCTATTTGAACACGATGTTGTATGGATATTTATCCATATTTATACATAGTTAGAATTAAATATATGCATAAATATAGGCATAATTAATTTATTTCTATTTGAACACGATGTTGTATGGATATTTATCCATATTTATACATAGTTAGAATTAAATATATGCATAAATATAGACTTAAATATATGCATAAATATAGACATTTTTATTAGTTATACGGCTGATCCCAGCCTGTGAATAGGATCACTAACCAAAGTTTCAAGGAACATCCAGACTTATGTCCCCTTTCTTTTACAGAAGGTCCGCCTACATGGTATGGTTCCCGGAGTCATGCACGTTCTGCTACGAGCTGTCCTCGCTACTCCGGACCCATGATGTAAGTTGGTTCTAATATGTTTCCTTTTGGTATCCTTTGGCGATGATTTAATTTGATTCGGATTAATGTATGCATTGCTTATTGAGGAGAACGGTCTTCTCCTTCATCACTAATCTCCTCACTTCTTTCAGGATGATGATGAATCTCTCCGGCCTACAAGAGAGGCTCCCCGCCCTTGGGTATCAAGGTTTGGAAGGAATGCTCCATCTAGAGGTCCATATCTCCTCGGAGTGTCCTCTCTAAGGTTGGACGTCGACCCCATGGACGGGCAGGTAGGTGGGGATGAGTTTTGAGCCTTCAGCTTTGCAATTACCTGCGTCACCGACCTAGGACCCTCAAAGGATCCTGATGTTCATGTTACCTTGCATAAAACCGTGACTGCTAAAAGCAACACATTCTAGGGAAAGCCAAGGGGCTATGACGGAGCTCAAAGATATGGTGGTGAGTCGGATCCGTTCAGGAACTCGGATGACTCCCCCTACAGCCCCAGGCGTATCGAAGTAACCTCCTTAGATAAAAACAACGCATAGATATTTGCCTTACATGTTCCATATATAGATGGTACCATAACTCTGGATGGCATAGACGTCCGCCCTCTAGGGGACCTAGAATTTACTCTCAGGTGCTAGAATTCCCATTCAACGGATTCGTTCGATTGAAAGAGCATGCCTTGGTTAGGTTAGACAAGGTACCGAAGGTAACGGTATTATTTCCCAAAGGGCAGGCCCGATCTGTCTGGACCAGGATGTTGTCGGTCTGGGGGGTACGATAATTCCAAGCTCACCCCACACAATGGGGAATACGCCATATCTACAGCTGCTCTCATTGTTGCCTTGCCTATTATGGATAAATGGACAGGTCTTACTATTCAAACTGACAAAGGAGGTTCGGCCATACCGGCTCTTAAAGAGCCGGACCCCACCTCGGGGAGACCCTAGCCTCGATTTATCCCACTGAGACTTTGTTTCGGATATTCAGGAAGAACCAATCTCTGCCCTTCCAATTCGACCTACACGTTTGGTGGTCTGATCGGGTTAGTTGTGGGAAATACGTTCTGTCTGAGGCCTCTATCAGACAGGAATCGAGCAGGCTGATAGTTCCTCCTGATGAGGTAAAACCCTCTTCCCTCAGGAGGAGGTGAACAAGGTTCTACAAGATGATACGAGAGCAACCCAAAATTGCAGGAAAGGCGGGGCCTCACTGCCAGAAAGAAGGTCGAAGACCAAAAGCAAGCTTTCTTCAAGAAGAAGCAGAGAGTTGCCCTCTACAAAACGAACCGGGGCCACTGCCATCAATAGTCAGTTACCCACTCGACATCACAGTCTTCCTCTGATTCGTCGGCTATGCATCCGGATCCTCCTAGGTTCACTCCCTCACAATGAGGTAGTCCCGGTAGGGGAGAGACTTTACCACTTTCAAGACCATTGGACCTTCGGTCCGTGGGCTCATAGCATAATCTCTAAAGGTTTGAAGTGGAAATGGCCACAAGGTCCTCCTCCTCCACCAGTGACCCTCTCCCAGAAATCCACTCCCATCCTGAAAGAGTACACCACAGAGTTACTCAAGAAGAAAGCAATCAAACGGGACCGATCACCGAAGTTCCAAGGCCGCCTGTTCACAATTCCGAAGAAAGGCTTGTCGGCATTGAGAGTGGACCGGGACTTGTCAAAGCTAAACTCTTACATTCTCTGCGGCAAGTTTCGGATGATGACTATCTCTCAGGTACGGACCTTACTTCCCCGTGGGGCCGTCACCACCTCTGTCGATCTTACCGACGACTATTATCCTGTGCCTATAGCTCGAAACTTTTCTTCTTATCTGGGTTTCCGCCTAGGCAGGAAAGCCTTTGCGTTCAAGACAGGCTCTTCAGCCTCAACATTGATCCCAGGATATTCACGAAACTGGGAGAGACAGTGTTAGATCAACTCAGGAACCAAGAGATACAGATCATGGCTTGTCTGGACGGTTGGCTCATTTGGGCCCGGTCGGCCATGAAAGGCAACAGAGCTACGAAGGAAGTACTTCGATTTCTCGACAACCTGTGATTTCGGGTCAATCTCCAAAAGTCTCGCCTGCAACCATCAGGCCACTTAGAATGGTTAGACATTCAGTGGCACTTTTCGAAGCACACGTTGTCTCTCCCTTCCAAAAAGGTAAGAGGAATAGCTTCCAAGAACAAGAATTTTCTCAAACACAAACAGATGTTCAGAAGAACCTTAGAAAGTATCATCGGCCTTCTCCAATTCACTTCAATGACAAAAATTCAAAGACATCAATCGAGTTTGGAGAAAGAGAGCTACAGTACCTTTAAGAGACAAGGTCTCAAAGATCCCCTCTGTCTTGAAAATGAGACTACGCCCATGGTCCGAACCGAAAAACCTCTCCAAATCGGTTCCTCTACAATTCCCACCTCCACAAGAGACATTCCATACAGCCGCGCCTCTAAGTGGATGGGGGGATTATTCCGAACATCAGATGTTTCAGGGATCTTGGTCACCCGCCATGAAACAGACCCATATCAATGTTCTCGAAGACATGGCAGTGTTCTTGACCCTGAAGAGAGACTCTCCTCCGAGGTCGAGCCACATCAGAGTAGTGTCAGACAGAACAGACGTGGTACACTGCGTCAACAGGGGAAGATCCAAGTCGCCCAACCTGAATCGGATCCTGGTCACTATCTTCGCCTGGCCAACAGAAAAGAACTGGATCCTGTCAGTAACTCGCCTTGCGGGAGTCCAGAATGTGAGAGCAGACTCACTAGCCAGGACGGAACCACTGGAGTCAGAATGGTTTCTAGACATAATTTCATAACGGTGGATAATCAGGAACCATTAGAAGAAGGTTTACTTATTTCCCCCAGTGAATCTTCTAATGTGGCTTTTACACAAACTACGCTCCTTCCGGGGGGCAGTGGTTTTGGTACCACCTCACTGGCCAGGAACAGTTGGTTTCCTCTCCTCCTTGAGTTGAAACTCCATCCCTTCCGGATTCCGTTCCCCAAACTGACTCAAGTAATCCAAACTCACTGTGTCAGATTGCTCAAGGGTAGCCGAAACTCTGACTTTGTGGACTACAGGAAGTTTGCAGCTCGTAGAGACGCGAACATTGAACCGGAAATCGATCTCTACATCAAATCAGACAAAAGGGACTCGACAATTCGCCAATATGATTCGGCCGTTAACAACTAGCAGATTCCTTAAGAGTTCAGACCATACTCGTATGTCTCCGAATATAGACATCTCTTTCTCTAGGTTCTTATTTGGCAAAGGCCTAACAGTTAGCACTTTAACCAACATCAAGAAAGCTTTGAAGAAGACCTTCCTTGATGGGTTTAACATTAACCTAGCTGATTCCTATTTCTCATCTATTCCAAAAACATGTGCTAGGCTTTGACCTTCGGTTTGGCCACAAAAGGACTCTGGTCTGTGAACGTTGTCCTCAAAACTTGCGCCGGACACGGACAATGAATCCTGCTCTTATCACTCTTCTTAGGAAGACTTTATTTCTAACGGCTTTGGCCTCAGGTGATGGAATATCAGAACTAGCAGCTCTCTCACGAACCCGGAAAACATAGATTTCCTCCCTACAGCCGAAGAACTCCTTTCTCCAGACAATGATTTCCTAGCTAAGAAATGAGGATCCGCTAAATACGTGCTCCCCTCGGAAGATTATTCTTCTTCCCCAGGATCTTTTCTCTGTGTTCAGTCACTACTCTCAAGGCCTTTTTTAGCTAGAACTGCCACCCGCTCGTCTGGCCCCTTGGCTATCTGGGAACAAGGAGGTACTATTTCCATTCACGGCATCAGGCAACAAATCCTCTACTTCTTTAAACATACTAATCCGGAATCATTTCCCCAGGCTCATGATATACGGACAGTAGATACCTACATCAATTACTTCCAGAACAGGGACTTTGATGATTTTTAAACAAAAAATATACGGGTTGGAAATCCCCTATGGTTGTTTTACGCCACTATCTAAAGATTTTACAGGCCCTTATAAACCAGACGATGGCAGCGGGGAGCCTATTCCCTCTCCATTAATCTCGGCTTCCTTTCTTCCATCTCTCCTCTTCTCCCTCCTACCCGCCACTCACACCACGTCGTCACTCTCCTGGGTAGTTCGTTAGCCCTATGATATTTGCCATGTTTAATTCCTATGGTTTGACTGTTATTGTAGTTACCGTTCCTTTAAGGTTTAGATATGCTTAGACATGTAAGGTCTGATGCCTTTTGCAATTTGACACTCAGTTGATTCCTTGTCGTCTTAGTTATTTAGCCTTACGCTCCCTATGTCATTTGGCTAGTTGGTAATTGGACGTTTCTTACATTATTATATTATATTATTGTCGTACATGGTGATGGTATGCTCCGCATTGTTATTACTTTGTTGGGCTTGGAAGGCATTCTCTGGTACTTTTTCACCGGCCATCACAGATCGACCCAGAAAAGGGATTTTGACGAAAGAAAAATCTATTTCTGGGGAGAGACCTGTGACGCCCGGTGAAAACCTTCCCAGTTATTTTTGTACGGACCCACCCTTTCCTTGCCAAACCATATGTTCTTGCAGAAGGATGACCTGGAGAGCGCGAGTAGTAGGTGTCGGTGGCGTAGCCCAACTGTATTCTCTAGGGCCTGTCACGGCCCTCCCCTTTGATGAAGGGATTATCTAAATGGAAGACAGCCTGTGAATAAATAAATACACGACACCAACAAGGTGTTCGCGCGAGGGTTGTAACCTCTGCATTCCATGCTTTATCTTTCTCTAGTATATTTGGAAGATTTATATTAGAAAAGTGTAAGAAGGACCCTTTTCACCGGGCGTCACAGGTCTCTCCCCAGAAATAGATTTTTCCTTCTCGTCAAAATCCCTTTTATGCTCGAAAACTTTGGTTTCTCAAATGAAGCTCTCGTCTGAGCTCCTCATTACTGGTTTTAAGAAGGCAATAATTTGGATGTGGAAACTCATTCCTAGGGCCTGGGAATGACGGTGTATTATAGGACTGAGTACCCTGAGTCATCCAAGTCTTGCTACAAATGTGGATGTCATGCGATTCAAGTAATAAAAGTTTGTGGTAGGCATAACAACTACATGAGTTAGATCTACCAGAATTCAGATATGGATGATTCTATTTTTTGTCTTTTTAACATTATGAATAAGATGAATGTTGAGAAAGGCTTCCATTTGATTTGTTTTTGTTAGTGATTTCATTGGTCTCCATAGGGAGTAGTTAAATTCTGTTTCTCCTACTGATTGCCATGGTTTAAGAGCTTTGGACTTTGCCTCTGAATCAGGCTGAGCAAATCATAAGTGAAGCTGCTCACAGGTCTGGAAAATGCCTAGACCTAGTAGACGCCGACTCCTCTGGCATTGATAATGAGGTTGGTTCTCCACTTGGGACAACTCATCATGCCTTAATTTTACTAGTAGTGAAAACTGAGCAGCTTGTCCCTCATGTGTCATACTCGTGCAAGATTTGTAAAAATCTCAAGCAAACTGGAAGGGCATTTTGAGTGACCCTTTTTTCTAACTTCAATTGGTCACAATTGTATAATAGTGTTAAGCCTCATGTTCTTTAGAATGAGAATCTTGTCAATATAAACGTAGGCATATCCCTTTTTTGTGTGCTAAAGTACCAAATGAAAGACAAACCCTGGTTCAACTATTATTGTAGATGTCTTTATTTGTAGAAGCAGAAGTCCTTTCATGTTTAGAAGGGTAACAGATCAGATTTGACGTTGAATAACTATACTCGTCCAAGAGCTGTTGCTCAAAAGATGTAGGATTCAACTGAAAAGGAATAGAATTTAACCATAAAAGAAACACTTTGATACCACCTAAGAACATAAATCTGTACATATTGGTTCAGATGCAACAGTTCCTCCTCTACTTACAGCAGATGGCTCTATCACTCACTGTCCAAAGGAAAAGGCAACCCTTTTAGCTAATGTGATTGAAAGTAAACAGAGTAATGAGAACCTTGATCTCCTCATTCCTGTTTTCCTGAGGATAAACAAACTTGTTTATCTTCCTGCTGTCATGAAATTAAAACACTCTTGATGGTTATAAAAGTGTAGACCCAAAAGGTATTTTGCCTTTGCTTTTATTTTTAAAGACTTGTTGGTGAATCGATAATGTTACTCCATTATGTAAATGTGTTTGTGGTAGATCAAGTCCAGTGGATTACCTCTGAATTTCCATAACTCGTAGTATCTAAAGTTTTTTAATGTCTTTTGGCAAAACCTCTGAATAGGTTTGCTCAAGATAGTCTTCTGTACCCTAGTTTGTAGTTTGGTTTTTGTAAAGGCCTTGGAGCATATGATGCCCTTCTTAAAATCTCTAATGCTGTACAGAAATCCCTTGATTGTGGTCAAGAAGTTTGTATAATTGGCCTAGATTTTAGTGCTGCCTTTAACTGTGTTCATCATGAGGCCCTTGTTTTCAATTTCAAACAGTTGGGAGTGATTGTGTGTTTTCTTAGTATCCTTATTGAATTTTTAAGTAATAGATTGCAGAGAGCTTTTGTTAATGGGCATTAACGTGTAGGAAAATATCTGGTGTTCCTTAGGGTAGTGTTCTTGGCCCATTAATTTCCATAATACAGTGTATATACACATGATAGTTTGGCATATCTGGTGTTCCTCAGGGTAGCTTTCTTGGCCCTTTACTTTTCATACTATATACACACTTGACATATGGTTTGGTCTAGAAATAAACTTGTTGCATATGCAGATGATGCTACTCTGCATCAATTCCATCTCCTGAATGTAGATATGGGGTTGCTGAAACTCTTAATAGAGATCTAGCTAAAATTAGTGCATGGTGCAAGTTATGGGGCATGAAGTTGAACCATAAAACTCAAAATATAATAGAAAGTACAGTAGGTCACGGACAATGGCTCCTCAAAATCCAAATCACAGCATTGATAATGTTCTTTCAACATCCCCATGACTCTTCAAAATTTTAGGTGTTATACTTATGAGAAACCCATAGGTCTGTCTCTTCAATTGCACAAAAAATTGGCTTATTGAGTCTTGTAAGATATTCAGTGATATCAGTCTATTTTGTAGTGTTTTAATTCTTTCATTCTAACTGGTTTTGAGTATTGTTCTCTTGTATCATCTTCAGTTGCTGATTCTCATCTTAATTTGTTGGACAAGAACTTAGTTTATTAAATTTCTTATTCCTGAGCTAGATATTAATCTCTGGCACAGTCATTCTATTAGTTCATTATGTATGTTGCATAAGATTTTTCATAATTCTGACCATCCTTTGCAGTCAGATCTTCTCGAACAGTACCATCCTGTTTGTGATACCAGGTATGCAGCAGACATGGGTCCAAATACAAGTACTTGAACTAGGCCTTAAGTATGAAATTTTGAGTACTTGTACAAGAGTTTTTAAAATTCAATGTACTTAAACTTGTACTTGGCCAAAAAGCTCTTGAATAAGCAAGTACTTTTTAAGTGCATTACACACTTAGTAGGCTACATAACTAATCGTATAACAAAAAATGCACCATGAGTGACCAATAACGTGACTATAATGTGTAGTTTTTGTTATAATGAATTATGTACATTAAGTCAATAATAAAGATCTATCAAGGTTGATAAAATTCATTCATCTGTGTATCAACAGAATTTAAGTCGAATTTTGTGCAATCAATTCCTGAATGAACCTATGGCAACCGGTTCTCTTCCTGTCTGTATCTGCATTCATGATGATCGGTTCTGTAGTATAGTGTTTAGCCTTTCAGTTGCCATCATTCGTAGCAGTGTTAGTGTCGTTATATCGCCTAAGGACTCGGGTGTATGGAGCCACCAAGTTGCCAGAGGATACCTGTGGCACATTCAAGGCAATCTCTACAAGGAGTGTGCTTGTGGTATATCATGCTCCCAAAAGGTTTGGATTGTGCACCAAAGCTTGGCACTTATGACCAAAACATTCTTAATGACATGCTAAAAATTTGAGCCATTTGAGGAGACCACCGATTGTGCTCAAAGACAGAACTGTTTCCTCTAGTAGTGTCTTTTCATGTGCTAGGGCTCACGTTTCACCTAGAGAAAATGCAATCTTAAGTATAACAGTGGTTTGATATTTGGATTGAAGAAGCCATTACAGAAACTCTTCCAGGTATATGAAGAACGGAAAATGTATGAAATGGCAACCATTCTTGATCCAAGATTTTAAATTAGATTGGTTTCCTAAAGAAGAGGAAAAATGGACTAGTGTCCTAACCACAGCTCAGTTTATGTCCAAAGATATTACAGCTCATGCAAGCATGGATACTGTCTCAGACCATACAGAAGGTACACTGGGACCTAGTTCAACTGAATGAAAAAGAAAGAAATTGTTTAGTTTTATGGGTAACAGATCAACAATCGACAGAATATGTAAAACAGATTCAAGAGTCATTAATATTGAATTTCAAAGATACTGGGGTCAGCTATGTATTTCAGAAGACAGAGATGTGCTAGCATACTAGAAAGACCACAGAGAAAGCTTTTCAACTCTTGCTAAGATGGCACAAAAGTACCTATCAGTCCCTGCTTCTTCTGCCCCAGTAGAAATGACTTTCATTATTGCAGGAAATTTATTTTGCTCAGACATATGTTGCCTGACAAGAATTTCAAGTGTGATGTCAGTAAAATGCAATGATAAATCCTACACACAGAAAATAGAGAAATGGTACTAATCATATCAGAGAGAAATGTAATTTTGTTTAGAACTTTTCTGAAAAGAATTATTTTCTTTTAAAGTATTTCTGAACAACCTAATTTTGTATAAATTATTCTGAACAGATCACATGCCTTCCCCCCCCCCAAAGCGATGAAAATCCTTTAGTATTAGCATGTTAAGAATAGCATCGCTTCACCTCTTTTTGACCCTATGGGCTAAGGGTCACTGGCATAGTGTGAGAACTACTCAGGGATATCCTTTTGGGAGGCTTCTCTTTATAAAGGAAGCTATAGTTTAACATCAAATTTTCTCCTAGATATTTGCAATGCAAAGTTCATTAGACATTTTTTACCGATTTTAAATCAAACATTTCACAGATAATAAAATATCTGCTGAAATATATTTCTACTTGTACTTAAGTACATTGTCAGGTACTTAGACTTAAGTCTCGAGCAAATCTTCTGTATTTGTACTTGTACAGTAATTATTCTCTTTCTCAGTACTTGTGTTCAGCCTCATGTACTTAGACCCATGCCTGGTATGCAGTTAATTTTGATAGTCATGCCTTGTCCATCATGAGGCTCAATACAAGTACTACACAATATTCAAGAAGTTTTATTCCAGCTGTGATTTAGTTGTGGAATGATCTTCCTAATCAGGTAGTTGAATTGATAGAACTAAAGAAGTTTAAAATTACAGCGAGTATATTCATGTTGAACAGGCTGTTTTGTCTTAAGATTATTCATGAAAGAGCCATTTTAATGCTGTTATTGTTTTTTAAATGTTAATTCTTCATATTACTTTTCTTTTAGTTTGTTTATTTATGTTTCCTTTGCTCACTTGGCCTTTTTCCCTGTTAGAGCCCTCGGCCTTGTAGCATCTTGCCTTCCAACTAGTCTTGTAGCTTGGCTAATATGATGTCGACAACAATAATGTTCCCCACCATTATCAAGTTATAGCTTAAGACTCCTCAATGAAATTCAAACTGATGTAGAAGTCATTATGAAAAGCCTTTTGATTTGTTCAATGATGTTATATTTCTGCAATTAATTCCATTACTTTTGTTGCAGGATTATGCCATCAGCTACCAGTCCTTGGTAATTGGATCAACTTGGACTTAAATCGAACACTAAAGGAACCAGGCAGATGATGCTGTTGATGGAACAGAGGAAAGTATTATAAAACCTATTAAGTGTAGAGCCAGATAACAGCGATTAATAGAAGCCGTTGATAGTCGGTCAGTGCCTTTTATAAAGTTCTCTGGAAAGATGTGGAAATTGCAAACGAGGTTACTTATGCCCTCGTCTCACTAAATCTTGTAAAGGTTAGTCTACAGGTTTGGACAGTTTTCATAAGGTCAAAAAGTATTTCTTTTGCTAATGGTAAGTTTTCCTATATCAAATCAAGCACTAAAAGATGTTACGAGCAGAGATGCGAAGTATGCATGGTCTTGACTAACAAACTAGCTAAAAAACTAATAAAAGCAATTATGATGGATCCCAGAGTATTTATAATAAAAACTCTTTGGGGACTTTTCATATGCTATCACAAAATGCATTAATAAGAGGTAGTTTGGTAGTTTTATGACTTAAGTAATAGTGGCCAATTTAGTAATATAATTAATAGGATAAAATTAACTCTTACAAAATCACTTAGTGATTTTTTTTTTCGTCAAATTCACATTTAAATTGTCTATAAATTTAAAAACGGATTTATGATAAATAGGCAGATAGACGGATTCTCTTAATCAAATGACAATCAAATGACAAATGTATTAATATTATTGGTGTATTAGGAGAATTAAAACATGCCATGGATCTGTTGAGTAGATTACAATGTTTATTCAGATTAATTATTAAACACATAATGGTTGTTTGGTTTTACATAATCAATACGAGAGAATCCATTACAGATTCTTTTTGTTGAACTAATTAGTGGCTGATTATGAGTATAAGATATATTAGCAGACCATTCCCTGAAAAGTAAGACTAAAAAGTAAAAAATCATCCATGTTATTCTGTTTCTATTTTTATCTTTTTCAAAATTTATTTGCAATGTTTTTTAAATAACCACTATATTTTTCTCGATGTATCTTTAACACAAAATAAGGTTTTTTTTTTTTTTTGTCAATTCATTTACACAGTCTACCACAGAATTAATGATGCCAAACTGTTCCACAAATTAAATTCAATAATAAAGTGGTGTGAAACTTATATAATCTTATTATAGATTCATAAATTGCATGTGAATATCTTGTTAATACAGTACTGCGTGTATTTATGGTGACTTTTGACCAAATATAACTAGCAATTTAATATTTTTCTTTGTTTCATAGATTTTTTTAAAATCCCATAATTTTAAAATACTTTAAATTTCAGAAATTGCAATAGTTTACAGCAAAATTATTTTATTCAAATTGCCATTAAGTGGGGATGTAGAACTTGGCAAGACACTGATGGCGTTAGAGGAATTGGGTTTTCCCCTAGTAGGATGGAAGCAACACTGGAGAAGAGCTGGTAGAAGAAATGTGCCTGTTTACTATATTACATTGGAATTCAACAGTTGAATCTTTTCTTTTACATAATAACACCTCGGCCAAATTCTAGTGAAAGGCACTACTGACACTTGAAAAATGCAGATAATCTGAAATGCAGATAATCTGCTAGAGAAACTTGAGGCATTTCTTATATATTAAAGTCAACTTTTTGAAGATTTCTCCATTCCAGCAGGACATTTCAGATACTTGGCCAACATCCAGTGTGACGCAGTACTTGGGGAACCTGTAGAAGAAACCCCTCTGACACCAATTAATAATAGTATGTTAAAGCAATATAAAAAATGACAGATTCCATTGTAGATATGTATTAAGAGTGGTAAGTCATTCCAGTGGTAGAGGCATCTTCAGGGATCATCACTTGCAAATATGGTAAGATGCATTGATGCCTAAAGTTTTAAAAGCCAGCAACATCCGAGTGGGAAGCAGCACATGAGAATATGACAGCAGTAACCGTCATTCCATAATTCTAGTGGAACAAGTGCTGATGAAGAACGATGAAAGGCCAGACGACAGCAGCATTTTGTATCCCTTTGATCGGGTTGCAACACTTGACAATTCATGCATCATTCTAGTGGCATCAACGCTTGTAAGAGTTTGAGATTAGAAGTATCATTTAATAAATGGCACTAGACATCATCAGACACTCAAGATTTTGGGTAGTGAAATGCAAACAGGCAGAAGTAACTTGAAACTAGTGTAGAACATGAAAAAATGGGTAGTATAAACTTTGGCAGCATTCCATTGTGATACAGTAATACATAAAATCCATATATGATGGAAACCTGGATTATATGGGTAATTTATATGATAGAAATTCTCTGAAATAGCAGCGTTGTGGCCAATACCTGAGTCATCATTCCAACGAGGTGAAGTCTAAAGAACTTCGGTTTCCAGTAGGAGACCCTCAATGAAGAAGTTAATCAGCAACTTGGCAGGATGGGCATGCAGGACTTTTCACAGCAAGATATTAGTGGGATAAATATTCTTAGACCTTTAACCAGCTGCATCATTCCTATGGAATTCAGGACTTATTGCTTCAAGAGATATCCTCCAGTGTCCTGAAGCAAATTCTACTGGAAAGCAGAACGAAAAGTGGGCAGTAGCAACTTGACAGAGCTGTTTTTAAGATCACAGGTATGCACATACAGCAGCAGAAGAATTTTTTCCATTGCGAATGTGTCTCATGGGTAGCAGGGTCCTAGCACCACCATCAGGGAAACTGAAGTTAAAAGATACAGTAAATGATATAAACAATGTATTCAAAGTCAAGTTGCCTTCTTATCAATAGGACAAGGTGGATTTATTTAAAATAATTTACCATAAAATAAAAACAAATGCATAAATAGTTTACCTGTATTTTAAGTATATAACTAAACTATGAAAAATAGGTTGTCCAACAAAATTACATTTTCCTTGCTCAAGCATGTTGGCGAGATGTTTGACAAACTTAAAATTTAGCTGATGGAAATATATATAACCAAAAAATAATTTCATTGGGTTTATAAGTACATCACTATAAGTGTGACATTTTAATGAAAATAAAACTAGTTTAAGTTTAAAACTGAAATTATAGGGGTTTTCCTGTAATGACTTTTTAATTTTGGTGGAAACCATTTTTAGAATTTGACAGCTTTATTACACCCATGCTTTATACACCCATAATTTCTATATTTCCATACAGATTCATTCCTTCCTGCCTTTCCATATCATTTTTGATATACAAACAAGTTAAAAAACATAGTAGCATTTGAATAACTAAATATAACAAGTGTGGAAAGGAAGCGTATTAGAATATTTAATTAAAGTAAAAAAGTCTTCGCTATTCATTTAAAGAAAGAAATGTAGATATACCTACCTTCATTGGTATTATTTTCAAAGAACATTTAAGGTTAAATTTTAAGGAGATGGATTAGTTGGCAGTTCTCATTATCATTGTTTTGCACAGAAGTTTCCCTCTCTGTCAAATTATACCTTCTTGAAATTCTTCACACATCAGTCCTGGAAATAATAGAAAGTCAACTTTCAATACACTACATGCTTAAAAATTCTTAATTACAACAACCACTTCACTCCAATTGGGAAATTAAAACTAATTACATCCTGCTGACTAAAAGTTGAGAATATTCCAAATGCACTTTCTGTAATTAAATATTTTTTTAAGGGTTAAAATGCCACAAACTTTCGCCATTACAATTCAACTTGACATGCAATAAATATTTTGAGACTTAAGAGAGACATGGTTTCATATTATACTTTGTCTCACGTTATTTCCTCGAATGTTTTACCACACATGACTGAAGCTATATTTATAATTTTATTTATAATTTTCTAAGTTGTTTCTTTATTTCAATTAAGAAATTACAATTTTTGTCCCTTTTGCATGTTAATTGTAAAGTCATAGTGCTAAATATTACACATTTAACATTCATGAAAGTTTTTTTTTGTGGACAGTTTTTGTTAGTGGCAAGTGTTTCTTTGGGAAATTCAAAGCCAACACCAATGTTATGCATATGCAATATTCTAAATGCACCACTTCAAGATAATTAGTTAAAAAAAAAAAAAGAAAAAAAAAAAACTGGGGGCTGACCACTAAACATGAAAACTATTTTCTTCTAAACTTTGTATTTTCATCATCCTGAATTAAGACAAAGCTCCTTGAATAGCTTTAGATGGAGGTTAATTACTATTATTATTTAGTTTATTAAAGTTTTCACAAATTACTGATTGATATGCAATTAATCAGAGATGCTTAACAGATTTTTACGGATATCCAGTTAAATACAACAGATATCCAGTTAAATACATATCTATGACAAATTCTGATTAAAACATACTTGGGACGTAAATATTTAGTCTTCTATCTTCACTGCACAAGGCACATATAAACAAACTAACAAATTAAGTTATCTATCAATACATAAATTTCTTTATCCCAAACAAATTCATTTACCTACCAATACTTACTGTTAAGGTAAAAATCTGTTTCAAAATTCTTAAGCAGCAGTACTTAACTGAAAAAGGGTCATCATCTTACCTTTATAGCCATATTCCAATATCAATATCTTCTTACATTCTCGTAAACTCTTAATCCATTCACAAGCATTTCTATATCAGCTTCATAATACTAACATCACTTTTGCTGGTTTCAGGTACATAGTCTTCCTTTACAGTTTAGTCTAATAAGTTTTCCAGTATAATCATTTAATGAGCAATTAGTTCACTTCTGGTCACAAAAATAAGCTGCTGCAATTGAAAAGTTTGTTAGTATTTCAAAATTCTATAAGTAAATTGGTATTTGTAGTTAGCACCCTGCCCAACTCAGTCAGGGGATTCTAAGAGTATAGATGTATAATTATGCCTCTATAACACTTGTAGAGAAGGTGAACAGTCAAAACTGCTATAGTCATTACTGTAGCAAACTATCAAGTCAGGGCACACCGTGAGGTGAGGATCGAATCCTTGTGACTGGACGTGCCCATCACCTAGTGAACATGGAGAAAATTTAATTATCCATGATTAACTAACGATGTTTAGATGTAGTAGTGTCAATGCCATTTATCAATTCAATTTAAAATATCATAAAAGTATTGCAATCACTTCAAACATTCATTCTTTTCAAGTGTTTTTCTGCACCTTATGGAAGAGCAGTCCAAAGAAACTGGTATCATTTAGACAGAAAATTATATTTAATTGTCTAATTTACCCTATGCTATATTTTTCTCTTCCATAAACATTTTGTTATCCATTTCACATGACCAGCAGACTTCTTTGGCTTGTTAGGCAAACGAGTCCAGATCATTTTATATATCCGAGGTAATACTATGTTATCCAGTAATCTTTGCCTGAATTGAGTAAGAATTAGGGCTTAACTTTGGCAATATCACATCCATCTAAATTTCCCTGCTAACATAACTGTACGCCAAATCGTTTGCCTCTTAAATGAACGAATTTAGCATTCCTATTAATAAATATGGGGTTAAAGATCTGGAAACACATGAAGCAATATTTGGTGTTAAAACATGTGACTGATTGGTGCATGAAACAAAAAACAAATGTAAATGCTTTGGACAATATTTTTAGTTAAAATATATGACCATTTCACTTTTAACCAGTAAAGCCCGTTTTTGTTTTACGCTGACTAGGAGAGCATATATTCATAGAATGTTGACAGCAGGAAATACTAGTATTACAATTAAAGTTATTTAATTTTTCTAATCAGTTTGACCCAAGTAACATGATTTTCACTGTAATACTATTACCAGCGTGCCGGTGTGGAGAAAATTCAACTTAGTCTTAGTACAATATTCAACATCACTCATATTGAAAATAAGTAGCACTAACGGGATAAATATCTTGCAGAACTCTGCTCAAGAGAAAAGAAACAAGGAAGAGAGTATGAATATGAAAGCTCAAAGGAATACGTACATGGTCAAAGAAATATGCATATATGGAGATAAGGAAAAATGGTAGAGAAAAACTAAAACTGATTGTTCCAACAATATTGCTGATGTTGAAACCTGCAGTGATATAATTTAAAAAGAAAGAAATACCTGGAAACATTTTGCAATACAATAAACAAAAAATATGTATAAACAACCATCAAGTAATCCATACTGAGGAATCATAGCAGAAACAGGAATTTAGCCAGTGACTTGTAGAATAGAACAAGATGAGGAAATACAGCTCCATAATATCATAAACTCTCTTATCAATCGGAGATAATTCAAGAAAAATTGCAAAACCCTAATGAAAAGAGTGTGAGCAGCTGCATTGAAGAAAATTTTAATAAATATAGAATGAAAATAGGAAAAATAAGAAACTGGAGGAAAAGGACCCTGAAAAAAATTGAGAGGATGTTACATAAAAAATATAGGAAACAATCAAAGCAAAAAAATATATAAAAACATAGAATTTTGGGCTCAGGCCATGTCGTCGTGATGGAAGTTCCTTCAAAGGTAGCTTCCTAGGTATATTTGACTATAGTGATATATCCCAGAAAATTTACCAAAGGTATCCAGAATTCTAACTCCTGGAGCGAATATCCCTTAAAATTTTACGAAGGGATATCGCGTAATATCAGAGGACGTATTCTTGACACGTCTCATGGCTATCTACGCCCCCAATAGAGCTTTCACTTCGAGGGGAAAGAGAGGCAACAATAAGGAGAGTCGTTACAGAGATATCGCTCTTGACGCTCCCTACTGCTCTGCAAAAAGTGCACCAATCCGCCACCGCGAGGCGCCACCAAGTCATTCTTTCTATCGTAGCTTCGTTTGACCGGTGTTTTCCCGTGTTCTCTCTTGCTATTTTGGAGTTTTTTGGATGCTATGATGTCTTCACCAGCCTCATCAGCTTCTGGAAAGTTTAATACAGTATCTTTATCTTGTGTAAATGTAAGCTCTTGACAGTTTTGCTCTTCGATTGAGATTGTAATTAACGTAACAAGAGCTGTTGCCAGCCGGATGGCGTCATGGACGCGGTTGTTCTTTCTGTACATTTAGTTAGCCAGAAGGACCCTTTCCCTGCATTATACGCTTTAATACTTTAGCTATTTAGAAATTTAGCTAGGGATTCTTATATGTCATTGTTGTCGTGGATTTGGCTATCTATTTTGAGCCTCACGAGTGCTAGGCTTCCTAGCCTAGGCACCTACACACTTCATGCATGATATAACCTTCATGGTAAAGTTTTATTGAAGCACAGGCAATATTTTACACATTTATGATATTACTTAATTATGCTTTCCTCTTCCAAGATAGTATACAGAGTTTCGGTGAACGATTCTCAATGTTCCTAGGCTACTAGCCTAGGGGCGTTAGTATACTTTCATACATGTCCCCATTGCTCTTGTATTGACTTTTAAGGGGAGACTGACACCTCCTATACCTTTTAAGCTGATACCAATCTCCTAGGAGATTTAAGAGCAATCCCCCTTCCCTCTGATTAGCCTAGGCTATACTCAGATTTCTTTGCTGTGAACAGAGTTCTGGCAAAGTTTTACTGAGACGTTCCGTTTTCTTTCTCCTAACCACTGAGTCGGTTTTGAGTTTAGGACGGGACATCAGAGTACCAGTCTGTGTTAGGCATCTCCCTGTCTTGGTGAAATGATTTCCCATGTCAGGTAAAGCTGCTCTTTGAGGAGGCTAGAACTCCCTAGGCCATACCTTGGGGGTTTTTGTATGACAATTCCCCCTTCCCTGGCCTAGCAGACAGTCCTGTGCTGGTAGACCCTAGACCGAAGAAAGGATTTCTTCACTGCCTAGGGTCTCTAGTACGAGATTCTGCTCTCCTGCGAGATGGTGTCCTACGGACATCCTCTCCCTTGACTAACCCAACCTGGGGAAATGATTTCTCCTACCTGAGGTTATTTAATGAGACCAGAATCCTTTTAGGTTAGGTAGTGCCTAGGGCATTACCTTACCTATAGGACACCTACCCCCTCCCCGCTATCTCTTTCGTGTTGAATGATCCAACACCCTCCTGGCCGTCGTCCTACATTAACACTAGGGTTCTTGTAGAATTGGCCTGAGGTTCCCCGTCTGCCGGCCTGCCGGCGGGTAACCTCATATTCTTTAAAGTGTTCTTCAGTCCTCCCTTGGACTGCCTTCCATAGCCCTTATGACTGGGATATGGTTGGGTGGAAGCCCGAATTTAATTCCCCCTTCCACTTGAACCCTCATTCTGGATGCAGGCTGGCAAGGCTGACCCCTTGCCTTCCTCCATCCTCTCTTTCTCTCGTACTGGGCCATGTCCATTGTCTGACGGCCGGCAGTTGCCCTGCCGCCGCTTGTTGGGAACATAGTTGACCGACAACCCAAAGACATTGGACATTCAGGGACCGACTGCCGGGTGCTGAGTTGCCGGCCAGCAGCCGGCCACCCATACCTAGTCATTTGCCGCCGACTGCCGCTGGGTCCCCTTGACGGAAGGATCCTCGGCTGCCGGCCGGCAGAGCCGCCGCCGACCGGCAGAACCACTGCCGCCGCCAGCAGCCGGCAGAGCCGTTGCCGGCGGCCTATCACACAATTTTATGAAGACAATAATTGCCTTCAATAGCCCAGAATAGGCCGGCATGTGCCGGCTTGCCCGGCAGACGTCGGCAGGCCCGGCAGGTTCCAGCAGGCCTGACAGGACTGGCAACTTGATACCAAACAGTCAGTGCTGTAGCCCAAAGTTTTTCCAACCTACAAGGTGCTTCATGGGCAGCCTATTGTGAGACCATCACATATAAGAGTGATTCTCTCTTCCTTTAATGGTTATGATCCATTATTGTCCTTAATCCCCAATATTGAAACTGGAAGATTGTGTTAAGAGACACTTTATATCATAGGATATCATCTTCCTCTAAAAATTCTTAAGAATTCTACTTTCAATATTGGAGGAGGTCATAACAATTGTCTGGACAGGAAACACATGTAGGTGTCTTTCCTATTTATAGCTTACCCTATCCAAACTAATATAAAATATTATATGTATGTTGAAATTTGAGAATTTCACCGAATACTAATAGACTTTTCCTTTCTTTACAGAAGGAGCATCCCGAGTGCGGGAATAGCTTTTGCAGGGTCCGCAGTAAGAACTTCTGCGGCCATGACATGTGCAGGGCCCATGCTCGCTGCGCAGTCACCAAGGGGCCTCTCAAGTATTGGGACCCGCAGCTATGTACCGTTTGTGAAAAACTGGTAAGAGAGGCTTTTGATGACCATAAGTCCACTTCTGGCCCATACCTTCCTAATGAAAAGATGAGGGCTTGTCTTTTCCCTAGGGCATCTGCAGATGCAGTTATTCCTCAGGCTCAACCTGAGATTCCCCTGGTTCAGATTCCGGCAGAATCTTAAGTTTCGGATGCCTTGGAGAGCATCCAACTAGAAGACAACATGTCAGTTGTCTCAGAGGAGACCGAGAACAATCTCCTAGTGGAGGAGTTGGATCAGGCAGATGACGTTCCACCTGAGACGGAAACTGATAAAGCCTTAACGATTTCAGTATCATCGGCCACAGTGAATGAGCCGGTGCCTTCGACCTCCTCCGCTGCACCTCAACTAGATTCGATCACGAGTACGTTGCACTCGTTGCTGTCCATGGTGCAGGACATTCAAAAGAAATAGTCCGAGAAGGAGGCCTCTCTTCGGACTGAGATGCATCAGCTAGTTGCGACACGTTTGGCCCCGAAGAAGCTAAACGTTAAAGATCTCCCCGCCTTCTCTGACGTTAACCCCTGGAGGTACGCAGAGCACATGCCCATGTCGGGCGGGAAGATCTTCCTCTCAGAAAAACTGGGCTCTGTCCCAGTGGAGGAAATTGAGTTCTGGCCCAGCAAAGGGGCCTACCCGGATTGCTATGTCCGTCTCAGGACGGAACCTGCATCCTGAGAGGAAACAAAGCCGAAGGAAACTATTGTCCTTGAACTCTCTAAGGCTCAGGCCTTTTATACCACCACCTTAAAAGAGAGGGCCTATACTAGCTCTAAGGTGCCAGCTCTCAGCAAGAAGCACCCGTCCTTCATTGCTGATCCTAAACATGCCTTTCCCTTTATGGACAAAGGGCTCAAGGCAGCCTTAAAGGCAGTTGAGGCAGGGAAACCGTGCCCTACACTGGAGGGGTGTAGACCCTTTTCCCTTGCCTTCCCATCAGACGATGCGGACTGGAGGGATGTCCACAACACCTTCACAGTCGGGAAGCTGGAGGCAGGTATTGCCGGACGACAGTTCTGCGAAGACCTCCCCAAGCTGTCGGACTTTCTCCTGCGTAGGGAACAGGAGACGAAAGAACGCTTAGCCGCTTCCTTGTCTCTGCAGACTGGCCTGGAGACAATGGCAAGCATCCCAGATACCCCGGACATGTACATGGTCTTCGCCAAAGCCCATCTGGCAACAGTAACTAAAGACCTGTACAACTTTGGCTTGCAGAGAGTTCGTGTTCGCCTCGGCTGCGGTGAGACACGAACCAAGGAAGCTGATAGCTTCTAACATCTGGGGAAAAGACCTCTTCCCAAGTTTAGTGGTCAAAGTGGTCGTGGTCAAAGTGGTCGTGGACAAAGCCGCCACTGAAAATAGAAACCTTCTTTCCAAATGGGGCTTGTCCTCCAAAAGGAAATCTTTAGCTGACAAGGGTCCCCAGCCGAAGAATAGACCAAAACGACCTAAAGTGCCCTCTCGGCCTAAGCAACAACAACAGCTTCCCGTGGCCACGGTGTCCCAGACGGTGGCACAATCACCCACTACCTTCCAACTGGTGCCCCAAACACTGGCGACCCAGTCACCAGTGTTCACCCCAGTGTTTGAAAGGCACTCTACGACTTTTCGGCCGAAGTCTCGAGGATCCTTTCGAGGTTCCTCCAGATGCCCCTCCAGAGGTAGGAGCAACAGGGGTGGACGTGGCCAAGGAGGTAAATCCTCCTCCCAGCACTCAAAGTGATATGCTACCGGAAGGAGGGAGACTTCTACTTCCGGGATCGTTGGACCTTCGATCCCTGGGCCCACAGCCTAATCAAGAACGGACTAGGGTGGAGTTGGAGCTCAACTCTACCAACATTCCCTCAATTCTTCCAACACTTAACCCCCATATTGGAAGAATATGTTCAGGAACTCTTGAGCAAAAGAGTTATATGGAAGGCGAAGTCTGTCAGATTCCAAGGAAGGCTATTTTGTGTTCCGAAGAAGGACTTGGAAGAGCTCAGTAATTCTGGACTAGTCACCACTCAAGTTCATAGTGAACTACAAGTTCAAAATGCTGACGCTTCAACACATCAGGGCCCTGTTGCCCAAACGGGCATACAGTCTCTCCATAGACATGACGGATGCGTACTGGCACGATCCGATCAGCCGTCAAGTTTCCCCCTACCTGGGATTCAAACTACAAAGAATGAATGAATGAATGATTTAAAGTTTTCAGGCATCCTGACATCTAAGGTCATTGACGCCGGTAACATTTAATTTATGTATACAAAAATAAAAAATGAAATAAAATAAAAAATTAAAGAGTATTCAATTAAAATCATAAAAATTGAATGTCATAAAAGTTAAATATTTTTCAGAAGACCTGCTTCTGAAATAAATCTAAAAATGCCACTTGCATGGTAGGACACATCATTTCCAAGAATCTTGGCAAGGATGAACCTGCCACCCTCACCTCGAGCCTCAAACAAACATCTATTCCGCAAGTTGTTATAATTGAGGCATTCGGTCAACAAATGCCTTACTGTTAGAGGTACTAAACAGTTGTCACAATACGGTTGGTGTTGGCCCTTCAGCAGAAACTCATGTGTCAACCGAATGTGACCAATACGGAGACGACAAAGAGACGTCTCCCATTTTCGGGGCATCATATTATACCTCCAAGGAGATATGACATTTGTTACCTCTCGCATTTTATTCCCATCTAGGCTATCCCATTGCTGTTGCCATTTATTGCAAACCAATTTCTTGATGTCAGGTAAGAAATCATTACAGGCAATGGGATACCTTCTTGGCAGCAACTCGGATGCAGCATTCTTAGCCAGAAAATCTGCCTTCTCATTCCCACACACACCTACATGTGCTGGAACCCAACAAAAGTGAACTGTTATACCTCTCCGTCCAATAATAAAAAGCCATTCTAAAATCTTTAAAACTAGAGGGTTATTAGAATTAAAAACTTCTATAGCTTGAAGGACACTCCTTGCATCACTAAAAATTGTAAAATTACCCTCCTTCTCCAATGCTATTTTCTCAATAGCGGTTAATATACCATACAGTTCCGCAGTAAATATGGAAGCGGTCAGAGGAAGTGCACCTCTACAATTAAAACTTACTATGTACCCCAAATCCAACGCCAGCATCAGATTTGGAGCCATCAGTATAGATAAAAGTTGATCCTCTATGTTCTTTAACATGTTCATTAAAAAGAGACCTGGCTTCTAGGTCTGACATATTCTTCTTATCTCCTATAAAATATTTACAAAAAGATATCTCTGGTAACTTCCATGGAGGCGTTGATGATACCTTGAATGGAAGTACCTTACATCTAATTATATCCAGACTGTTTAATAATTGTTTCACCCGAAAGCCATAGGGTTGAGGAGATTTTGGGTGCATTTCAAAGTATGTTGGGTGCCTTATAAGGCTTGCAGTCTGGAAGGCTAAAGAATTAGGGAGTCTTTGCAATCTAAACCAATACCGAAGAATAGAAGACATCCAGTAAAGGTCTAGTGGTAACTCTCCAGCATCAACAAGGAGACTTGGGATAGGTGATGTTCTGAATGCTCCCGTGGACAATCTAATACCTGCATGATGTATTGAATCTAATATTTTCAACCGGCTTGGGGTGGCTGAAGAGTATACCTCACAACCATAACTAATTTTGGAAAAAATCAAGGCCTTGTTTAATTTTAAAATAGTATTGCGGTCTGCCCCCCATGATGTATGGGACAATACTTTTAAAATATTCAGAGCTTCAACACATTTAGCTTTTAGCGCTTTTAGGTGAGAAACCCATGTAAGTCTACAGTCAAATATCAAACCTAAAAATTTGGTTTCCGATACACATGGTATCCGTTGACCTTTAATGTATATATCCGGGTCTGGATGTACTCCCCGGATACGACAAAAATGGACAATGGTTTTTACTTGTCGAGAACTTAAATCCATTCATGTCAGCCCACTGGATAATTTTATCAATTGAGTGTTGGATTTTTCTCTCAACCATTGCCATTCTAGTGCCAGCAAATGATATTGAGAGACCATCCACAAATAATGTTGAGAGAACATCCTGGGGAATGGCTGAGGATATCCCATTAATTGCAAGTGCAAAAAGGGTTACACTCAGCACACTACCCTGAGGAACTCCTTCTTCCTGGCACTTACTCTCTGATAGAGTTTCCCCCACTCTCACTTGAAAAACTCTACGTGAAACAAATGCCTGAATAAATAGTGGCAGCTCTCCTCTCAATCCCAATTCATGAATGGTTTTAAGAATACCATATCTCCATGTGGTATCATATGCCTTTTCAAGGTCAAAAAATACTGTAACATGGTGCTGTTTGGAAGCAAAGGCTTCACAAATAGAAGACTCAAGTCGTATCAACACATCAGTCGTTGAGTGCATTTTTCGGAATCCACATTGAATCGGTGATAAAACACCTTTCTTTTCAAGGTACCATATCAGCCTTGCATTGACCATCTTCTCCATGATTTTACATAAACAAGATGTCAATGCAATAGGACGATAGTTTGCTGCTAAAAACTTGTCTTTACCGGGTTTTAAAAAGGCTAAAATAATGGCTAGTTCCCAAACACTTGGGTAACTATGATCATGCCATATTCTATTAATAATGCTTAAAATAAATAGCTTTGTATTAAAATGTACATGTTTAATCATTGCATATGGAATTCCATCGGGTCCAGGGGCTGTATCGTTGCAATGAGCAAGTGCGGAATCAAATTCTCTTTCAGTGAAAGGAGAATTATACGACTTCCCTTGTTGCAAAATTTAAAATTTTCTTTTCTTCAGTGCTCCTATACTGGTGACCAGGGGCTCCTTCACACTTGCTGGATACATTTGAAAAATGATTAGCCAGGGCATTGCTAACTTCATTTGCTTCAGTTACATACTGGCCATTCACCTTCAACACTGGTGGTGGGTTGGGGGTGAATTTGCCAGCTATCTTTTTTACTTTCCTCCACACAGAAGATGGTGGTGTTCTACTGTTAATAGAGGAAACAAAAGACATCCATGACTGGCGCCTTGCTTCTTTCATGGCACGACGGAACTGTGCTCTACATTTCTTGTACATAGTTAAATTTTCATCACTTCTGCGTCTACGCAATCGTGTTAGAGATCTTCTTGTGGCTCTGTGGAGTGCAGTTAGTTCTGAAGACCACCACGGGACTGGTCGTCGTTTGAATAACCCTGTTGTTTTGGGAATTGAATTGACTCCTGTTGTATGAAGAGTTCCAGTCAGTAGGTCTATGGCATCATCAACACTTTCAAACTGTTCTGCTCTCCCTTCGATTTCACTTAGCTCGGAAAATTTAACCCAGTCTGCCTTGTCTAGATTCCAACGTGGCGATCTTTGCAAAGGCGGACCCTTGTTGGTGTTTATAATGATTGGTGCATGATCACTAGTATGCCATTCATCTAATGTCCTCCAATCAAAATCAAGAAGGCAGTTAGAGCTTGCAATTGAAAGGTCAATGCATGACAAAGTACCTGTCTGAACATGGAAGTGTGTGGGCTCTCCTGTATTAAGGAGTCCCACATCCTCATTCTCCACAATTGATGAGATAATATTGCCCCTTGTGTTGGCCAAAACATCACCCCATAAAGGATGTCTACCATTCATATCTCCCAGTAAGAGAAAAGGTTGAGGGAGTTGTTGAATGACCTCTGCTAAAGCATCATATAAAATATTATCATTTGGAGGTAAGTACAGAGAGCATATTGTATATTTTCTCCCTATATCAATTTGTACAACAACTGCCTGCAGGGTTGTACGTATAGACATGGGTATTTGGGGAACATCTCGACGAATGTATATGAGACTTCCCCCATGGCTCCCTGCTTGTTGATTATATGGTGTTCTATAGCTAACATACTCTCGAGGACTAGGAGTGTTAGAATCAAGCATACTTTCCTGTAGACATACAATTATGGGGGAATGCTCATGAATTAGGAGCTTAAGTTCTTCATATTTTGCCCTCAAACCCTGACAGTTCCATTGCAAAATGGAGGAGAAAACTATGGATTATTTCTGGAAGACATCTTGGATGAGGTCTTCCCATTAGCAGTTTTTAATTTAACATTATTACAGTAGGTTTCTTCAGAGGTGGTCTTGTTATGTTGGGTTTAACGTTGGTGTTTTTCTTTGTATTCTTTTTATCTATTTGTTGAGGTGGATGGTGGACCTCAACTTGAATTTCTGATTTATTCAGTCCATCTTCTGGTTCATTAGAAACATCAACAGACAAAACATCAAATTTATTTGATGTCATAACCTTAACGTTTCTAATGGAGGGTGGAGAGAGAGATGGGGGTCTCTCTCTTTTGCGATTAATAGATGGTGGGATTCGAGGTTTTTGCACCTTTCCCACAACAGGTGCATCAGGTAAGTTAGTCTTAAGTGGAACCTCCATCAGATCAGGCAAGGACATGGCCTGAGAGAGGTTTGTATTACTTTTTGTAATGGCGGCTGAAGGCTGTACAGCAATGGGCAATGACCTAGTGTTAATACACCGTGGTAAAGCCTCAGGAGGTGATATGGTTGCCTCGTTATTTGACATTTTGTCAGATAGTATACTTTTTTTTGAGCTATTGGCAGTGCTAGGTTGGTTTGATTTTAATGCCTTAGCATATGTATTTGATTTATTTAATAGTCTTTTGGCATGGGTCACACTTATATGTTCTAAATTTGATTTGTTGAGGGCAGCTTCCTACAACTTATATAGCTCGCAGATCTTGTCTGTGGATTTGTGATTCGAGCTGCAATTTAAACACCTGGCTCCAAGTGCAAACTCTCCATGGTAAGATTTGGAGCAAATACCACACATCTTCTCATTTTTGCAAACTTTGGACGGGTGCCCAAATTTAAAACAATTAAAGCATTGCAATGGCTTCTGCTTGAAGGGTCTTACTTTAATCCTTTCGTTCTCGATAATAATATGAAAAGGTACATCAGCATCCTGAACGTAAGGATTATCATTGATGTACCTGGGACTTTATGAACTTTCCAAACATTTAATGGACACATGGCCAGTATCTCCTCCTCTGTAAAATCATATAGATCTCTGTTAAAAACTACGCCCCTTCCGTAGCTAAAATTTAGGTGGGGTTTGACATCTAACTTAATGTCATCATTATTTATTTTCATATTGGACAATATTACCGACTGTGTACTGGATTTGGCATGGATAAGGAAACTATTTTTTCCGAAACGAGATATATCGCCTGGTGCAATAGTTCCTACTTTTTTCTGAATCAATTTGCATATTTTGAAATAATTCCCTGTAACCCCCTTTGATTCAGCTATAAGCCACATCGGTGGTTTTGGATTTCTCTGGGAGGGCATGACTAAATCTGCGTCTTTTTCCAACCAATCGGCAGGCCTGTACACATCTAAATCTTTTGGTACCTTATCGCAGAGAGCAGCCGCGACATTCAAGTTATTAATTTTAATATTCTTCAAATTACTTATTGCACTAAATGCTTCGTCATAACTACTATAAGATATCCATGAATCCCAAGTTTCAGCTTCAAGTTTCATCCTTATTTCTTTTATGCATCCATAGCATTCAAATGCTTTACATAGATCATCATAATTTGTTTCTATTGAAATTTGTGTAACATGGAGGATTCGAAGTTTCCTCGTGTTACTCAAATTACTCGATTTAGAAATATCAGTAGAATGGTCCTTACCCGTTCCGAGGTCATCAACAGAGCTATCCCTTATCACATTAGCAGAGGTCGTAAACAGTGCCGGGGGAGAGTCAGCGTATCCAGGGGATGGGGGTTCGTTCCTTATAGAATCCATTATACTAAAGAGAGAGAAAAGAGTTAGTTTGATGTACCTGCTCGAGAATGTTAGGCCATCACGCGTCGGAAAGGAAATTTGCACTCTCCACTATCGGCACAATGAGAGTATACTTCCCAGATGGTCCACTCCATACCCTACCCGAAGGATAGCATCAAAACAGATATAGAGGCACAGGTGTAAGCTGAACCCGCCTGTTAGGACCGAGACCAAGAAATTATGGAATCATCCTCCCCATATCTATAATGACGGGCTTCCGGCCAAAAGCCGAGAGTCCTACCCCAAGCATTGGATCCCCCTGGATTCCGAAGACCCAACACTTGAGAATAGTTCCACCAAAAAGGTCCAAACCATCTTCGGGACGGCTGAAATCATCCAATACTCTCACATATAGCTTTGAATGCAAACACCTCCCAACCGTGATACCTCCTCCCACTCATCAAAGCAGGCAGCAATAAAGGATGTATGAACATCCCCGCCGGGGCTACAATGGATGTAAAAACATCCAAGCCATAGGAGAAAAGAAAAAAAAATAATAATAAATATATATGTACATAATATATACACACATATGAGGGAAATTTTTCTCATAGAGTTTGGAAAGCAAGACTAAAGAAAGTTTGTGAAATTAGGATAAGGTCGAAGTAATATTGAGAAAAAGAAAAAGGTAAAAGAGAGAAATTTAGATTCGAACTGGGGGAGCAATTTCCCCAAGTTCGAGAGCCCTCTTGCCCGTCACCAAGTTTCAGCACGGGAATGAAATGCCGTGCTGAAGCTCAATGACT
Organism: Palaemon carinicauda; assembly: GCF_036898095.1. NCBI lineage: Eukaryota > Metazoa > Arthropoda > Malacostraca > Decapoda > Palaemonidae > Palaemon > Palaemon carinicauda. The sequence continues at coordinate 14,370,222 of NC_090745.1, forward strand.
TCATCAAGGCATTCTCTCATTAAGAGGGAAACTACTAAGAAGACAGTATGTCTTCAGAGCCATGCCCTTCGGACTAAACATAGCTCCAAGGGTATTCACCAAGCTTGCGAATGCAGTCATTCATCAACTACGCCTAAAGGGAATCCAGGTGGTAGCCTACCTGGACGACTGGCTGGTGTGGGCAGCATCCGAAGAAGAGTGCAGGCAAGCCTCCAAGGAAGTGATCCAGTTCCTGGAACACTTGGGATTCAAGATCAACTTGGAAAAATCCCGACTGTCTCCAGCTCAAAAGTTTCAGTGGCTGGGCGTCCACTGGAACTTGCAGTCGCACTGCCTTTCCATTCCATCAAAGAAAAGGAAAGAGATAGCAGGATCTGTCAGAAGCCTTCTTCGGTCCGCAAGGATATCAAGAAGGCAACAGGAGAGAGTGTTGGGGTCTCTCCAGTTCGCCTCAGTGACAGAACCAGTATTGAGAGCACAATTAAAAGATGCATCAGGAGTCTGGAGAAAATACGCATCAAACGCTCGAAGAGATCTAAAAAGACCGATAACAATTCGTCTGCGATCCCTACTCAAGCCATGGTCGGAGGCCAAGAACCAAAAGAACAAGGTTCCCTTACAACCACCTCCACCGTCAGTCACCGTTCACACGGATGCCTCGAAAGAAGGGTGGGGAGGTCACTCTCATCGTCGGAAAGTCCTAGGAACCTGGTCTCCCCTCTTCAAAACCTTCCACATCAACTTTCTGGAAGCCATGGCAGTTTTTCTTTCCCTAAAGAAACTCAAACTCCGCTGCTCAATCCATATCCGTCTGGTTCTAGACAGCGAAGTCGTAATGAAATGCCTAAATCGACAGGGCTCGAGATCGCCTCGCATAAATCAAGTGATACTAGCCATCCTCCGCCTAGCGGAGAAGAAGAGATGGCACTTGTCAGCAGTCCACCTTCAAGGGTTCCGCAATGTGACAGCGGACGCTCTATCCAGAACCAAACCGATAGAGTCAGAATGGTCCCTAGACGCAAGATCGTTCTCCTTCATCTTACGCAAAGTCCCAGGACTGTAGATAGACCTTTTCGCAACGAGCGACAACAAGAAGCTACCCCGGTACATAGCCCCGTACGAGGATCCTCTAGCGGAAGCAACGGATGCAATGTCCATAAATTGGAACAGATGGTCCAAGATCTACCTATTCCTTCCAACCAACCTTCTGCTGAAAGTCCTCGACAAACTGATATCCTTTCGGGGGATGGCAGCAATAGTGGCCCACAAGTGGCCCATCAGTATTTGGTTCCCTCTGGTAACGGAACTACGCCTGAAACTGATCCCGTTGCCGGACCCAGTTCTGACTCAGCATGTGCAGAAATTGACTGTCTCAGCTTCATCAGTGAAAACCCAGAACCTTCATCTCATGATTTTCTCGCCTTAGCGGTCAAGAAACGGTTTGGGATTTCTAGGGAGAGTATCAACTTCCTAGAAGAATACAAGTCAAAGTCAACAAGAAGACAATATGAGTCTTCCTGGAAGAAATGGGTAGCCTTTGTCAAGGCGAAGAAACCTAAGGAGATTTCTACGGACTTCTATTTGTCCTCCTTCATCCATCTTCATGAACAAGGTTTAGCAGCCAATACGATTACTACATGTAAATCTGCCCTGGCCAGACCAATACTTTACGCCTTCCAGATAGACTTTTCCAACGAAATCTTAAACAAGATCCCTTAAGCCTGCGCAAAACTTGGGCCCGCAGCTCCTCCTAAGCCCATTTCATGGTCTTTGGACAAAGTTCTTCATTTAGCATCAACCCTGAACAATGAGGATTGCTCGCTGAAAGACTTGACTCAGAAGGTGATATTCTTATTTGCACTAGCCTCGGGAGCCAGAGTTAGCGAAATAGTGGCCCTCTCGAGGGATGATGGCCACATTCAGTTCACAGACAATGGAGAACTGAACCTCTTTCCGGACCCGACGTTCTCGCGAAGAACGAGCTGCCCACTAAGAGATGGGGTCCCTGGAGAATCTGCCCTCTGAAGGAAGAAGCATGCCTCTGCCCAGTGGAATGCCTAAAGGTCTATCTACGTAGAACTTCAGACTTTAAGGGAGGTCAGATTTTCAGGGGAGAGACTTACGGTTCAACGTTATCCTTGAAACAGATAAGGGCGAAAATCACCTACTTCATTCGCAGTGTGGATCCAGACAGTACACCCGCAGGTCATGATCCGAGGAAAGTTGCCTCGTCTCTGAATTTCTTCCAAACGATGTCGTTTGAAAGTCTTCGTGCTTATACTGGATGGAAGTCCTCGAGGGTCTTCTTCAAGCACTACGCGAAGCAATTACAAGAAATTAAATTTCATGTGGTGGCGGTGGGCAGTGTAATAAAACCCGCTGCTTGATTACTGCGAAGAACAGTGCACTATTCGGGACTTATAGTGAAGGGTGTACATGATAGACTCATAGACATATCATGTTGAGTTTTGTGTTTATGTGATAACACTATAGACTGTTCTCCCTACACAGGTGACATTAAGCATAATAAGCTGACACAAGTGCCAGGCATTCTTATATGCACAGTGTTCCTAGTAACAACAGAATGTATAGTGAAATTTCATATTTCCCTTAGAGTGGCTAATGTTTTCCTTTTCAGGTAAAGCCTATTATTCCTTTTATTACTGTTTATGCTTCATTTTACTGTTTAAGGTTTCCTACATGTATATAAACCTGTCCGTCTCTTCATCGACAGACCCGGGAGGTACAGTAACCTGCCCAGACCAATACCATCCTAGTACAGACTATGCTTTACGTATATGATGACACTAATATACAAACTGTTTGCTAGATTGTTCCTTGAACTCACAATCCTCGGGTTTTTTCCTCGAGTCTACCCAGACTCTTCCCTGTAGGGGGCAGGAAGCTCTGACATATTTCAAGATCAGCTGATAGATGTATAACGGTAGCATCAAGTGTCTCTAGGTCTAAAGACCGAAGAGGAAAGATTTAGCTCGAGATGAACGGCACTATTGAAAATCCACAGATACATTAATGCTCTGGTACACTTCCATCACGACGACATGGCTTAAGCCCAAAAATCAGATTTTGAGCGAAGCGAAAAATCTATTTTTGGGTGAGGTAGCCATGTCATCCTGATGGACCCACCCTCTTTTGGGACAAAAGGATAATGAATCCCTCCCTATGGTACTGTATCTGCAACACCTACAAAGCTACAAACAATGACGGTGGCGCCTCGCGGTGGCGGATTGGCGCACTATTTGCAAAGCAGTAGGGAGCGTCAAGAGCGATGTCTCTGTAACGACTCTCTTTATTCTTGCCTCTCTTTCCCCTCGAAGTGAAAGCTCTATTGGGGGCGTAGATAGCCATGAGACGTGTCAAGAATACGTGCTCTGATATTACGCGATATCCCTGCGTAAAATTTTAAGGGATATTCGCTCCGTCCAGGAGTTAGAATTCTGGATACCTTTGGTAAATTCCCTGGGATATATCACTGTAGGTCAAATATACCTAGGAAGCTACCTTCTAAGGAACTTCCATCAGGACGACATGGCTATCTCACCCAAAAAAAGATTTTTCGCTTCCCTCAAAATCCGTTAATTATGCTTTCCTCTTCCAAGAGTTTCGATGAACGATTCTCAATGCCCCTAGGCTACTAGCCTAGGGGCTTTAGTATACTTTCATACATGTCCCCATTGCTCTTGTATTGTCTTTTAAGGGGAGACTGACACCTCCTATACCTTTTAAGTCGATACTAATCTCCTAGGAGATTTAAGAGCAATCCCCCTTCCCTCTGATTAGCCTAGGCTATACTCAGTTTTCTTTGCTGTGAACAGAGTTCTGGCAAAGTTTTACTGAGACGTTCCGTTTTCTTTCTCCTAACCACTGAGTCGGTTTTGAGTTTAGAATGGGACATCAGAGTATCAGTCTGCGTTAGGCATCTTCCTGTCTTGGTGAAATGATTTCCCATGTCAGGTTAAGTTGCTCTTACGGGAGGCTAGACCTCCCAAGACCATACTTGTGGGTTTTGTATGACAATTTCCCCTTCCTTGGCCTAGCAGTGTGTCCTGTGCTGGTAGACCCTAGACAGAAAAAATTATTTCTTCACTGCCTAAGGTCTCTGGTACAAGATTCTGTTCTCCTGTGAGATGGTGTCCTACGGACACCTTTTCCCTTGACTAACCCAACCTGGGGAAATGATTTCTCCTACCCGAGGTTACTCCATGAGACCAAAATCCTTTAGGTTAAGTAGTGCCTTCGGGCATTACCTTACCTGTAGGACACCTACCACCTCCCCTCTATCTCTTTCGTGTTGAATGATCCAACACCCTCCTGGCCGTCGTTCTACATTGACCCTAAGGGTTCTTGTAGGACTGGCCCGAGGTTCCCTGTTGCCGGCGGGTACCCTCATATTCTTTGGAGTGTTCTTCAGTCCTCCCTTGGACTGCCTTCCATAGCCCTTATGACTGGGATATGGTTGGGTGGAAGCCCGAATTTAATTTCCCCTTCCACTTGAACCCTCATTCTGGATGCAGGCCGGCAAGGCTGAGCCCTTGCCTTCCTCCATCCTCTATTTCTCTCTTACCTTCGTACTGGGCCATGTCCATTGTCTGCCGGCCGACAGTTGCCCTGCCGCCGCTTACGGGGAATGACGTTGACCGACAACCCAAAGACAATAGACATTCAGGGACCGACTGCCGGCTGCTGAGTTGCCGGCCACCCATACCTGGTCATCTGCCGCTGGGTCCCCTTGATGGAAGGATCCTCGGCCGCCGCCGGCCGGCAGAGCCGCCGCCGCCGCCGACAGATCCGCCGACAGAGCCGCCGCCAGATCCGCCTGCAATACGCAGAGCCACTGCCGGCCGGCAGAGCCGCCGCAGCCGGCAGAGCCGTTACCAGCGGTCTACCACACAATTTTATGAAGACAATATTTGCCTTTAATAGCCCAGAATAGGCCGGCATGTGTCGGCTTGCCCGGCAGACACCGGCAGGCCCGGCAGGTGCCAGCAGGCCTGACAGGACTGGCAACTTGTTACCACACAGTCAGTGCTGTAGCCCAAAGTTTTACCAACCTACAAGGCGCTTCATGGACAGCCTATTGTGAGACCATCACATATAAGAGAGTGATTCTCTCTTCCTTTAATGGTTATGATCCATTATTGTCCTTAATCCCCAATATTGAAACTGGAAGATTGTGTTAAGAGACACTTATATCATAGGATATCATCTTCCTCTAAAAATTCTTAAGAATTCTACTTTCAATATTGGAGGAGGTCATAACAATTGGCTGGACAGGAAACACATGTAGGTGTCTTTCCTATTCATAGCTTACCCTATCCAAGCTAATATAAAATATTTTTTGGGCTCAAGCCATGGCGTCCTGATGGAAGGTTCCTTTTTGGTAGCTTCCTTGGGTATATAACTACTAAATATTCCCAGAGGATTTAACCACAGGTTATCACAGAATTCTAACTTCTGGAGCGATTATCCTAAAGGTTTCCCTTTAAGACATCGTATATCAACAGGGGACGCATGTATTAACGCGCCACATAGCTATCTACACCCCACATAGAGTTAACACTTCGATGTGTAGGGGCGGAGAATAGCTGGGGAGCCGTTCCACAGCTAATCTCGTTCGTGGCTACTTTTGGTACTCGAGACGTAAACAAACGGGCGCCATTGCTAAATGACGTCACGTCCGTCCTCATCCTTCGTTTAGTAGCTTGCCTTACTAGTCGGATTTTTCCCTGTGCGTACTTTATCGACTTGCATCTTAGCCATGTCTCTACCCTCGGCCTCACCTTCTTCTGGAAAGTTGAGTACAAGGTTCCAGTATTGTTTAAATAAGCTCTGACCGTAAAGTAACTTTTACTTTTCGAGATATTTAATGTTTTGTGGCAGAGCTGTGCCTCGACCGGACCCGCCATTTTATGGCATCGCTGTTGTTTTGCATGCCTTATTTAGCTAGCCTCAACAGCGTTTTCCGGCCTCATTAACTATTCGATACTATTAGTTATTTAGTCTTCATAGCTAGGAACTTTATATATCGCGTTTTGACGCCTTGTTATCGGTCATCATCTGACCCCATACAAGTTTGCTAGTCTAGCCCCTAGGCCAGAGCGCCTAACATCAGTGTTCATGCATGATATATTTCAGTGATCCTAGGTTTAATTATGAAGATAGTGGCATTATTTTACAATACTATTGACTGTGATGCAAGTGTTTTCGCCTTCAGGGACCATATAGGGGACAGGTTAGATAGTGAGTCTTTCTAACCTAACCTACAAGTAGGACCCCTATATGCTTCCTTCATCCCCTGCCTTAGGGCATCCCCTCTGTGTAGCCTTGCTCCCCCTACCATGTAAGGGGATCAAGCTCATATCAGAGTATATATCGCTTCTCTGTCCTCCCTAAGGGAATGATCCCCCCTTAGGGTTGCGTCCGAGAATGAGGAACGGCATGTCCTTCCTCTATTGCTGGGGCTAGGTCTCCGACCTTTCCTGCAATAGCGATACGTCTTCCATCCTTCCTAGTTCAGGGTGTAACATCCCTGCTCTAGGTTAGGTTTTGGGGGAGTTAGTTCTGTGCCTTGCTGAAACGATACCCATGCACCGTTCTCAGGCAGGCTGCCTTACCTTAGGCTAGGGAGCGTCCTCCCTTCCTTGGTGGCCGCTTTGGTACAGAGCCTCCTCCATAGAAGACCCTTCTCTTCTCCCCTCCCCACCTATCTCTTGTATGGCCTAGCCTATACTTGGGTTAGTCTATACCCATCTGTCCCCTGTCCTACAACTCCTCCTTAGGGTGGAGTGATAGGGCTACCTTGAGCTCCTGTGTGCAGTCCGCTCTGGTACATATACCCTTCATAGTGTCCTATGGGGTTAGCCACTTGATGCGTTTTGTCCACAGGGGTTCTCCCCCCCTCTTGGGTGTTCCCTAGCACTCCCTTGGGCTACCCTGGCTCCCGGTCCTCTGCGGCCCCTGCTTCTGGGTGATAGGGCTAGCCTCTATCATGGGTACACCCACTCAGGTGGGATGTCTTGGGGTCCGTGGCCGTACCCCTACATCCCTCCTCCTGTCTCTTTCACTATCCTGGTGCCGGTCCCTTGCCGCCTCCCCTGTCGGTGATACCCACATCCTACCTTGGTGACATATCCCTTGCCCTCTGGGCCGTCAGTCCTCCGTGTGCCGGGAGACTGCCGCCTCCCGTCGGCGTCCAGCCGATGGCCTTCCCTCTTACCTCATAGCTTCGGTCGTCCGTCCACCGGTTCGGCCCCCGGAGTGCCGGCATCCACTGCCGGCAGTCCGGTTCTGCTATACCCATCCTTGTCCCTGTCACCAAGCCGGCAACCTTCGGCTGCCGGAGCCGCCGCTCCCCGCCGGCATGCCGCCGCTGTGCCGGGGGCCGCCATCCTGGTATTACCCCTGACTTTTATATTTCTCTTCCCTAATGCCAGAAACTCTGCTGGAGCGGCCTCCGGCGTGCCGTCGGTCTGCCGGAGCCTTCCGGAGGCGTCAAAGCGACTTGCACCCCTTCTACTAGCTATCATCTCATGCTGATAGCCCTACATCGCAACCAGATGGTTTGATTACATAAATAGATAGGTATTATCTTACCGTTCTATTAGTAACCATGCTGTCTTCTTGCATATCACAAATTTCAAGCATGCTGTGTGTATCTTAGCACGGCTGGTTGCCGGAAACCGTTACCCTATGGGATCTTCTACGTTCCCAATTCTAGGGTCTGAGTGGCCTCAGTCCCAGTTTTATATCCTTGGCAATTCCCAATAGAATTCCCACTGCCTTCCTGGCATTCTATGTTGAATTCTGTCCTGTGCCTTCGGTCACAACAAATTGTCTATGGATAAGGTCACGGTAACCAGCCGGGCGGGTTACACGGAGTATGTGTCTATCTCCTTTTCCGCCCATTCTCTGATCATCACACTTAATATTAAGTTAAAGATTAATCATTTAATATTTAACTTTAAAATAGAAGTCATTCTTATGACTCCCCCATACTCATGTTCTCTTTCTCTTACAGGAGGAGCACGTGAAGTGCGACCACGGCTTCTGTGCAGTGAAGCGCCCGCACTTTTATGGGCACACGGCGTGTAGGACCCACGCCCCTTGTGCCAACAAGAAAGGTGATCTGAAGTTCTGGGACCCGCAGAACTGTACGGTCTGCCAGGAACGCCTAGTCGAGGCGTTCAATAACCCTCCTTCAGCGGAGGTTAGGGACGCTTCTCGAGAGAAGCTACGCAGATGGGAGCGTGGCTTCCAGAAGAACGCCACTGGACCGTACCTTGCCACTGAAGACTTGAGGGCCTTACTGTTCCCTAAGGCATCCCCAGACTCTGTGGTCCCCAAGGATCAGATCCCCACCATCCAGATCACGGTGGAACCCGATGTTGTCATGACCCAGTCCATGCACGAGTGTCGCCTGGATACCGACAACGCGGAGCATATGTCAGAGGTTTCGGAGACAACGGAGAGGAACCTCATGGCCGAAGAGTTGGACTATGAGGAGGACCAAGTGGAATACACAGAGTCGGAGCAGGAGGTCGCTCCGCCTTCCACCACCGCCCCAACTCCTACACCGACGGAAGTATCTCTCCCGTCTACCTCCGCCACCCCGGACCCCATCCTACCCAGCGCCCAGGAGATGTTCCGTATGCTTGAAGCCCTTATGGACAAGAAACTCCGTGAGACACACGAGTACATCAGGACCATGGGAAGTTCCAAGGAGCCGAAAAGGATTTCGGTTAAGGACCTCCCGGCATGCTCGCACGCCAACCCCTGGAGGTATGTTGAGCATATGCCTATCGCAACGGGCAGGATCTTCATCAGTGAGAAGGTCGGCTCGGTTGCCCTGGAAGAAGTGGAGTTCTTCCCGAGTTTTGAGGCTTATCCGGACTGTTACGTCCGGCTTCGATCCGAACCTGCCTCTAAAGAAGAGACCGAACCTAAGGAGGTGATAGTGTTCGATCTCCTGAAGGTCCAGGGTATGCTGGCCAACGCTTTTAAAAGTAGGGGTTTTACCTGCTCAAAGCTTCCGGCACTGAGCAAGAAGCACCCTACCTACGTCGCACCTGATGATGCGATCATCCCCTTCATGGAAGAAGGGAAACCTTGCCCTGAACTGGAGGAGTGCAGACCCTTCTCCCTGGTGACTCCCCCCGATGTTCGACACTGGAAGGATATCCAGCATACCTTCGTGGTGGGAAAACTAGATCCTGACGTTGCTGGGCGTCAGTTTAATGAAGACCTCCCGAAACTTAATGACCATCTCCTTCGTCGGGAACAAGACACGAAGGAAAGGCTCGCCGCATCCATGTCCCTCCAAGTACAGCTTGACGTCATGGCCGGTGACACTAGAGTCCCCGACCACTACATGGTGCTCGCCAAAACGCATATGGCAACTCTAGTTAAGGACCTGTACAGCTTCATGAAGGCTCGGAGAGCCTGTCGTGAATTCATGTTCTCAAGTGCCACAGTGAGACACGAACCCCGGAGGCTGATTTCCTCCAACATCTGGGGAAAGCACCTCTTTCCCTCTGATCTTGTGAAAGAGATCACCGACAAGGCCGCCACTGAGAACAGGAACCTTCTCCACAAGTGGGGCATGTCGAAGAAGAGGAAATCCTCTCAGGACGATGGCCCTCAACCTAAGAGGAAATCCTCCAAGCCAAAACCCCAGCAACATCAACAGAGACGGCAGTTTCCGGGATCCGCTACTCCCCAAGTGGCTGCTCAGCCACAGCAGACCTTTCAGATGGTCACCCAACCGGTCTTGTCCCAGTCACCGGTTTTCACCCCTGCCTTCGAGCAACAGACGACTACCTTCCGTCCCAAAGGTAAAGGCTCAAGCAGAGGTGCAGGCAGCGACGCATCTCGCTGTCCCTCCAGAGGCAGAGGAGGAAGGGGAGCTAGCGGCCGAGGTAGTAAACCCTCGGGACACCAGAAGCAATGAAGTGCTTCCGGTGGGAGGAAGACTCCGCTAATTCCAGGATCGTTGGACCTTCGATCCCTGGGCACACAGCATCGTCAAGAAGGGTCTAGGCTGGAGTTGGACTCAACCAACCCCAACCTTCCAGCAATTCTTCCAACAATCAACCCCCCTTCTGGAAGAATATGTCCTAGATTTCTTGAACAAGAAGGTGATAAGGAGGGTAAAGTCAACCAGGTTCCAAGGGAGACTGTTTTGCGTCTCCAAGAAGGACTCTGACAAGCTCAGAGTCATTCTAGACTTATCCCCCCTCAACAAGTTCATAGCGAACAACAAGTTCAAGATGCTGACTCTTCAACAAATAAGGACCCTTCTGCCTCGAGGTTCTTACACGGTCTCCATAGACCTGGCGGATGCCTACTGGCACGTTTCAATGAATCACCACGCTTCCTCCTACCTAGGATTTCGACTCCAAAGGAAAAGCTACGCCTTCAGGGCCATGCCCTTCGGCCTCAACGTGGCCCCTCGGATCTTCACAAAGCTGGCGGACGCCATAGTACAACAGCTCCGCCTCCAAGACGTCCAGGTGATGGCCTACCTCGACGACTGGCTAGTCTGGGCTCCATCGCCCGAGGATTGCTTAAGATCCTGCAGCAAAGTCACCCAGTTCCTAGATTACCTGGGATTCAAGATAAACGCGAAGAAATCTCGCCTCTCTCCAGCTCAGAAGTTCCAATGGTTAGGAATCCAGTGGAACCTTCAGTCACACCGCCTTTCCATCCCCCAGAAGAAAAGGAAGGAAATAGCAGGGTCTGTCAAGCGACTGCTGAAATCCAAACGGATCTCAAGACGTCAGCAGGAACGAGTTCTAGGCTCTCTACAGTTCGCCTCAGTAACAAACCCAGTGCTTCGTGCACAGCTAAAGGATGCCGCGGGAGTCTGGAGACGTTCTGCATCCATCGCTCGAAGAGACCTCAAGGGACGGCTCCCAAACAGACTTCGGCTTCTCCTCAAGCCGTGGTCGGAAGCAATGGCCCTGAAAAGGTCCATCCCTCTTCAACACCCACCTCCATCACTCAACATCCACACGGACGCTTCGCTGGAGGGTTGGGGAGGTCACTCCCACCAAAAACAGGCTCAAGGCACATGGTCCCCCCTATTCAAGACGTTTCACATCAACATCTTGGAGGCCATGGCCGTCCTTCTAACGCTGAAGAAACTCTCCCCGCCTCCCTCGATCCATATTCGTCTAACCCTAGACAACTCGGTGGTAGTTCGATGTCTCAATCGCCAAGGCTCAAGATCGCCCCAGATAAATCAGGTGCTTCTGACAATCTTCCGTCTGGCAGAGAAGAAGAAGTGGCACCTGTCTGCAGTTCACCTACAAGGATTCCGCAACGTGACGGCGGACGCTCTATCCCGGACAAGCCCGATAGAGTCGGAATGGTCTCTAGACGCAAGATCATTCTCCTTCATCTCTCACCAAGTCCCAAAACTTCAGATCGATCTCTTCGCAACGAGCGACAACAATCAACTTCCTCGATATGTGGCCCCGTACGAGGACCCCAAGGCAGAAGCGGTGGATGCCATGTCACTGGACTGGAACAGATGGTCCAAGATCTACCTGTTCCCTCCCACCAACCTTCTGCTGAAAGTCCTCTCCAAGCTGAGAACCTTCAAAGGGACAGTGGCCCTAGTGGCTCCCAAGTGGCCCCGAAGCAATTGGTACCCCCTGGTCCTGGAGCTGCAGCCCACGCTGATCCCTCTCCCGGGCCCAGTTCTCTCCCAGCAAGTACAGAAGTCGACTGTCTTCGCTTCATCATCGAAAATCAAGGACCTTCATCTCATGATTTTCTCTCCCTAGCCGCGAAGAAAAAGTTTGGGATCTCGAAGAAAAGTCTAGACTTCCTCGAGGAATACAAGACCGAATCCACAAGACGGCAATACGAATCATCCTGGAGAAAATGGGTCTCATTCGTCAAGGCAAAAAATCCTACGGAAATCACCATTGATTTTTGCATGTCCTTCTTTATTCACCTTCATGGACAGGGCTTGGCAGCCAACACGATTTCTACTTGCAAATCGGCCTTGACTAGACCACTGATGTATGCCTTCCAGATTGATCTGTCCAACGACATCTTCAATAAACTGCCGAAAGCATGCGCTCGTCTACGCCCAGCACCCCCACCAAAACCGATCTTCTGGTCTCTGGACAAGGTGCTCCATTTTGCCTCCAACTTGGACAATGATTCGTGCCCTCTCAAGGATCCGACTCAAAAATTTATATTTCTTTTTGCTCTTGCCTCAGGAGCCCGAGTCAGCGAAATAGTGGCATTATCAAGGGACGAGGGTCATATCCTGTTTACAGATTCAGGAGACCTTACCCTCTTCCCGGACCCGACGTTTCTCGCCAAAAACGAATTACCCACCAAAAGATGGGGCCCTTGGAGAATATGCCCCCTGAAAGAAGATGCCTCTCTATGTCCAGTAGAGAGCCTCAAGGTCTATCTTCGCAGAACTTCTGACTTTGGTGGAGGCCAACTCTTCAAAGGCGAAACATCGGGCAGCGACCTGTCACTGAAACAACTAAGAGCGAAAATCACCTACTTCATTCGCAGAGCGGATCCTGACAGTACACCCGCCGGTCACGATCCTAGAAAAGTTGCATCGTCTCTGAATTTCTTTCAGAGTATGGATTTTGAAAGCCTTAAGAGTTTCACAGGCTGGAAATCTTCGCGCGTTTTCTTCAAACATTATGCAAAACAAGTGCACGAAGTCAAACATTTTGTGGTAGCCGCAGGTAGTGTTATGAAACCTGCACCTAACTCTACATAGAACAGTGAGTTACTTGGCACTCTAACTCTACGGGTGCCTATGTTGACCCTCGAGTGATACGTAGTGATTTCAAAAACACTTAGTGTTTTTCATATACTGTTCTTATCCCAGGTGAAATGTCATAGTCGTCACACGAGTGCCGCATGCCTAGAGCATGATGTGTTTTAATTTTAAAAGACTGACGTTCCTCTGGAACGAGTGCCTACTAATAATTTTGAAATACTCTTTCAGATTCAAGAGCACGTCTTTCATTACTATGTACATTATAATTTGTTGTAAATTACTTTTACATATTTATTGCATTTCATTAATATATTCTGCAATTGTGAAATAAAATTTCTATTTTATTACTTGTGCGTCTCAATCCGCTCCTACTTATACTATGAAATACACGTCTGTCATAGTTTTATTATCCCCTTCCTCTTATGGTTGATGAAGATTACTAAGGTTTCAACCCTTATTATATACTCACCTGTGCAATGTAATATTCCTACACGAATACTTACTTACTTCATATCTTAGAGACCAGACAATTCTCTATTAACATACAGTGCCTAACCACCACTTGTCTGCCCTTGAGAATGTTCCTATATGAATGCCAACCATTCAGTCTTGTCTCCAAGTTCTTCATGTTCTCCCAGCAAGGTGAGTAGCCCTTCGATGACCACTTTGATCTTCGGCATGGCCCGTGGGGACTTCACTGCTAGGGGGGCAGGAAGTTCTCTTCCCTACGGTTCTTCTATTAAGATTACTATGCTAACCTGTTCAAAGCCCTCGGCACTTACACTAAAAGGGGAAAATCTACCACGATACATTGATTCTCTGGTATTCTTCCATCAGGACGCCATGGCTTGAGCCCAAATAACGGATTTTGAGCGAAGCGAAAAATCTATTTTTGGGTGAGATAGATATGGCGTCCTGATGGACCCTCCCTGCTACTTCGTCCAGTTTTTCAGGTCCCACCCTGCTCTGCTGTATCATGGTGATCGGCAAGCAACTGGCTTCAGGATGAGGACGGACGTGACGTCATTTAGCAATGGCGCCCGTTTGTTTACGTCTCGAGTACCAAAAGTAGCCACGAACGAGATTAGCTGTGGAACGGCTCCCCAGCTATTCTCCGCCCCTACACATCGAAGTGTTAACTCTATGTGGGGTGTAGATAGCTATGTGGCGCGTTAATACATGCGTCCCCTGTTGATATACGATGTCTTAAAGGAAAACCTTTAGGATACTCGCTCCAGAAGTTAGAATTCTGTGATAACCTGTGGTTAAATCCTCTGGGAATATTTAGTAGTTATATACCCAAGGAAGCTACCAAAAAGGAACCTTCCATCAGGACGCCATTGCTATCTCACCCAAAAATAGATTTTTCGCTTCGCTCAAAATCCGTTATATGTATGCTGAAATCTGAGAATTTCACCGAATACTTATATGCTTTTCTTTCTTTACAGGAGGAGCATCCCGAGTGCGGGAACAACTTTTGCAGGGTCAGTAGTAAGAACTTCTACGGCCACGACATGTGCAGGGCCCATGCTCTCAAGTACTGGGACCCACATGTATGTACCGTTTGTGAAAAACTGGTAAGAAAGGCTTTTGATGATCAAAAGTCCACTGAGTCAAGGGACGCAGCAAGGGAAATGCTGCAGAAATGGGTTAGGGGTTTCCAGAAAAACACTTCTGGCCCATACCTTACTAACAAAAAGATGAGGGCTTGTCTTTTCCCTAGGGCATCTGCAGATGCGGTTATTCCCCAGGCTCAACCTGAGATTCCCCTGGTTCAGATTCCGGTAGAATCTGAAGTTTCGGTTGCCTTAGAGAGCATCCAGTTAGAGGACAACATGTCAGTTGTCTCAGAGGAGACTGAGAACAATCTCCCAGTGGAGGAATTGGATCAGGCGGATGACGTTCCACCTGAGACAGAAACCGAGAAAGCCGAAACGATTTCGGTATCATCGGCCACAGTGAATATGCTGGTGCCTTCGACCTCCTCCACTGCACCCCAATTAGATTCGATCACGAGTACGTTGCACTCGTTGCTGTCCATGGTACAGGACATTCAAAAGAAATCGTCTGAGAAGGAGGCCTCTCTTCAGACTGAGATGCATCAGCTAGTTGCGACACGTTTGGCCCCGAAGAAGCTAAATGTTAAAGATCTCCCCGCCTTCTCTGACGTTAGCCCCTGGAGGTAAGCAGAGCACATGCCCATGTCGGGCGGGAAGATCTTCCTCTCAGAAAAACTGGGCACTGTCCCAGTAGAGGAAATTGAGTTCTGGCCCAGCAATGGGGCCTACCCGGATTGCTATGTCCGTCTCAGGACGGAACCTGCATCCAGAGAGGAAACAAAGCCGAAGGAAACTATTGTCCTTGAACTCTCTAAGGCTCAGGCTTTATATACCACCACCTTAAAAGAGAGGGCCTATACTAGCTCTAAGGTGCCGGCTCTCAGCAAGAAGCACCCGTCCTTCATTGCTGATCCTAAACGTGTCTTTCCCTTTATGGACAAAGGGCTCAAGGCAGCCTTAAAGGCAGTTGAGGCAGGGAAACTGTGCCCTACACTGGAGGGGTGTAGAACCTTTTCCCTTGCCTTCCCATGTCTCTGCAGACTGGCCTGGAGACAATGGCAAGCATCCCAGATACCCCGGACATGTACATGGTCTTCGCCAAATCCCATCTGGCGACAGTAACAAAAGACCTGTACAACTTTATTAAAGCCCGAAGGGCTTGCAGAGAGTTCGTGTTCGCCTCGGCTGCGGTGAGACACAAACCAAGGAAGCTGATAGCTTCTAACATCTGGGGAAAAGACCTCTTCCCAAGTGAAGTGGTCAAAGAGGTCGTGGACAAAGCCGCCACTGAGAACAGAAACCTTCTGTCTAAATGGGGCTTGTCCTCTAAAAGAAAATCTTCAGCTGGCGAGGGTCCCCAGCCGAAGAATAGACCAAAACGACCAAAAGTGCCCTCTCGGCCTAAGCAACAGCAACAGCTTCCCATGGCCACGGTGTCCCAGACGGTGGCACAATCACCCACCACTTTCTAACTGGTGCCCCAAACACTGGCGACTCAGTCACCAGTGTTCACCCCAGTGTTTGAAAGGCAGTCTACGACCTTTCGGCCGAAGTCTCGAGGTTCCTTTCGAGGTTCCCCCAGACGCCCCTCCAGAGGTAGGGGCAACAAGGGTGGACATGGCCAAGTTCAAAATGCTGACGCTTCAACACATCAGGACCCTGTTGCCCAAACGGGCATACACAGTCTCCATAGACATGACAGATGCATACTGGCACGTTCCGATCAGCCGTCAAGTTTCCCCCTACCTGGGATTCAAACTACAAAGCCGACAGTATGTTTTCAGAGCCATACCCTTCGGACTGAACATAGCTCCAAGGGTATTCACCAAGCTTGCGAATACAGTCATTCATCAACTACGCCTAAAAGGAATAGAGGCGGTAGCCTATCTGGACGACCGGCTGGTGTGGGCAGCATCCGAAAAAGAGTGCAGGCAAGCCTCCAAGGAAGTGATCCAGTTCCTGGAACACTTGGGATTCAAGATCAACTTGGAAAAATCCCGACTGTCTCCAGCTCAAAAGTTTCAGTGGCTGGGCGTCCACTGGAACTTGCAGTCGCACTGCCTTTCCATTCCATCAAAGAAAAGGAAAGAGATAGCAGGATCTGTCAGAAGCCTTCTTCGGTCCGCAAGGATATCAAGAAGGCAACAGGAGAGAGTGTTGGGGTCTCTCCAGTTCGCCTCAGTGACAGATCCAGTATTGAGAGCACAATTAAAAGATGCATCAGGAGTCTGGAGATAATACGCATCAAACGCTCGAAGAGATCTACAAAGACCGATACCAAATCGTCTGCGATCCCTACTCAAGCCATGGTCGGAGGCCAAAAACCTAAAGAACAAGGTTCCCTTACAACCACCTCCACCGTCAGTCACCGTTCACACGGATGCCTCGAAAGAGGGGTGGGGAGGTCACTCTCATCATCGGAAAGTCCAAGGAACCTGGTCTCCCCTCTTCAAAACCTTCCACATCAATTTCTTGGAAGCCATGGCAGTTTTTCTTTCCCTAAAGAAACTGAAACTCCGCTGCTCAATCCACATCCGTCTGGTTCTAGACAGCGAAGTCATAATGAGATGCCTAAACCGACAGGGCTCGAGATTGCCTCACATAAATCAAGTGATACTAGCCATCCTCCGCCTAGCGGAGAAGAAGAGATGGCACTTGTCAGCAGTCCACCTTCAAGGGTTCCGCAATGTGACAGCGGACGCTCTATCCAGAACCAAACCGATAGAGTCAGAATGGTCCCTAGACGCAAGATCGTTCTCCTTCATCTTACGCAAAGTCCCAGGACTGCAGATAGACCTCTTCGCAACGAGCGACAAAAAAAAGCTACCCCAGTATGTAGCCCCGTACGATGCAATGTCCATAGATTGGAACAGATGGTCCAAGATCTACCTATTCCCTCCAACCAACCTTCTGCTGAAAGTCCTCGACAAACTGAGATCCTTTCGGGGGACAGCAGCAATAGTGGCCCACAAGTGGCCCAACAGCATTTGGTTCCCCCTGGTACCGGAACTACGCCTGAAACTGATCCCGTTGCCGGACCCAGTTCTGACTCAGCAAGTGCAGAAATTGACTGTCTCAGCTTCATCAGTGAAAACCCAGAAACTTCATCTCGTGATTTTCTCGCCTTAGCGGTCAAGAAACGGTTTGGGATTTCTAGGGACAGTATTAACTTCCTAGAAGAATACAAGTCAAAGTCAACAAGAAGACAATATGAGTCTTCCTGGAAGAAATGGGTGGCCTTTGTCAAGGCGAAGAAACCTAAGGAGATGTCTACGGACTTCTGTTTGTCCTTCTTCATCCATCTTCATGAACAAGGTTTAGCAGCCAATACGATTACTATATGTAAATCCGCCCTGGCCAGACCAATACTTTATGCCTTCCAGATAGACTTTTCCAACGAAATCTTCAACAAGATCCCTAAAGCCTGCGCTAAACTTCGGCCCGCAGCTCCTCCTAAGCCCATTTCATGGTCTTTGGACAAAGTTCTTCATTTAGCATCAACCCTGAACAATGAGGATTGCTCGCTGAAAGACTTGACTCAGAAGGTGATATTCTTATTCGCACTAGCCTCGGGAGCCAGAGTTAGCAAAATAGTGGCCCTCTCGAGGGATGATGGCCACATTCAGTTCACAGACAATGGAGAACTGAACCTCTTTCCGGACCCGACGTTTCTCGCGAAGAACGAGCTGCCCACTAAGAGATGGGGTCCCTGGAGAATCTGCCCTCTGAAGGAAGAAGCATGCCTCTGCCCAGTGGAATGCCTAAAGGTCTATCTTCGTAGAACTTCAGACTTTAAGGGAAGTCAGCTTTTCAGGGGAGAGACTTCCGGTTCAACGTTATCCTTGAAACAGATAAGGGCGAAAATCACCTACTTTATTCGCAGAGCGGATCCAGACAGTACACCCGCAGGTCATGATCCGAGAAAAGTTGCCTCGTCTCTGAATTTCTTCCAAACGATGTCGTTTGCAAGTCTTCGTGCTTATACTGGATGGAAGTCTTCGAGGGTCTTCTTCAAGCACTACGCGAAACAATTACAAGAAATTAAATTTCATGTGGTGGCGGCGGGCAGTGTAATAAAACCCGCTGCTTGATTACTGCGAACAGTAGTGCACTATTCGGGACTTATAGTGAAGGGTGTACATGATAGACTCGTAAGGCATATCATGTTGAGTTTTGTGTTTAAGTGATAACACTATAGACTGTTCTCCCTACACAGGTGACATTAAGCATAATAAACTGACAAGTGCCAGGCATTCTTATATGCACAGTGTTCCTAGTAACAACAATGTATAGTGAAATTTTTATATTTCCCTTAGAGTGGCTAATGTTTTCCTTTTCAGATAAAACCTATTATTCCTGTTATTACTGTTTATGTTTTTATGCAGAATTATTCAGCATACATTGTAATTGAATACAACCATGATTTCTATTTTTGTAATAAACAATAGAACGAATATTTGCGTCTCTTTCGCCCCAAATATTTCAGTGTATGTATAAGTCAGAGCATCCTTGACTCTTGATATTTAAGTAAATATTGGAACTAATATTCATATTGTTCCAGGCAAACAGGTAAGATCTTATTGTACTAGACTGTTCATTTTACTGTTTAAGGTTTCCTACACGTATATAAACCTGTCAGTCTCTTTATCGACAGACCCGGGAGGTACAGTAACCTGCCCAGACCAATACCATCCTAGTACAGACTATGCTTTACGTATATGATGACACTAATATACAAACTGTTTGCTAGATTGTTCCTTGAACTCACAATCCTCGGGTTTTTTCCTCGAGTCTACCCAGACTCATCCCTGTAGGGGGCAGGAAGCACTGACATATTTCATGATCAGCTGATTGATGTATAACGGTAACATCGTGTCTCTAGGTCTAAAGACCAAAGAGGAAAGATTTAGCTCGAGATGAACAGCACTATTGAAAATCCACAGATACATTAATGCTCTGGTACACATCCATCACCATGACATGGCCTGAGCCCAAAAAACGGATTTTGAGCGAAGCGAAAAATCTATTTTTGGATGAGGTAGCCATGTCGTCCTGATGGACCCACCTTCTTTTGGGACAAAAGGATAATGAATCCCTCCCTATGGTACTGTATCTGCAACACCTATAAAGCGACAAACAATGACTTGGTGGCGCCTTTCGGTGGCGGATTGGCGCACTATTTGCAGAGCAGTAGGGAGCGTCAAGAGCGATGTCTCTGTAACGACTCTCCTTATTCTTGCCTCTCTTTCCCCTCGATGTGAAAGCTCTATTGGGGGCGTAGATAGCCATGAGACGTGTCAAGAATACGTCCGCTGATATTACGCGATATCCCATCGTAAAATTTTAAGGGATATTCACTCCAGGAGTTAGAATTCTGGATACCTTTGGTAAATTCCCTGGGATATATCACTGTAGTCAAATATACCTAGGAAGCTACCTTTGAAGGAACTTCCATCAGGACGACATGGCTACCTGACCCAAAAATAGATTTTTCACTTCGCTCAAAATCCGTTTTATAGAAGGGAATGGCACCCGCCTCACAGTCTTAAATTAAGAAATATGGACGAGGCAATCCTAGAAATGAAAGAAAGGTTTAACATGCTCAAAATTAAAGTATAATTCAGTGGAAATTTCATAGATGATTTTTGTGATATGTGCAGAGATGATGATGATAACGCACATCATTTATCTTATGCCCACAATTCGGAAAATTAAGAACAAGATATATAACAGTGGTTGTTACAAAATTATAGCAGAAAGATGGTGAAATACTCGAGACGAGCCATAAATCTGAAAAAATTATTTTTTAAAATACCACAATGGCTTGCCTAAACCAAGATATTTTCCTCAGGTTATTTTGAGGTAGTAAGTGATTAAAATTTCAGATTTCCATATTATGTTTTGTTGTTACAGGAAAACAAATAATTTATATCTATCGATTAGTTAGAGCACCCACAATGTGCTTTTTGGAGTAAGCGTTTAGGAACCAGGCCATTCTATCAAAAGTACTTGCTACAT
The DNA here is from genome assembly GCF_036898095.1 of Palaemon carinicauda. NCBI lineage: Eukaryota > Metazoa > Arthropoda > Malacostraca > Decapoda > Palaemonidae > Palaemon > Palaemon carinicauda. Next base: position 14,390,580 of record NC_090745.1, read on the forward strand.
AAAAATTCATAAATTTTCAAAAGCAATTTGTATTTTTCCTAACTAAACAAACCTGAGACCTTTAATAAGATTAGGACTTCAACGAAGCTTGAACGGTAGTTACTCTCTCAAGAAAAACAAAGGTTGCCTGTTGTGCTGGAGGTAGGCTCCGCACACCAACAAGTAGAGGAAATCTCATTTTCACCTTTAACCTGGGAGAAATGGGTGTGCTTACATTCCCTTCATACTCCCCCTATAAAGGAGGATGGGGGAGATATCAAAATGATAAAGAAGTTACCTTATTACATATCTTACTGCATTTAGCATCAAGTCCAATAACACAATGGCACAACTACTGTACCCCTAAGGAGGGGAAGTAGAAAGAATGGGCAGACATTTTATACAATTTATTCCTAGATTTATGGCATAGCCGCTGTCTTAGACAATATTCTTTTTGTCCTGTGCTGGAGTAAGGCTTACTGCACAACCTGCTAAGTAGCTACCATAGGTCCAGGGGTAAAACTGTCCAGGGAATTGCAGCTTTACTCACAAAAGTGGCGAGCAGCGAAGGTTGTCTGGCGCTTCTAAATACCTTCCGAGCCATGAACAGATTATTCTTGAAGGCTAGGGTAGAGCCGATACCCGACTTCGTGAGCTTGCGTTCTAGACTGTTAGACTATAGAATCTCTGAGAGCCATTATATTCTTGGTTATCTGTTACTTAAAACTTCCAGTGATGAAGAACAGCCTCAGTTGTTCTGGTCTGAGCTGAACATGATACCCTTTCATTGTTGAGACACAGGAGCTTCTATTGACATAGAAAAAATAGAAAATCATCCATCAATTGCAGAGGGGCTCCGAATGGAGAAGTATCCAGTCCATGACACCAATTGGAAGAAATTACCCACTTCTCATGGTAGATATTTGCTGGGGATCCTTGCAGATATCCAAGCCTCTCCTGTGAAGTGCTTCATAGAAGCTTTTCTCTTGGAGGAGAAGCTGGATAGTTGGAAAGTGTGAAGTGATAGGTATGACACTTAGCTGTTATACCTCTACAGATAAGGCTGACATAGAAGATTCGGCCATTGGGGTAGTTCTCTTGGTACCTTGACAAGGTGCATCAGCAAATCCATAAACAACTTGGTGTGTGGCCACTTGGAAGTAACCAGAATCATCCTGATATTTGGGGTCGTCACCACACTCTTGGTGACCTTACATATTAAGCAGTAGGGTGGAAAGGTGCAAGTACCCAAGTTATCCCAGGGAAGTTGAAGGGCATACTCCATCACTGCAGTGAGGAACAGTGGTAGCAAATGTGCAGACTCTGGAAACCCTTACCAAGAAATCTCTTCCATGGGTTGGGTTTAGTACAGTGCAGCTGCTGCTGCTACAATACCATGCAGATAAACAGGCCAAAGTCTTGTGAAACTTGGCCTAATCAGCTATTCTGAGCTTCAGCGACCTCTACTTTCTTTTCTTTGGGGCTGCAGGATTGGGCTAGTAGCACTGGGAAGGTAAAGTTAATACTTGTGAAAGATCCCTGGTGACTAAAGTAACTATCGCCAAGAACCAGAATAAGCTGCAATTAAGTGATTCCCAATTGCAAAGGGATGCCAATTCTATGGAAAGTGACAACTGGAGTACAAGTGTGAGGGTACTTGTCTAGCCAGGAGAGAGCAATTAAAATGTTCCTACGAAGGCAAAACAATAAGGGAAAGAGTACAAGAAAGCCTCAGTGCTCATGAAGTGGAGATCTTATAGCCTATGCAAGCAACGACAATGATCATGGCGATCATATTTATGGAGTTTGTCCGTGTTATTATCGGGATTGTAGTGATCATGAGAAAAAGGATTGTGCATGTTGAAATTGCGTAGCTAGGGCGAGACTGTTTGCCATCATCACACTTGAGCTGCTACCTGATTTGTCTCATCCCAGTCCTCCTGCTGGGTTGTTTTCTCTGAAACTATGAAGGAGGAAGTGAAGGAGTTCAGATCCAATAACCATACACAAGGGTCCAAGTGCTGTCTCATTCTAGACCAAGCAGAGGTAGCAGGCAAGTGAACACCTGTACAGTACTGTATACCGAAACATTTTCTTGGGAAAGGAAGCATTCCCGATATGCAACCTCTCGCCTCATATAGGGGTCAAGAATGTACTAGGAACGTCTTCCCGATTTTATATGTTCCCAAGTGTATGTAGGGTAAGAGCAGTCAGGGAGGTTCCTGTTGTTCAGCTGAGTAAGAGGAACAATCTGAAGATTCTCCTTCACCTCTGGCAGATTTTTTCCAGACTGCTTTTGCTGATTGTGTGCATGGTGATGGTGTAACCAGTGGTAAATGGTATCAAAATTCCTGGGAACATCTCGAGGCAGGAAGTTAAGTACAGTGGCTGTCTACGTCCTAATCAGCAGCACTTATGCTTGATTATGCAGACTTAGCATTGGTAGCAGGCATGTACGGTAATTTCCTGTACCCAACATCGAAACTCCTTCCTGTTTGGAGGGTTGGATTCCATATAGCACTACTCCTCTCATGAAACCTTGCTGAGGAATCAGTTATTTTGCGCATCAGAGATTATCTTCCTCAGCGGGCATCATATCTGAAGGTTCAGCTAAAAGCTAAGGAGATACAAACAGTAGAAGCATCTACAAAGATCTAGTCAGCACACCCTATACTAAGAGAGAGATTGAATATCAAGGTAGTAGGAAAAAATGGCAGACACTTCCATCCCAACCAGCATGGTCAACTGGAACACGAGTTGTGAGCTCCAAAGTTTCTTCTCGCTATGGAAAAACCTTCAGCTTTTACTTCTACCAGAAATTAAATCAGGCTCAGTAAAAGGTGTGTGAACGCCCCTACAGAGTACCCAGATACCTCCATAGGGTCATGTGCACTAATGTTTCATCCCACTTTGGGACAATTGTTGGTACCCTCAATAAAGTAAGTTCCTGGTACTGCACTCTCTCCCATAAGGAGAGAAACAGTAGGAATCAAGTGTATGCCTATCGATCAGTCTTCCTAGACTTCTTCAAATGTGTCTTCTACTTCTTGTTCTCTTGAAGTTGCAACAAAGATGAGACAGTGAAAGTGACCACAAGAGCACACCCAGGCAATATTTTCTTAGCACCTTATAGGATCATCAGACACTGAGAGCGGAGCAGATAACTACCATATCTTCATTTCTGGATACAAGCACCAAAATTTGCACACATTCCTTGGCAATTGTCATTTTCATATAACCCGTTTGCTTCCTAAAAACTCATGATGGTGGCCATTTTTAAAGATGGACAGCACTAAATATACAAAAAATTAAATTTTACAATAAAACTGCAAAGCCTTGTCCTATTTGAATGGTGTCAATTTATACATTATTCACCATGTAGAATGTGGATTTGGATCTACATACCTACTCACTAGTTTCCTTGTACCATAAATATTAGTTTCAGAATTATAAGGTAAAAAATGCCATATCAGAGGCACAGACAGTTCAATATATTATTCAATGTATATGTAGGCCATAGACCTGAACTTGTTTGTCATATATTGTCTTGAAACTTCTATGTATATACTACAATACTTTTAAATCTCACATCTGCAGCTGCACAGTGCTGTGTAGGGTAAACCAAACCATTAGCATTTGCACTTACTGCAGTATTAAGACTTGCATCCACACACTGTCAGCTGCTTGCAACTCTCTGTTATGGATGGGAGCTCTGCCCAAATGATCTTCCACAGACCTCCTTGGTCCAGTTCTAGTTCAGAGTCTGTTTATAGCTGATTACTGCTATCTGACTCAAGATGCCATCTGCTAGGCATCATGCTTCAGATACAGCCCATCTGATAAGTACCATGTTTTACATGCTGCTTCAGTATTGCTCTGGTTGGAGGAATGGCTTCATGTGGCTTCCACTTCTGAGCAAACATGTCCAACCTTGCATCATTAACACCTTCAGCTATCCTGGATCTTTCGTACATCATGACCACAAACTTCTCCAGTCTCCAGGTATTCATCATCCACTACCAGTGGGCAATAGCCGAATTTACTGAAGACACCGGGAGTTTCATCATAAACATCCCAGATTTGCCAAGCAGAATACTGAATCAACATCATGGCCAGTAAAGGCATAGACGAAGAGCACGCGCTTTTCTCTTTTCTTCAAGAGTAAAACTAAAGTCATGTACAAGAATCCACCTCAAATTCTATCCTCTGAATGAAGGTAACCCTCAATTGCTGCAGATCTAGCTCCTGAAGTGTCTGCAGAACATTGACAGTAATAATGGTGTGTGTTGCTGGCTTTGCTGCCTGCTTCTGTTGCATGCCTGGCATGCACATAGACCTGCATGTCATCATCTTCAAGACTACTGTACATGGTGCAACCCCAGCGAGATGTATAGCATGGTTGCTAAAAGTATCTTCCGTCTTGGTAAAAATCATCATATTTTGTGTAGCCTCATATGCAATCTCATCAGCCAGAAATGTGTACAGTTTAACTTGGTCCTCATTTTCTCTCAGGAAGTTTCACCAGTTCAATGGAATTTTGCCCTCCCATATCACCCTAAGTTTCACCCAGCATCCTCACTTTGATCTTCTTTCAGCTTTCAGACTAGATGGCCAGTGGATATCAAATAATGTTTGTTCTCTTGTACTGGAGTAAGCTTGTATTGTAAAAAGGACATGGAGCAAACCATACTCTATGAACATCTTTCAACTCCATAAGTGCACACTGTTCATTTACACTGCATCAGCAATAATGGTGGTGTTGACGTCTGGCTTTGCCTCGGTTGATGTAATTTGGCTCTAAAAAAAAATAGTAGTGAGGTGGGATTTTTGACAGGTGTGGAGCTTTCCATCATTGCCGAGGGCAGAAGGATGCAATTGCTTCTCATGAGAGAAGAACCCTTTTCAGTTCACTTTCTCTCCTCTGGCATGGCAACAACAGATTGGAGAACAGTTGACAGTCTGCCTTCAGCACTTTTTGCTTGAAGAGAAACAACAGATCCTGTTACTCGCATGCTACCTCATACTATGCAACCATGTGGTTGACTTCAGGACCAGCTATAGTCCATCTTCTCACTGCTGATAGGTCTTCAGTCAATCTGATCGCACCCCTGTCTGCCTTAATGACAGCATTGGCCTGGTTGTTAGCTTGATCAATAGCCACTGCTGAGAACTGTCAGCTCGATTGTGTACAACAAAGTTTCCAGTCTGGAATTTCTGAGCCCCCTGTGGATGCTTCTATTCCAGTGTCATTATGTGTGTGTAATGGACTGGAAGCCATCATGCATAGTTTACATTGTTGTTGGCAAAGTAGTATGGTAGCAGCTAAGCCAGTGACTGACAGTACAGGAAGAAATTGGCTTCCCTGAATGATTAGATTATCAAAAAGCGATCACCAGTGCCATTGACAGTATCATATACCAAAAATTAAACTAGGTAATTTACAGTTAGTGAAGCTCACACCAAGCTGTGATGCTAAGAACCTCTTAAGGTTATTCATCTGTCACATTCAAGTAGTCCGTGTCGGGTGCCTTCAGAAGCTTGTACAGACTGCGTGTTACCTGATGCATCTGCCATGTCCTAGTGATGCTCGAAGCTGTCAGAAATTAATCTTCTTGTGTGTTTTTTTTTTTTTTTGCATTTTTTAAAGTTTATTTATCAAAGATCTAATTTAAAGTTGTTGCTGTTCTTAAAATATTTTATTTTGATTGTTTATTACTTTTCTCCTGTAGTTTGTTTATTTTCTTTTTCACTGGGCTATTTTCCTTGTTGGAGCCATTGGGCTTATAGCATCTTGCTTCTCCAACTAGGGTCATAGCTTAGCCTGTAATAATAATAATAATAATAATAATAATAATAATGATAAAAATAATAATAATAATAAAAATAATAATACAAATAATACCTGCCTCCACTAGGATCCTGTCCAACAACTGTCCTGAAGCAGAGTTCAAATATACTTCAGTACAATAACCTCCAATATGCAAGAACTTGTCATCCCAATATAAGGCAGAGCCACTGGACCTACTTGGCTACTGCATACTTTAGCTGGTCAGCAGCAATGACCGACGCCTGACCGGGGTTTAGAAAAACTAACTGATGCTGGGCTTATTCGACAGCATTTGGGATATTAAACTAATTATTTGTGTATGCCAAATTATCATTCAGTTGATACTAAACCCTATGCTAGGTTTCACAGCACCAGTGGCATCCAGTGTGCCCTGGTTGTGCATTGACATGCGCTCTGTTAGTACACGAAAGCCATCTTGTAGTTCTTAGTTCCAAATTAGGATTCTACAGTGAAAAATGTAAGAGTTGACACCAAGATCATTCAAATACTGTAGGTCACGTTTTTGTTGTCTATCTATTTACCAATGTACTTCTCTCAATTTTGGGAGGTAGCCGACATTGAACAGAGGAACAAAAGGGGAACTTTCCTCTCTTCGCTCCTCCCAGCCTGATGAGGGATTCATCCAAGTTTGGCTGGTATTACTAGGGTGCCGAAGCCCACCCTCCCCCGTTATCCACCACAAATCAAGTTTCATACACTGAATCCCCTACTGCTGCTACCTCTGCGGTCACCAAGACGACCGGAGGAAGCAGCAAGGCCTACTGGAACTGTGTCACAATCGCTCACCACGCATTCCTATTTCTAGCACGCTCTCTTGCCTCTCACCTCTATCCTCCTATGACCCGGACCTTTCTTCACTCCATCCATCCACCCAAACCTTGGCTTTCCTCTTGCAATTCTCCCATCCACTCTTAAATGCATCACCGTCTTTAGCAGACAGCCACTTTCCATTCTTTCAATATGGCCAAACCACCTCAACACATTCATATCCACTCAAGCTGCCAACTCATTTCTTACACCCGTTCTCACCATCACTACTTCATTCGTAACCCTATCCAACTGAGATACAGTACACCAGCCATACTCCTCAGACACTTCACCTCAAACATATTTAATTTCCATCTCTCCGTTACTTTCATTCCCCACAATTCCGATCCATACATCACAGTTGGTACAATCACTTTCTCATACAGAACTCACTCTACATTCATCATTCATGCCTAAACTTGTATTCTTTACCACTCCCTTCACTGCCCCCAACACTTTGCATCCTTCATACACTCTGACGTACATATGCTTCCATTCCCCCATTTGCTGCAACTACAGAACCCCAGTACTTAAAACTGATCTCCTTCAAGTAATTCTCCATTCAACCTCGTATCACCCTCCCTTCTCGTGCCTCTCATAACCTTGCTCTTACCCACATTAACTCTCAACTCCTCCTCTTACATACCCTTCAAAACTGTCACTTATCAACCAAGCTTCTCTTCCGAGTCTGTAACCAGTACAGTATCATTCGCAAACAAAAAGATTTACCTCCCATTCATGATTACTCTCGTCTATCACTTTCAATCCTCGACCAAGTGCTCGAGCATTCACCTCTCTCCCCACTCCATCAACAAACAAATTGAACAACCCATGGCAACATCACACATCCTTGTCTCAGCCCCACTCCCACTGTGAAATACAATATTTCTGTATATGCAATGGCATCAATCTTGGAAAATTGCCGCCATCTTGAAATTTTAAGTGGTTAATGGGTCTTATCAAAAGAGCTCTCTCCAATGGGTACTTGTGCCAATGTTGGTACGGGTTTCTGGAAACGAAAATTTTCTCCTGAAAATTTGTTGTTATCTGTTCCACTACGAAAGAAATACGAAGTGCAATGGACTTCCCCTTTACACACTGCAACAGCAGAACTCTTCCTCTGACGAGCAACTGAAATGTCTAAGGAAAACCAACTGAACTCTTAAATTCACATTGTTGTGATGTTGACGTCTTTCTAAGGTCACAAATGAGGGATAAAACACAACAGATATGAGTCATATATGACATACAACAGGAAAAGTATATTGGGCAACGGATAGCAACAGGTCGCACAGAAAACTGTCACTCTATTCCAATTTCTTTTTATCATGACACCCTACATATCATTAGATTCCTCCTCCATTAAAATCCCTTCAGCAAGAATGTCTGCAGAGCATTGTTCATCTTGAAAGAAGCAAAAGATTCAAACATCCAGATCTGGACGCTGAAAAAGTCATTTAAATTATACTGTCCGGAGCCCGAAGTCAAAGTTTAACTGTTTAAAGGCCGATTCACACGACCCGTTTTCTTTCAGACAAGCTGGCCAATGGTTAACCGCCGTCGAAATGTTGTACATTCACACGAGGCGTTCCCGTTTACCCACACGCGGTTTTCATTGTTTACTTAGTCACTGTTACGAGAAGACCGAGTAAATTACGATAATTTTTACACTATAAGATGTTGATTGATAACTGTGTTGATAGAATAAGTTATGCAACTTCATTATACTTTATGCTTCATGCCAAGAATATTGAAATTATGATAAAACTCACCTGTTTTATCTAATGCCTGTCCAGTCATTTTCCATATCTTTTCTTTATGTAAATTATTTCTATACATCTTGTTTGCCATGTCAAACATCTCATACCCCTGACTAAGTTCAATTAACCTCTCATACATGGTGTCAACAACAAACTAACTAATTTCTATGACTCTAAACTATGAGGAAAAGTCGGGGTTGTAGGCCACGAAACGAACAGATACGATACAGGTCCTCGTTCACACAAAACATCATCCACCCGTTGGTTGGGACAGGTGGCTGACTGGTGGCCAACGGCCGTAAAACCGGCCAAGGTTTTTTGGATAGAAAGCCGAGCGACTGACGGCTGACGGCCGAGGGGCGCCATCAGCCTAACGGGTCGTGTGAACAGTAGCATTTGAATACACGTAAAGGCCGATTCACACAACCAGTCTTCTTTCCGACAAGCTGGACGTCTGTTAAGCGGCGTCTAGCTTTCTTACGTATATTCAAATGCAACTGTTCACACAACCCGTCAAGCTGACGGTGGCCCTCGGTCATCAGCCGTCCGAGTCGGCTCAGCTTCCTTTACAAGAAACCTCGGCTGGTTTGACGGCTGTTAGCCACCCGCCCCAACCAACGGGTTGATGGTGTTTCGTTTGAACGAGGACCTGTATCGTACTTATTTGTTTCGTGGCCTACAACCCTGACTTTTCCTCATAGTATAGTCATGAATATTAGAGTTAGTTTGTTGTTGACACCATATATGAGGGGTTAATTGAACTTGTTCAAGGGTATGAGGAGATGCTTGGCATGTCAAACACGATGTATATATAGAAATAAAATACATAAAGAAAATATATGGAAAATGACTGGAGAGGCATTAAATAAAACACCGGAATTATCATAATTTTAATATTCTTGGCATGTTGCATAAAGTAATGAAGTTGCATGTCATTTTATCAACACAGTTATCAACTAACATATTATAGTGTCAAAATTATCGTAATTTACTCGGTCCTCACATGACAGTTTAAATAAACAATGAAAACCGCGCTCGGATAAACGGATAAGGAACGCCTCGACGGCGGTTGGCCACTGGGCCAGCCTGTCGGAAAGAAAACAGGTCATGTGAATCGGCCTGAAGAAAGCTAGACGCGGCTTAAACGACGTCCAGCCTGTCGGATAGAAAATGGGTCGTATGAATCAGCCTTAAGAAAGCTAGACGCCGCTTAACCGACGGCCAGCCTGTCGGAAAGAAAACGGGTCGTGTGAATCGACCTAAAGAAAGCTAGACGCCACTTAACAGACGGCCAGCCTGTCGGAAAGAAAACGGGTCGTGTAAATCGGCCTAAAAAAAGCTAGACAGCACTTAACCCAGGGCCAGCCTGTCGGAAAGAAAACGGGTCGTGTGAATCGGCCTAAGGAAAGCTAGACGCCACTTAACCGACAGCCAGCCTGTCGGAAAGAAACCGGGTTGTGTGAATCGACCTTAAGAAAGCTAGACGCCGCTTAACCGACGGCCAGCCTATCGGAAAGAAAACGAGTCGTTTGAATCGACCTTAAGAAAGCTATACGCCGCTTAACCAACAGCCAGCCTGTTGGAAAGAAAACGGGTTGTGTGAATCGGCCTTAAGAAAGCTAGACGCCGCTTAACCGACGGCCAGCTTGTCGGAAAGAAAACGGGTCATTTGAATCAACCTTAAGAAAGCTAGACGCCGCTTAACCGACGGCTAGACGCCGCTTAACCGACGGCTAGACGCCGCTTAACCGACGGCTAGACGCCGCTTAACCGACGGCTAGACGCCGCTTAACCGACGGCTAGACGCCGCTTAACCGACGGCTAGACGCCGCTTAACCGACGGCTAGACGCCGCTTAACCGACGGCTAGACGCCGCTTAACCGACGGCTAGACGCCGCTTAACCGACGGCTAGACGCCGCTTAACCGACGGCTAGACGCCGCTTAACCGACGGCTAGACGCCGCTTAACCGACGGCTAGACGCCGCTTAACCGACGGCCAGCCTGTCAGAAAGAAAACGGGTCGTGTGAATCGTCCTTAAGAAAGCTAGACGCCGCTTAACCGACGGCCAGCCTGTCGGAAAGAAAACGGGTCGTGTGAATCGTCCTTAAGAAAGCTAGGCGCCGCTTAACCGACGGCCAGCCTGTCGGAAAGAAAACGGGTCGTGTGAATCGTCCTTAAGAAAGCTAGGCGCCGCTTAACCGACGGCCAGTCTGTCGGAAAGAAAACGGGTCGTGTGAATCGGCCTTAAGAAAGCTAGGCGCCGCTTAACCGACGGCCAGCCTGTCAGAAAGAAAACGGGTCGTGTGAATCGTCCTTAAGAAAGCTAGGCGCCGCTTAACCGACGGCCAGCCCGTCAGAAGAAAACGGGTTGTGTGAATCGTCCTTAAGAAAGCTAGACGCCGCTTAACCGACGGCCAGCCTGTCAGAAAGAAAACGGGTCGTGTGAATCGTCCTTAAGAAAGCTAGACGCCGCTTAACCGACGGCCAGTCTGTCGGAAAGAAAACGGGTCGTGTGAATCGGCCTTAACGGCCATTCCAGCTTCGCTGAGTTTATACTCCTTTCGAAGGTCGGTGGTTTATATTGTGTGTAGGAACAAGAATGATTAAACCACTAGTAATAAGTTTCATTCTTAGCAAAATCCCTTTGTTTGATAAAATTTTAAAACCTGCGTCTTGACTTAGTGGAAACAACCAGCACATACAACCATCATACCAATAACCTATGACGGCAAAAAGGCGATAATTAAATCCTAGTTTCATTCTTCAGTATTCAAGACCACGTTAATCACAACTTAATAACTTGGTGTTATTTTTCACGATGATGGAGAAATATTCCCGATAGGCTGAGAGATGAACAGAGACCATCTAACGATTGACCAGCGGTTACATCTTCTGTAAGAAAATTCTGAAAATCTTGCACAATTAAGCAAAAAATGTTAATGAGATAATTTTAAACATTTCAAGACAAGATATGATAAATCAATGCAAATAGTAGAGTAAAATGCCACAAGAAATATTACTAGGCAAAAACTTTTTATCATACAAATGTCACAGCATATCTCAATCTGTTACCGTTCCAAAGATGATACATCTACTGCTTCTCCACATGAGCGAATCTATATTCTATAATCACACTTCAAGAACTATTTTCATCTTTTTAAATACGATCGATAAATTATGGAAAAAGGAAAAATTAAAATAATTACTCTTAAGAATAAGGTATTTCTCCTAAAACCTTAAACTGTGAAATTCAAATGTAACTGAACTGCACTTTAAAATTGAATTATGCCAAACTGCTTGAATAAGAAATTTCAAAACTAAAACGTAACATTTGCACGTATGAAAGACTTAGATTATTTCCCCTAAAACCTAAATATGAAGAAATGTAACCGAAAACTTTACAGTAACTAATAGCATTTACAAGCATAATTTCTTAAAACAACATGTAAAAAAATAAAAGACAAAACTAAGGTGCAACTGAACTGCACTTCTAAGGACCAAATTGTTTTCCATGAAACTTGGCGGGTAAATATATACAGTAGATAAACAGAATTACACTTATAAAAGCAAAGTTATAAAACTCGACAGATACTAAATTTTAGAATTTAAAACTAACTACAAATAATTTTCACAAAATCTAGAAAACAAAGTTCAAGAAGTAACTATGAATGATTTATAGATAAAATTTATAAATAACTGTGAACGATTTTAGGATAAAATATATAAATACTGTAGCTATGAATGATTTTAGGATGAAATTTAGAAATAACTATGAATAAATTTTACGATTATCTTTACAAATACTGTAGCTATGAATTACTTTTAAAGAGTGTCTTTCGTCTAAACTCTAACGCCAAGGACAAAATCAAGTTTAATTTTCCCTTGAGATCCGTGTTACTTGAAATCGTATTAAAAATAAAAACAATAGTAATATTCCATGAACATTTTTCCATTGACCAGTACTATTACTTCCATTCTTCGTACTTTGTAAATATGCATCAACGTATGCATCCATCACATGTGTGGGTTGTTACCCAAAGGCTAAAGTACCGTATTCAACGGTAGGCCTAATTTTAGGGCAGAAAAGACCATTATTCTTTTACTTCAAGCTATGGAAGTTTCTGCAAACCACCATGATCGCCAAATCATTTTATTTCATGCGATCAGTGTTATTTATATTTATGTAGATGTTAAAAACAATGTCAATATTAGCATTATCAATATTAATATTACTAATTCTTATTCTTTTTATTAATAATATCACTATCATAATCATCATCACTGAGATTACAATCCTAATTGGAGGAGCAGAGTACTACGAGTTAAAAAGGCTACGATTCTAAAAGTGAAACATCACTATACGGAAAAAACACAAAAGTAATTTTAAGAATTTCCAAGAGAAATAACTAGGCGAACAAGACGAGATAAATTAACTAATGCGTACAAGTATTCAACAAAAACGAATTTGTAATGAGAGAGAGAGAGAGAGAGAGAGAGAGAGAGAGAGAGAGAGAGAGAGAGAGAGAGAGAGAGAGAGTGCAATTTGGTGTAATGTACATCTTCATAATGGTTATTGCCTGCCCTCACTCGTTCACTCTTTATTGTCCTCGTCCACTCCCACCTATCCTACTCACCCCCCCCCCCCCCCCACTGCTGACATGAAGAACGTGCAATCTGATCCTGTGACAAAACTTCAAGAAAACATTATGGTATTGAACATGTTACAATTATCATCATGCCAAGCATTATGAGCAAATTACTAAGTATTAAAAGTAACTTATGCCTTTTTTAATACCCTTACAGAAAAAGTGCTAATGACAAAAAGCTTTAGAAATAAAATTTCTCTCCGTGCAATATTTATTGATAGAGTTACTAAAGAAGATGAATGTCATCAATAATTCCTGCAGTCATGGCAACTAACGCTTATTTGGAGTAGATATGAGTTGATTACCTAGGGTAAATGTAAATGAATAATTTTATCCATTGACGGAAAATACTATAACTGTTAAGTAAAATTCTCCTGGGTTCAATGGCGCGACATTACAGAAAGAAGGAAAAGACGTAAAGAGGGAAAGTTGAAAATACATGGACGGATTACAAAACCATGAAATGCACAATATATAATCACCTAATTAAGTAGGAATAAACTGAATGCTATAAGAAAATAAATCCGAGAGTTAGCAACAGACTTGATTGAATAAGTTATTTCGTCCCCTAAATGGTGTAGTGGGAAACGTAAATGAAAAAAACCTACCGGATGGGTATAGCTAATACATTTCTAGAATTCTTTAAATGTGGAATATATTCTAATCTTCTACAGATATTCCGTATCAGATTGGTGCTGTACCAAACACACACATAAGATTAAAGAGATTTAATTGTATAACAAAGGATGAAGTCGACAGGATTATAAAGGACGCTAAAATTTTTTTTGCGATTGATCCGATGCTAATAACCGAATTCGAATAGAACATTTTTCTAATCTTGCCGACAACTTCAAAATTAGTAGCCTGAATACTAGTTTTAATGCGTAAGCATCCTTGTTCTGAAAAAGCTATACACGAGACTAAGGGCTTAAGTATACACATTACAGACCATTCCAAATCCCTGTAATAAAATGCAGGTCTATATATATATATATATACATATATATACATATATATATATATATATACATAAATATATATATATATATATATACATAAATATATATATACATATATATATACATAAATATATATATACATATATATATACATATATATATATATATACATACATATATATATACATATATATATACATATATATATATACATATATATATATACATATATACATATATATATACATATATATATATACATATATACATATATATACATATATATATATACATATATATATATATATATATATATATATATACATATATATATATACATATACATATATACATACATATATATATATATATACATATATATATACATATATATATATATATATATATACATATATATATATATATATATACATATATATACATATATATATATATATATATATATATATATATATATATATATATATATATATATATATATACATATATCGGTATATAAATATAAATCGATTCATTTGAACGTGAAATGTGTGAAATAATGATTAACCAATTAAATGATCTACCAACATATAATAATAATAAATAATAATAATAACAATAATAATAATAATAATAATAATAATAGTAGCCATCCTAAAACAATATGAATAACAACACAAAGAAGAAGAAGAAGAACAACAACAACAACAACAACAAGAGTTCTTCGTTGACAATGAAACCTGTAATTACAAATAGTTAACACTTAAAAAAAACCAAAATTTTAATCGGAAATTCTCGGTAAAAAACGGATTTTGAGCGAAGCGAAACATCTATTTTTGGGTGAGATAGCCATGTCGTCCTGATGGAAGTTCCTATAGGGTAGCTTCCTAGGGTATATTACAACTACGGCGATATTCCCAGAGAATTTACCTTAAGGTACCAGAATTCTAACTCCTGGAGCGAGTATCCCTCGTGAAAGGGATATCGCGACATATCAGAGGACGTATTCTAGACACGTCACATGGCAATCTACGACCTGAACAGAGATTTCGTCTCGTAGGAGGGAGATTGACGAGATACGAATTCGGGAAAGAAAAAGGGGAGCCGCTCCCAAGGCTTCCCTATCCCCCGATTCGTATGCGTGCCTGGCGCCAATCCTGGCGCCATCTGTATTCCTTGTAGCGTACACGAGGTGCTACAGATACTGTATGTAGGGAGGGGTCCTACAGCCCTTTCTTAGAAAGGCAAGGGCGGGTCCATCAGGACGACATGGCTATCTCACCCAAAAATAGATTTTTCGCTTCGCTCAAAATCCGTTTTTTGGGCTCAAGCCATGACGTCCTGATGGAAGTGTACCAGAGCATTACTGTATCTGTGGATTCTCAGAACGTGCCGTACTCCCCGGAGGTATTTATTCCCGGTCGACTAGACCTAGAGACCTAAGATGTTACCGTTATACATCTTTTCAACTAACTATAAACTATGTTAGAGCTTCCTGCCCCCTACAGGGAAGAGTCCTACTAGACTCTGGAAAGTCTCGAAGAGTACATATATCTATGTATGAATACCAGGCAAGCTAATATAGTGGTCTCGCCCTATATTAAGTAAAGCATAGTTTGTATAGAACCACTGCGTCAATATATTGACCAGTAATCCGCACAATACTTGTATTGGACAAAGGTTTATATCCGCATAGGAAGAAACTAATAAAACCGCCCTCGTCCCTTTATGGGACGGAGTCCTCCCATTAGGGGACTTACATAAACCAATGCAACATAGCTTGCATAACAGAACAATTCTATCAGAATTATCCCAGATAAGATACATAGAATTAAAATGCTCAATTATACCAATAAATTGACACAGGTGAAAGAGACGCAAGGTTCTCAAGAACAAGTTTATTGACAGATAATAAACAGACAGGTTAACAACAAATATATATATTTATATAAAAGAGGGTAACCCAAAACTTTAAGCATAAGTATGATAGTAAACAGAACTTGTTTATCTGAAAGAAAAACCATTAAACACCACTTTAATAAGATACCAAGGTATCAAGTCATAAAAAATCTGTATTACAAATCAATCACATTAGCGTTAGAAACGCTTGGCACACATGTCTGAACTTATGCTAGGTTCACCTTTGAAAGAAGGAACAGTCTATATTGGCACTTGGTGCCCTCATTTAGTTTGTAGTACAGTATGTACCTACACACTCACCCTGGACTTAATCGTCCCAATTAAGACCACTGTTCCTCGCAGAGTTAAACAGTAGGGTTAACTACACGACCCACTGCTACCACAGATCTCTTAAGTTCCTCTACTTGCTTCGCATAGTGGCGAAAGAACACCCTGGAAGACTTCCAGCCCGTGTATGAACGGAGATGTTCAAAATCCATACAATTAAAGAAATTTAGGGATGAGGCAACTTTCCTCGGATCGTGACCTGCGGGTGTACCGTCAGGATCCGCTCTGCGAATAAAATATGTGATTTTCGCTCTGAGTTGATTCAGAGATAAATTTGAGTCTGATGTTTCTCCCCTGAATAGTTGACCACCCTTGAAGTCTGAAGTTCTACGAAGATAGACCTTTAGGCATTCTACTGGACATAGAGATGCATCTTCTGTCAGAGGGCAGATTCTCCAGGGACCCCACCTGTTGGTGGGTAACTCATTCTTGGCGAGAAACGTAGGATCCGGAAACAGGTTCAGCTCCCCCCCATCCAGGAACTGAACACGACCTGCCTCTCTCGAGAGGGCAACGATCTCACTAACCCTGGCCCCGGACGCGAGTGCAAATAGGAAAATAACTTTTTGCGTCAAATACTTTAACGCACATTCTTCATTGCTCAACAGGGAGGCGAAATGAAGAACTTTGTCTAAAGACCATGAGATGGGCTTTGGAGGTGCTGAAGGTCTGAGCCTAGCGCAGGCTTTCGGAACTTTATTAAAGATCTCGTTACCTAGGTCGATCTGGAAGGCAAATAAAATGGGTCTCATCAAAGCCGATTTACACACTGAAATCGTGTTAGCTGCCAACCCTTGGCCATGGAGGTGGATGAAGAAAGATAAGCAGAAGTCTGTTGAGATCTCCTGCGGATTCTTTGCCTTTACAAAGGCCACCCATTTTCTCCAAGATGACTCATATTGCCTTCTAGTCGATTTGCACTTGTATTCCTCTAGGAAGTCTATGCTGGCTTTCGAAATCCCGAAACGCTTTCTCACCGCTAGGGCGAGAAAATCATGAGCTGCAGGGTCTGGGTTTTCTGTAATGAAGCGCAGACAGTCGACTTCTGGACTCGCTGGGTCAGAACTGGATGTGGTAGCGGCACGAACTTCATCTGTAGTTCCAACGCCAAGGGGAACCACATACTGTTCGCCCACTTGTGGGCCACTATTGCCGCTACCCCCTTAAAGGATCTCAGTTTGTTGAGGACCCTCAACAGAAGGTTGTGAGGAGGGAACAGATAAATCCTGGACCATCTGTTCCAGTCGAGGGACATTACGTCCACTGCTTCCGCTAAGGGGTCCTCGTACGTGGACACGTACAGGGGCAACTTCTTGTTGTCTTTCGTCGCAAAGAGGTCTATTTGCAGTTCTGCGACTTGATTCAGAATGAAGGAAAATGATCCTGCGTCTAAGGACCATTCCGACTCTATCGGTGTGAACCTGGATAGAGCGTCCGCTGTCACATTGCGGACTCCTTGAAGGTGAACTGCCGACAGGTACCACTTCTTCTTTTCCGCCAATCGGAAAATGGCTAACATCACTTGGTTGAGAGGTGGTGACCTCGACCCTTGTCGATTCAAGCATCTCACAACCACCTCGCTGTCTGTCACCAATCTTATGTGGATCGAGTGACGCGGGGAGACTTTCTTTAAGGTAAGGAGCACTGCCATAGCTTCTAGAAAGTTTATATGAAAGGTCCTGAATAGCTTGGACCAAGTCCCCTGGACTTTTTTCCGATGAGAGTGACCTCCCCATCCCTCCTTTGAGGCGTCTGAGTGAATCGTCATCGACTGGGGAGGTGGCTGAAGAAGAACCGACTTCTTTAGATGTCTGGCTTGGGACCAAGGTCTGAGAAGAGTACGTAGCCGAGGCGGCACTGGTCTTCTCAGGTCTCTTCGCGCATTTGATGCATACCTTCTCCAAACTCCGGTTGCATCCTTTAGCTGTGCTCTTAGCACTGGGTCTGTCATTGAAGCAAACTGGAGAGAGCCTAGTACCCTCTCCTGTTCGCGTCTTGATATCCTTTCGGAATCTAGAAGTCTCTTGACAGAGCCCGCTATCTCCTTCCTTTTCTTCGTTGGGATGGAGAAACTGTGTGACAAAAGGTCCCAGTGGATTCCCAGCCACTGGAACTTTTGGGATGGAGAAAGTCGAGACTTTTTCTTGTTGATCTTGAAGCCTAGGTACTCTAGGAACTGGATCACCTGACTGGAAGCTTGCAAGCATTCGGTCTCGGATGCTGCCCACACCAGCCAGTCGTCCAGGTAGGCTACTACCTGAATTCCCTTTAGGCGTAATTGTTTGAGAGCTGCGCTCGCAAGCTTCGTGAAAATCCTTGGGGCTATGTTTAGCCCGAATGGCATGGCTCTGAAGGCGTACAGTTTCCGTTGTAGCCTGAACCCTAGGTAGGGGGAGAGTCGACGGTTGATTGGAATGTGCCAATAGGCGTCTGACAAGTCTATAGAGACTGAGTATGCCCTCTTGGGCAGTAAGGTCCTTATGTGTTGCAGTGTTAGCATCTTGAATTTGCAATTCACTATGAACTTGTTGAGTGGTGACAAGTCCAGAATGACTCTGAGCTTTTCCGAGTCTTTCTTGGGAACACAAAACAGCCTCCCTTGGAATTTGATGGACTTCACCTTTCGGATCACATTTTTCTCCAACAGTTCTTGAACGTACTCCTCCAAAACGGGGGTGGAGTGTTGGAAAAACCGAAGGCATGGGGGTGGAGTGCTGTACCAGCTCCAACCCAGTCCATTCTTGAGTAGGCTTTGGGCCCAGGGATCGAAAGTCCAGCGATCCCAAAATTTCATCAGTCTCCCTCCTACCGGTATCATTTCACTTGGACTGCCGTCCTGAGGTCTTGCCTCCCTGACCACGACCACCTCTGAATCCCCTTCCCCTTGAGGGGCGCCTAGACGAGCCTCTGGCTGCTCCTCTAGGTTTTGCACGAAAGGAAGAAGACTGTCCTTCGAACGTTGGGGCGAATGTGGTTGACTGACCTGGCACAGCCTGGGGTACCCACTGAAAGGCAGTCGGGGTTTGTGCCACCATCTGGGGCACTGGAGGCAAAGGCAATTGCAGTTGCTGTTGCTGTCTATAAGGCTTGGCTGGCCGAAATGGTAGCCTAGTCTTCATATTCTTCCTCTTTGGTTGAGGACCCTCATCCGGGGAAGATTTTCTTTTGATAGCCAGGCCCCACTTCTGGAGAAGGTTTCTATTCTCCACGGCGGCCTTATCAACAACCTCTTTGACCACATCGGTAGGGAAAAGGTCTTTTCCCCAAATGTTGGAGGAGATTAATTTCCTTGGTTCGTGTCTCACCGAAGCCCCGGCGAACACGACCTCCCTGCAAGCTCTCCTTGCCTTGATGAAGCCATAAAGGTCCTTCGTCACTGTGGCTAGGTGAGACTTAGCCACTACCATGAACATTTCATGGACCTTAGGGTCACTTGCCATTGTCTCAAGAGTGGTCTGATGAGACATTGAGGCAGCCAGTCTTTCTTTGGTCTCGAACTCTCTTTGTGAAAGAGATTCGGGCAGCTTGGGGAGGTCCTCGCCGAATTGCCGTCCGGCAATATCAGCCTCCAACTTTCCCACTGAGAATGTCAGATGGACATCCTTCCAGTCTTTGTGGTCCATAGGCAGAGCCAGCGACAAGGGTTTACACTCCTCCAGGGAGGGGCAAGGCTTGCCGGCCTCGACTGCCTTTAGGACAGCCGCAAACCCTTTTTGTAAAAAGGGGAAGGCTCTATCAGGAGAGGACACAAAAGAAGGGAGCTTCTTGCTCAATGCAGCTACCTTCGAATTCGAGAAGCCCCTCTCTTTCATCGAGGATGAAAGTAGGGCTTGAGCCTTAGCGTGGTCCATAATAATGACCTCCTTCGGCTCTGCCTCCTCCCTTGAAGCTGGTTCTTTTCTCAGCCGGACATAGCAGTCCGGATATGATGCCTTGCTGGGCCAGAATTCTACCTCCTCTAGGGGAACTGAACCCAGCTTATCCGAGATGACGATCTTACCAGTCGTCATCGGCATGTGCTCAGCATACCTCCATGGGTTAGCATCTGAGCATATGGGAAGGTCTTTCACGTTGAACCTTTTCTGGGGCCCATGTGATTCTGCTAGGGACTGCATACGCAGTTCCATTGCAGCCGCCTTCTCCTGATTCTCCTTCTGCATTTGTTGGATCATTCCAACAATCGAAGAGAGGGCCTGTCCCAGTTCTACTGGGAGACCAGCCGATGTTGAGGGGATGGGCTCCGGCATCTGAACCGGAGTAGCCGACACCTCGTCGACCCCATCCTCTACGACATCCGGGGTTTGAACTTGATCCTGACCTTCTGCCAGGAGGTCTTCTTCCAAACCTTCGTCCAGGTCAGACATCCTGTCACACAACTGGATGTCTTGCATCGCATCTGCGACTTCCTCGTCCACCTGGACTTGATCTTGAGGGATCTCCTCTTGAGGCTGGGGAATCACTGCCTCAGCTGATGCCTGGGGAAAAAGATACGCCCTCATCTTCTCACTTGGAAGATAAGGGCCAGAGGTGTTCTTCTTGAAGCCCCTTACCCAAGTACGAAGCTTTTCCCTAGCTATATCCCTTGATTCCGCCGTTCTAGGGGAATCAAAAGCCTCAGTAATCAGGTTAGTGCATACAGTACATACCTGAGGGTCCCAATACTGGAGATCATCCTTGGAGACAGCGCATGCTGCGTGTCTCCTACAACACTCATGTCCGCAGAGGTTCTTGCTGCGGACATTGCAGAAAACATTTCCGCACTTCGGAGGGTCCTCCTGTAAAGAGAAAAAATTTCCATGAGTATCAAGTGAACTATGTATCACTGGATATGCATAGTATAGCATAACAATTCACAAAGGAAAGACACACACTTGTGTTTCCCTCACAACCCATTGTTGCAGCCTTCCAGATAATAAAATCAAAATGGTTTATCTCTACTAGAGTAACCAATGCAAGGTTTCCAGAGGAAACAGGTGGAGCTCACACCTAGGCAATGATTTTAAAATCCTGGATAATAGACGGGGAAGAACTCTGCTTCCTGTCTGAGGGCAACAGCAAAGGGCTGTGCAAGAAAACACAATAGTGTTAGAAGATACAGTGCTGTACCTAAACTTTTACTATAGTTTTCTTCTTACTGTATATGCTATACAGAAGAATACTAGTACAGTATAGGAGGATGTGTGCCGGCCTGCCTTTGCCGGCCGGCACACACCACAACTAGCTTTAAAGTATACTACTTAACAGCTGTAGGGTGGCAGCACTCTGGTTCAAATGCCTGTGCCGGCGGCAGCAGCTGCCGGCCAGCAACAGCCAGTGTTGGCCGGCAATGACTGCCGGCCAGCAACTACACAAGGTAGTACCCAGCTGCCGGCCACACTCTTGGTGACCGGCAGACAAGGACTGACATAAGCCGGCCGGCAAAGGTACAAGACCGATGCCAGCCGGCAGCAAAAGAACCAGAAGACTACACCTGCCCGGCTGCCGGCCTCATAGGCCGGCAGCCGGGACAGGTACAGCACTAGAAGAAAATAGAATGGATGCCGGGATAAGAGTGTACACAACCCCCCGAGCCCGGCAACCGAAAGAGTGCATATAAGGAAGGGGAGAAACTTAATTCAGGCTTCCTTGACCAATGCCGTCCGGCTCTGCCGGCAGGCATGGATGAGGGACCAAGAGAGGTCCGGGCAGCACTCGAAAACATAAGACCCTTGCCGGCCAGCATCTCTGCCGGCCTGCAATGGGCTTAGTCAATTCCACATCCCAACCTATACTAGGTCCAGAAGTAGAATGACGTACAGTACTGTAATACCCCTGCCGGCCAGCTCTGCCGGCCGGCAAGGTACAGTACAGTAATGGCTAGGCCATTACGGAGATAGAGGGGGAAGGGACAAGAGGGTCCTGCCAACCTTGCTTTAGTGACAGATCACCCGCAGCCAAGAACTTTGTCTTAGCCTAAGGGAGATCTAAGGGAAAGGGCCAGCAATACTTGCCAGCTTCCAGAGCACCAAAGCAAGGAAGGCGTTGCTACTCCCAAGGGAAGATTTTATCCTCCCCCGAGAACAGCAACAGGACTTAGTCTGGTCGATCACAAAAGAAGGAATCATAACTTACAGAAACCTTCGATAGTGACCTAAGGGAGCTAAGCTCCCTTTGTAAGTGTTAGGTCAGCGAGGGGGACTCTGCCCCAAGCCAGACAACACGGACTCAGACTAAAAACTCTGTTGTTCTGTCCCTCTTTGAACCAGACTTTGCTGGAACAGGAAGGTACAGTAACACCCTAGTATAGTTTTATCGAAAATAAATTCGGAAAAAACCACTTAGGGATAAGCCCAAGGCTTAAACAGAGGGAAAGGGATTGCATACCTTCTCCGAAGAAAAGAAAGCAACCGGGGAGAATGATAAAGTATACTAAGGCTCCATAAGCAATTAGCCTAGGCACCAAGAGAATCGATTACCTAATTCACCGAAACTCTCACGTATACAATCTTGGAAATATTCCACACAGTCTAAAATGTATAAAATATAGCCTAAAGCTTCAATAAAATTTTAATTACACTCGGAAAAACCAAAATCATGCATTAAGTACTAGGACCAAACGACTAGGCTACATGGCCTAGCGTAGGCCAGAATGGCGAATACTTCGCCAAATAATACTAAGCACGAAAGGAAATCCTATGTAAAACTAAATAGCTAAAATTTATTAAGCAAAACAACCAGGAATGTCAATCTGACTAACTAATTTATACCTAGCGAGTGACAGTGTCCAGGACACCTCTGGTAGGCTACGGCTCTTGTATCAAAGATTAATCCTATTAATCACTCAAAATTTTACCAAGAGCCTACATTTATACATAACAGACACTATACTCAACTTATCCGAGGCCAACGAAGACGGAGAAGCCATGAAAAGCTGAATAAATCCAAGATTTGCGAGAAAAACAGGAAAAAACACCGAGTTGTTAAGCTACGCAAAAAGG